>NC_044037.1:144873835-145194772 GCF_901765095.1 Microcaecilia unicolor
TCGGAGTTCCTGACCCCTGGACCCCCCTGTTGCAACCCTCTTGAGCCCCCCTTCCTGCCGCCAAACCTCCCCAGCCGCCGTCGCGTACCTGTGCTGGCGGGGGACCCCAAACCCCGCCAGCCGAAGTCTCCTCTTCTTGGCCACGTGGCTTGGAGGAATGACGTGATCAAGTTTGAATCAGTTTGTGCTCGTGCATCTGACGTCTGACGCATGCACACAAACAGATTCCAACTTGATCACGTCCCCTGGGTTTTCGACGTAATGCGTCGTGACGTCAGCTGGGGCTTCGGAGTCCAAAGTTACGGACACAGGCAGCCAGGCTCAGAACGTTGGAGGTGAGTATTATTATATAGAAGGATGTTATTTGTATATTTTTTGATATGTAAACCGTTCTGATTTGCTATGAAATAAGTGACGGTATAGTAAATAAATAAATAGACGATAAACGATAAGATTTGGGAGAGATACCACTGCCAGAAATGGTACTCGAAACTGACAAATCAGAGAAAATGAATGAAATCTCTGTAAACCTTGAGGAACTATTGTTAGTAATATGTAATTTATCTTTAAAATCAAGCATGGTACTGGAAGATTGGAGGGTGGCCAATGTAATGCCAATTTTTTAAAAAGGTTTCAGGTTTCAGAGGCGACCTGGGAAATTATAGACTGGTGGGTCTGATGTCAGTGCCAAGCAAAATGGTGGAGACTATTATAAAGAACAAAATTACAGAGCTTATTCAAAAGCATGGATTAATGAGACAAAGCCAACATGGATTTAGTGAAGGGAAATCTTGCCTCACCAATCTATGACATTTCTTTGAAGGGGTGAACAAACATGTGGATAAAGGTGAGCCGGTCAATATTGTGTATCTGAATTTTCAAAAAGTGTTTGACAAAAGTACCTCATGAAATACTCCAGTGGAAAGTCATGGGATAGGAGGTAGTGTTCTATTGTGGATTAAAAACTGGTTAAAAGATAGAAAACAGAGTAGGGTTAAATGGTCAGTATTCTCAATGGAGAAGGGTAGTTAGTGGGGTTCCCCAGGGGTCTGTGCTGGGAACGCTGCTTTTTAACATAGTTATAAATGACCTAGAGATGGGAGTAACTAGTGAGGTAATTAAATTTGCTGACGACACAAAGTTATTCAAAGTAGTTAAATCACGAGAGGATTGTGAAAAATTACAAGAGGACCTTACAAGACTTTGAGACTGGGCGTCTAAATGGCAGATGACGTTTAATGTGAGCAAGTGCAAAGCGATGCATGTGGGAAAGAGGAATCCAAATTATAGCTATGTCATGCAAGGTTCCACGTCAGGAGTCACCGACCAGGAAAGGAATTTAGGCATCGTCCTTTATGATACGTTGAAACCCTCTGCTCAGTATGCAGCGGCAGCTAAGAAAGCAAACAGAATGTTACTTATTATTTCGAAAAGAATGGAAAACAAAAATGAGGATGTTATAATGCCTTTGTATTGCTCCATTGTGCAGCCGCATCTTGAATTCTGTGTACAATTCTGGTCACTGCATCTCAAAAAAGACATAATGCAATTAGAAAAAGTACAGAGAAGGGCAATGGAAATGATAATTGGGATGGGAGAACATCCCTATGAGGAAAGGCTAAAGCAGCTAGGGCTCTTCAGCTTGGAGAAAAGACAGCTGAGGGGAGATATAATACATGTCTATAAAATAATGAGTGGTGTAGAATGGGTAGATATGAATCATTTGTTTACTCTTTCTAAAAATACTAGGACTAGAGGGCAGTGGCGTAGCAAGGGCGGGGCGGTGGGGCGGTCCGCCCCGGGTGTCATCAGGTGAGGGGGTGCTCCGCTCCCGCTGCTCCGCCTTAAAAAATTTTTTTTTTCGAAGCGCCGGAGAGTGGCAGGCAGCGCTCCTCGCATCTCTGCCCTGCTAGTAAAGAAGATCTTGCTGACGTCGTCGTCCTTCCCACACTGAGTCCCGCCCGCCCTCGCAGTAATAGGAAGTTGCCTCAGAGGGGGGCGGGACTCAATGTGGGAAGGGCGATGACGTCAGCGAGATCTTCTTTACTAGCAGGGCAGACGCGAGGCGCGCTGCCTGCCACTTTCCGGCGCTTCGAAAAAAATTTTTTTTTAAAGCAGGACAGGGTAGGAGAACGGATCTCAGGTCGGGTCGGGGGGGGGGAATCAGAGGGGAGAAGGGGATTGGGGAGGGGTGGGGGCGCTCAGAGGGGTGCTTAAAGGGGATTAGGGAGGGTGGGAGAGCATCAAGGAGGGGAGAAGGGGATTGGGGAAGGGTGGGGGAGCTCAGAGGGTGCTTAAAGGGGGTTAGGGAGGGTGGGGGAGCTCAGAGGGGTGCTTAAAGGGGATTAGGGAGGGTGGGGGAGCTCAGAGAAGGGAGAAGGGGATTGGGAAAGGGTGGGGGATTAGGGAGGGTGGGGAGCTCAGAGGGGAGAAGGGATTGGGGAGGGGTGGGGGAGCTCAGAGGGGTGCTTAAAGGGGAATAATGAGGGTGGGAGAGCATCAAGGAGGGGAGAAGGGAAGGGGAGGGGTGGGGGAGCTCAGAGGGGTGCTTAAAGGGGATTAGGGAGGGTGGGGGAGCTCAGATGGGTGCTCAGAGAGGGGAGAAGGGGATTGGGGGGGAGGGGAGTGCTCAGATGGGAGAAGGGGTCTGAAGCTGGAACTGGTGTCTGACAAGGGGGCAGGAGGGAAAATGGGTCCATGCCTGGGGCAGGTGGGAGAATGGGTCTGGGGCTGAAAGGGGGGGGGGTGCAAGGCATGTGGTGGATGAAGGGGACTGGAACTGGGGGCTGAAACGAGGGGGCAGAGAGAAAGGGGACAGATCCTGGATGGAAGAGGGGCACGTGAGGGAGGGCAGACCCTGGACGGATGGCAGAGGGAGGGCAGACGGACTGAAGGGGCAGAGAGAAAGGGCAGATGGTGGGTGGATGGAAGGGGCAGAGATAGAGGGCAGATGTTGATGGAAGGGGGAGAGAGAGATGGCAGACTGGGGCAGATGGTGCATGGAAGGGGCAGAGGGCAGACAGTGGATGGAAGGGGCAGAGAGAAAGGGCAGACACTGGATGGCAGAGAGAGAGAGCGAAGACAGATGCTGGATAGAAGGAAGACAGTGAAAAGATGAGGAAAGCAGAAACCAGAGACAACGAACTGTAAATATATATTTTTATTTTTTTGCTTTAGGATAAAGTAGTATTGCAGCTGTGTTAATAAATGTTTATAATAGAACATGTAAATAAGGTAATCTTTTTATTGGACTAATTTTAATACATTTTACTTTCAGAGAACAAAACCCCCTTCCTCAGGTCAGGATAGGACACTAACAGTACTATACTGAATTGCCCTGAGGAAGGAGGTTTTGGCCTCTGAAAGCTAAATGTATTAGTCCAATAAAATGATATTATTTGTTTTATTTCTATTTGTTAATTTGTAAAGTGGTGATTGGTATTTGTTAGTTTTTTCAAATTTACATCTGCTGTCTTTATATTTTGCACAGTACTAGAGGACATTTTCTGTTTCTGTGGTGTTGCATTGTATGCAGAGTCTGGCATCGTGGGTTCAGTTTAATTTTTGTCAATAGAAAGTTTATGATTACTTATTCTATAGTGGATTAGGGTGTATCTATTTGTGAAAAAGACATGGCTTTCGGTTGGCATTGACTGTGCAGGATTGACGATCTGTACTAATCTGTCTGTTTTCGTTTTACAATAGGTGAATTGATGTTCTAGTGCTCACTGTAGTGTTTAAGATGCATTCCTTTTTCTTGTGTGACTCGTACAAATTACTGCTTATGGTATGGTAGAATTGCTCTATAGGTCCTGAGTGTTTTGTATTCTCGGTATGCCTAGTACTGGATTTCGGGGGGGGGGGGGGGGGGTGTTAAAAAATGACCGGCCCCGGGTGTCAACTACCCTAGCTACGCCACTGCTAGAGGGCATGCAATGAAGCTAGAAAGTAGTACATTTAAAACAAATCAGAGAAAATATTTCTTCACTCAACATGTAATTAAACTCTGAAATTTGTTGCCAGATAATGTAGTAAAAACATTTAGCTTAGTGGGGTTTAAAAAATGTTTGGATAGCTTCCTAAAAGAAAAGTCCATAAGCCATTATTAAGATCGTTTTGGGGAAAATGCACTACTTACTGTATTTCTAGGATAAGGAGCATAAAATGTATTGTTCTGTTTTGGGATCTTGCCAGGTACTCGTAACCTGGATTGACCACTGTTGAAAACAGGATGCTGGTCTTGATGGACCTTTGGTCTGTCCCAGTATGGCGATGCTTATGTTCTTATCTCATTAGTAAACTATGGACTTTTCCTCCAGGAACTTGGCAAAATCTTATAAACTAACTGATACTATAACTTCTGACAAAGAGTTCCAGAGATTGATTATTCATTGAGTGAAAAAATATCTCCTCCTGTTTGTTTTAAAAATAATACTTTGTAACTTCCTTGCATGTCCCCCAGTCTTTGTGTTTTCTGAAATAGTAAAAACTGATAGTACAACTTCTGACAAAGAGGCAGATGCACTAAAGCTAAATGAGCCTTTAATGACTCTCCAACGAGGAAAATTTGATCCGTTGCATGCATCAAAGGGCTTTTACCGAGGAAGCCAGCAGCTAACGAAAACGGAATGGAGATGAGCAATTAGTGTGAAAACCCCATTGAAATGACATGCACTAACCTTTTCCGATTGCCTTTACGCAGGAAAAAGGCAGGAAAACTAAGGAGAGGTCTGGACCACTCGTTAGGACAGCTCTGTGCCAGGAAAAATCAGACGTCAGACAGGGGCGGGCCCAGCAGGAGAAAGACGCGCCATCGAAGCTGGGCGAAGGCAGGCATCAGGCTTTCTTCTTGCCCGTGCAGCGCCTTCGGACAGAGGAGAGAGGCTCTGCACGGGCCCGGTAAGAGGGAGGGGGGCCCGATGGAGGAGGGGAATGGCGGCGACGACCCCAAAAGGGGGCGGGGCACAGGACGGAGGATGTCGGGAGGCGGAGCTGAGGTGAGAGAGTAGTGAGGAAGGGAGGGGGGCAGGGGCTGCTTGAATTTTGCTTTTTCGGGGTGGGGGGAGCGGCGGAAAGTGGGGAGCAGCGGGGGGGGGGGGGTAAGGCCGTCCATACAGGACGCTCCTGATGAGCGCCCTTGCCCCCTCCCGACCCTTTTTTTTTATTTTTGTTTTGATTTGGGAGCCATGTGCTTGTGATTTGACTGTGTTTTGACTGTTTGTGGCATGCACAGAGCAGCTAACATAACGCTTGGCTGCTCTGCGCATGATTTGGGGGCCGATTAACGATGTGTATTGTGATTCTTTGATACATTGTACGTTTAAATACCGATCTCAGCATGTGTGACTTTTTTTTTTGGTGCATTTTTCGTTATTTTAAAATCGTTAGGGACTTTAACGATTTAGATTTTTTTACGTTTGGTTGCTGCATCTGCCTCAAAGAGTTCCAGAGATTAACTATTCATTGAGTGAAAAATATCTCCTCCTGTTTGTTTTAAAAATAATACTTTGTAACTTCCTTGCATGTCCCCTAGTCTTTGTGTTTTCTGAAATAGTAAAAAAAAATCTATTTACATTTACCCATGCTATACAACTCAGTATTTTGTAGACCTCTATCATATACCCTCTCAGCTGTCTTTTTTCAAAGCTAAAGAGTCCTAACCTCTTAAGCCTTTCCTTGTGTGAGAGGCGTTCCATCTCTAGAAGTAAACAAGCACTATAGAGCACTATATACAACACTGTATGTTGCTATATAACAAAATATATGGGGTTATAATACATTGCACTATGCAGCATTAACAACTTGACTTCAAAATTCAGACTCAGACTTATTTCATTCTTCATTGCTAAAGCCTGTTGTTTAATGAGCCTCGGCCTTGCATACAGACAAAAGAATGCTGACAAGGATGGCCAATGTACCAGAATAACAATGTTGTCATCAGCACTGACATTATAGCCAGACTAGCTGAGGTCTCTTGGAATCTCCCATGCAGCCAGAGAGATGCTGTTGTTGCCACTCCTCTCGGCTGGACTGTAGTGATGTGCTCCCAGATACCTGATGTTTGTAGTCGTGGCGAATATCCAGGGAACACCCACTCACAGCTGAGGGAGTGGAACAAATAAACTAACCTCGTCCTTTACTCTCAAATAATAAAGGAGGAAAAGAAGCTAAATGTAGGATTTGTTCCTGAACTGGAAGAACCGCACCTTCAGATTTACAAATTATCTTTTTCTTTATTGAATACAAATGCAAGCAAATTTTCATTCAAATAAACTCAAATTCACAATTAGTGTGAGGCTTAATAGAATTGCAATAACATATTCAACATTCAAATGTAGAACTACATGTATACCCTTAACTTTGTCTGTTTCACCTAAAAAGGCAGAAAAGAACCTTTTCAGATAAGTATTTAAATTGTCTTTTATCAAAATCAGATATTTGTGGTTATTCTCTTTCCTGATGTAAAAATTGGTCTCTTTGTGTGCACTATTGGTGTTTTTGCAGGGATCTCATGGATTTTTAATATCTGATGGTCTGTTCCTTTGTTTTCCCTTAAAATGTTGTGAAAAAATATATATATTCCGTTCAACATCCTTGGCAATGTCACTTAGCTGTAGTTTAATTTATTTAGGTGATGTCTTTCTTGCGTTGGAGTTCATCTGGAACCCTTCAGAGGATGACTCCCCCAGATTTCTTCTCCCTAAACCTCACTTATAAAGAAAATAAATGGAGGCAAGACCCTTGAACTCCCTCTGTTCTTGTTCAGGCTCTGGTGACTATTAACCAATTCTCAATACTGTGGCCACACTCTCTAATTGAAATAAAATAAGTTAAAGGTTTTCTCACTACAAAACCTATTTCTCACTGTTGATTCCCTGTTCTACAATCCAGCAGGCTTCACACTGCATTCAGAGATCTCACACAGTAACCATTCCATATTCAAATGGCGATTCAACATTTCATCTCACAGACTTCACATATAAACATAAAATTTCCCTGCACAGCTATCAGATCAATCTGGAAAATACAGCACACTCATACAAAAGCAGTGCTTAATCTGCCACCTCAAACCTTGCACTGAACTCAGAGCACTCACAAACAGCACACCTTTTCCACAGACACAGCCTAATAGCTTCTTTCTTCAAATCACAGATTCACCTTCAGTCTTCCCTTAAATTCCCTTAGAACTCAACCATTCCATTCACTGCATGCAGGGACATACCTCTGTTTCACACCAAACCAAACTAAATTTGGTTTAAAATTTCTTACAGCTTTCTATTATTAGTACAGTTCTCTCACCCAAAACACATCAGTTTTCCCCACATGTATTCAGCAATACAGCCATGAAAAAGGCAGTTTTGTTCATTTAAGTACTCACTTTAAAACTGGTACACACAAGCCGGTCTCCCAATTACTCTTACTATCACTTATTCCACTTTAAACCCATAAAATCCATACTTTTATTTCTTACATTTCACACACTCAGCCTTTCTCTCCATGCTCACAGCCCTGGTCTCTTCAGCTCACCAGGGTTGCCAGGTGGAAAATTTTTTTCCAGCCCGATGGAGCCCAAAAAACAGCCCAAAACCCGCCCAAACACAAACCCCGCCCCTGACACCCCCACCCCCGCGTCATCACCCCCGCCCCCGCCGTCATCAACCCCGCCCCCGCCGTCACCGGCTCCGCCTCCCACGTCACCGGCCCCGCCTCCCCGTCATCGGCCCCGCCTCCCACGTCATCGGCCCCGCCTCCACGTCATCGGCCCCGCCTCCCACGTCATCGGCCCCGCCTCCGACATCACTAACCCCGCCCAAAACGTCATTAACCCCACCCAAAAACGTCACTAACCCCGCCCCCCGCGGCCGAAAAAACCGCCCTGAAGGCCAAAAACAGCCCAAAAAACCGCAACCCGCCGCGGGCAAAAATTTCCCGCGGCGGGTCGCGGAAAACCGCCCAATTGGGCGGTAAAACCGCCCACCTGGCAACACTGCAGCTCACCCAGTCTCCCTGGCAACTCACCCCCCCCCCTAGAGGATCTGACATCACTCAACCAATCAGCTTGTCAGAGAAAGACAGTTTTTTTCTCTGATCTGTTTAGAATCTCCCTCCCCCATAGAAGTTACTGCAAAACTTCCTATACAGAGAATTTCAAAATCAATTTTAACCTGAACTTGTACCCAAAACAGCAAGAAAACTTTTATAGTACAATCCCCACTTAATCATGGTTTATTTTTTTGAAAAATAAAACCATATTTAAGAAACATCTCACACTTTCTTCAGCTAACTCTATTAACAATTCCCAAACTAAACTTTAAACCTTTTCCAGCCAGCAACATTCACCAAAACCCTGGAAAAAGCCCCCCAGAGCCCCAGGAATAAAACATTTAATATATGTTACCATATATTACACTATGGCTGGAAAAATTGCACATTGTTTATGAAACCCCAGCTCCTTGTCAAGGTGACCCCTTCAATGTGATGCCAGTGAGACAATCCTGTGGCCCTTGAAGCCAGAAACCACATCGTTAGCCCAGTTAAGGCTTATGATTACTGTATAAAAATAGGGGTTATATCTGATATAAAAGGCTGCAGTGTTGACATTACATCCGAGGTGCCACCCAGCTTTGCATATGACTGATCTGAGGAACACTCTGCCACCTACTGGACGTCTGCATCAGGTCATATGTGTGGCATGCACTCTTGTATAGTGCTGTGGATTTAGATCAATTGATGGAATTAGAACTCTGTCTAGAGTAATTACTACTACTACTTATCATTTCTATAGCGCTACAAGGCATACACAGCGCTGTACACCATACACAAAAAGACAGTCCCTGCTCAAAGAGCTTTCAATCTAGATAAGAAAGGCAGACAGACAGAACAATTAAGGGTAAGGGAATAAAGAGGTGAGGATGAAAGGATAGGGCAAGTGAACAGTGGTTAGGAGTCAAAAGCAGTGGTAAAGAGGTGGGCTTTAAGTTTGGACTTGAAAACGGCCAAAGACGGGGCTAGACGTACAGGCTCGGGTACTCTATTCCAGGCGTGTGGTGCAGCAAGATAAAAGGAATGGAGTCTGGAATTAGTGTTGCCTAGGCCACTTTTGATTCTTTTGACATGGGGTCCAGACTTTCTGCCACAGGTGTTGGCACGTGCAGACTCTCATGGCTGCATGTCTCGAACATGGAACCAGCAACGCAGGAAAAGTTATCAGATGCCCCTTGCCAAGGTGACAGCGTTTGGGGGACAAGGTAGAAGAGGTGGCAGACCTCATAAAAAAGGGAATTGACACCATCAAGTCTCTGTCTTGGCTCACTCCATCTGCAGCCTCTGCTTCATGGAGATTTACTGGTACAGGCCAAAAGACTGCTTACTACTTTCAAAGACATAGGTTCACTCCTTTGTCAAGCCCTACACAACAGATCTAGCCTCTGTGCTTCCATCCCTGGAAAAAAACGGTGATAGGAGTGTACTACCGTCCGCCTCGCCAGGATGAGCAGGTAGACGCAGAAATGATAAAAGAAATCAGAGACGCGAACAAAATGGGCAATGTGATAATAATGGGTGACTTCAATTATCCAAATATAGACTGGGTAAAATGTAACATCGGGACACGCTACAGAGATACAATTCCTTGATGAAATCAAGGATAGCTTTATGGAGCAGCTGGTGCAGGAGCCGACGAGAGAAGGAAAAATTCTAGACATGGTCCTTAGTGGAGCGCATGATCTGGTGAGGGACGTTATGGTACTGGGGCCGCTTGATAACAGTGATCATAATATGATCAGTTTTGATATCGACCTTGAAGTAACTGTACACAGAAAGTCAAATACGTTAGCGTTTAACTTTAAAAAAGGAGACTATGATAAAATGAGAAGAACGGTAAAAAAAAAACTTAGGGGGGCAACTGAGAGAGTAAAAACTGTACAACAGGCGTTGGCGCTGTTCAAAAATACCATCCTGGAGGCCCAGGCCATACATATTCCGCGAATTAGAAAAGAAAGACGGAAGTCCAAAAGACACCGGGCCTGGTTGAAAAGTGAGGTGAAGGAAGCTATTAGGGCTAAAAGAAACGCCTTCAGAAAATGGAAGAAGGAACCGTCTGAAAATAACAAGCAGCAACATAAGGAGTGTCAAAGCAAATGCAAGGAGCAGATAAAGAAGGCCAAGAGGGATTACGAAAAAAAGATAGCATTAGAGGCAAAAAACATAGTAAAATTTTTTTTCGGTATATTAAAAGCAGCAAGCCTGCAAAAGAATCTGTTGGGCCGCTGGATGACCGAGGGGTAAAAGGGGCGATCAAGGAAGACAAAGACGTAGCAGAGAGACTGAATGAATTCTTTGCTTCGGTCTTCACCGAGGAAGATTTGGGTGGGATACCGGTGTTGGAAATGGTATTTCAAGCAGACGAGTCAGAGAAACTTACTGACTTCACGGTAAACCTGGAGGACATAATGGGGCAGTTCAGCAAACTGAAGAGAAGCAAATCTCCTGGACCGGATGGTATTCATCCTAGAGTACTGATAGAACTGAAAAATGAGCTTGCGGAGCTACTGCTAGTGACATGCAACTTATCCTTAAAATCGAGCGTGGTACCGGAAGATTGGAGGGTGGCCAATGTAACGCCCATTTTTAAAAAAGGCTCCAGGGGAGATCCGGGAAATTATAGACCGGTGAGTCTGACGTCGGTGCCGGGGAAAATGGTAGAGGCTATTATTAAAAACAAAATTACAGAGCACATCCGAGGACAAGAATTACTGAGACCAAGTCAGCACGGCTTTTGTGTGGGGAAATCTTGCCTGACCAATTTACTTCAATTCTTTGAAGGAGTAAACAAACATGTGGACAAAGGGGAACCGGTTGATATTGTGTATCTGGATTTTCAAAAGGCGTTTGACAAGGTACCTCATGAAAGGCTACAGAGGAAATTGGAGGGTCATGGGATAGGAGGAAATGTCCTATTGTGGATTAAAAACTGGTTGAAGGATAGGAAACAGAGAGTGGGGTTAAATGGGCAGTATTCACAATGGAGAAGGGTAGTTAGTGGGGTTCCTCAGGGGTCTGTGCTAGGACCGCTGCTTTTTAATATCTTTATAAATGATTTGGAGATAGGAGTAACTAGCGAGGTAATTAAATTTGCTGATGACACAAAGTTATTCAAAGTTGTTAAATCGCGACAGGATTGTGAAAAATTACAAGAGGACCTTACGAGACTGGGAGACTGGGCGGCTAAATGGCAGATGACGTTTAATGTGAGGAAGTGCAAGGTGATGCATGTGGGAAAAAAGAACCCGAATTATAGCTACGTCATGCAAGGTTTCACGTTAGGAGTTACGAACCAAGAAAGGGATCTGGGTGTCGTCGTAGATAATACACTGAAACCTTCTGCTCAGTGTGCTGCTGCGGCAAGGAAAGCGAATAGAATGTTGGGTATTATTAGGAAAGGTATGGAAAACAGGTGTGAGGATGTTATAATGCCGTTGTATCGCTCCATGGTGCGACTGCACCTTGAGTATTGTGTTCAATTCTGGTCGCCGTATCTCAAGAAAGATATAGTAGAATTGGAAAAGGTGCAGCAAAGGGCGACTAAAATGATAGCGGGGATGGGACGACTTCCCTATGAAGAAAGATTAAAGAGGTTAGGGCTATTCAGCTTGGAGAAGAGACAGCTGAGGGGAGACATGATAGAGGTATATAAAATAATGAGTGGAGTGGAACAGGTGGATGTGAAGCATCTGTTCACGCTTTCCAAAAATACTAGGACTAGGGGGCATGCGATGAAACTACAGTGTAGTAAATTTAAAACAAATCGGAGAAAAATTTTCTTCACCCAACGTATAATTAAACTTAGCTTAGCAGAGTTTAAAAAGGGGTTGGACGGTTTCCTAAAGGACAAGTCCATAAACCGCTACTAAATGGACTTGGGAAAAATCCACAATTCCGGGAATAACATGTATAGAATATTTGTACGTTGGGAAGCTTGCCAGGTGCCCTTGGCCTGGATTGGCCGCTGTCGTGGACAGGATGCTGGGCTCGATGGACCCTTGGTCTTTTCCCAGTATGGCATTATTATGTACTTAACAGTGGACCCAGAAGCCCCAGCCAGTTCCCCAGTCTAACACCAAATGTCTACCCTCTTCTCATTTCCACTATCCATGAATGTATTGTAAGCCACATTGAGCCTGCAAAGAGGTGGGAAAACGTGGGATACAAATGCAATAAATAAATAAGCGGAAAATGAACTTTTGACTGGCTCCAACAGAGCTTAACAGACATAAGTGTCTGTTCCAGATGACCTACTGGTGGGAAGGAGGCTGAATTTATTCCAAGAAAGATGGTCCCTTGTAACTTCAGACTGGTGGGTTCTTAAAATAGTCTGGGAGAGTTACACTCTAAATTGACTTCAGCCTCCTCCAAACTGCCCACAAAAAGCAACAAAATTCAGCTCTCAGAATCAGAAAGTGCTCGCAAAAGGCCCATGTTGTTGAACCCGTACCACCAGGGGATGAGGGGCAGGGATTTTATTCCTAGTACGTCCGAGTGCTCAAAAAGACAGAAGGATTTCGTCCCATTTTAGACCAGAAGGCTCTGAACAGATTCCTGGTCAAAGAAAAGTTCAGTATGATTTCCCTAGGCACCCTCCTTCCCATGATTCAGGAACAAGATTGGATGCTTACACCCACATTCAGATACATCCCAGCCACAGGAGGTATCTCAGATTTCGAGTAGGGAAGCACCACACCAGTATCGCATTCTGCCTCACACCAGCTCCCAGGGTTTTTGCATAATGTCTTGCAGTAGTTGCAGCATTGCTACACAGACTTAGAGTGCACGTGTTTCCCTATCTAGACGATTGGCAGGTCAAGAGCACATCAAGAGAGGATGCTTGAGAATCAATGTGGAGAACTATTCGGGTGTTGGAGCTACTGGGGTTCACAATCAACTACTCAGTCCCACCTACTCTCAGTACAGATTATTGGAGTACATTGAAATCCTGCAAGATGCACAATTCAGACTTGAGGCTACGTTCCTCAGGTGAGAGCAGATGCACTCATTTGCATCGCTCATCAGGTTTGCGTCAGCCAGCAGGTTACAAGGTCACATGGCCTCCACTCTACATGTCACACCCATGGCACGCCTCCATTTGCAAGATGTTCAGTGGACCCTGGCTTCCCAATGATTCCAGGCCAGGGAAACTAATGGCAGCAATCTCTAATGCCAGCCATCTCTAACACCGGCCCAAATGTTGAGATTTGGCCGGCCCCGACCAAATTATCGAAACAAAAGATGGCCGGCCATCTTGTTTCAATAATACGGTTGGGTATGCCGCTTTAACGGGCCGGCCTTAGAGATGGCCGCCCATATAGATGGCCAGCCCCGTTCGATTATGCCCCTCCACGTCTACAAGGTCCTCTATCCTTGGAAAACTACCAAAGTAGGAATGTTTATAAAATGTGTTCCCAGTGAATTATAAACAAAGATTATGTTTCTAGGAATAGCTCCAAGCCCATAGTAGCTTGGGCTTACACAGAGAAGGAAAAGTAAGTTTAACTTTCCAGACCCTAGGGCACACACACATAACAACTTTTTGGGGTGTTAGTGGTGAATCTGACACTTAGTATAGATTACTAAAAGAATGGAACTCTTGCCACATTCCAGCATTAAACAATGTAGTGTCAGAAGCAAATGTTCTCTCTTATCTCTAAATCTGAACTCACAATGCCAAAATAATAACAGAACTAACTCCATAACCAAGTATTATAAAAATAAGGAACTTACTTATTTAGAATAGCAGCAAAGATAATGTGCAAAAAAGACATTTGCTAATGTTTTTCTAAGTCACTTAACCACATGAACATCATTGCATGCAATTTAATGTGCTTTGCTTCAATGCATAATCATATGTTCAAATATTTAATATTTTCATATTTGTAAGCTTATTACTTAATTACAATGATTGAGTAAACATACTGTTTAGCTAGTGTTTCAAGCTTTTCCGCTCCTTGTAGATATGAACCCATGAAGAGGGGTTGAATGTAGGAGCAAATCAAGCTCTGTAGAGCACTATATACAGCACTATATACAGCACTGTATGTCCTATATGACAAGATATATGGGATTATAATACATGGCATTATCCCGCATTAACAACTTGACTTCAAAATGCAGACTCAGACTTATTTCATCTTTCATTGCTAAAGTTTAATGAGCCTTGGCCTTGCATATAGATAAAGGAATGCCGGCAAGGATGACCAATGTACCAGAATAACAATTATATCATCAGCACCGACGTCATAGCCAGACTCTTGGAATCTCCCATGCAGCTGGAGAAATGCTGTGCCTGGCAAAATTGCACATTGTTTATAAAACCCCAGCTCCTTGTCAAGGTGACCCCTTCAATATGATGCCAATCCTGAGGCCCTTGAAGCCACAACATTTGGGGATAAACAAAGTTATGTGTGCGCCACGCCCAAGGCCTGAATGCATGTTGTTAGCCCAGCTGCAGCTCATAATTACTGTACAAAAAGAGGGCTCATATCTGATAAAAAAGGCTGCTGTGTTGCCATTCCATCCGAGGCCTCTGCTTTGCATCTGACTGACCATCTGAGGAACACTCTACCATCTGCTGGACATCTGCATCAGGTTTATGTCTGCCTTGTAGTCTTCTGTAGTGCTGTGGGTTTAGATTAGTTAACATAGGAACACAAGAATAGCCATACTGGGTCAGACCAATGGCCCATCTAGCCTAATATCCTGCTTCTAGCAGTGGCCAATCCAGGTCACAAGTACCTGGCAGAAACCCAGTGGCGTTGCGAGGGCAGCTGACACCCGGGGCGGGTCGCCGCTGCGCACCCCACCCCGGGTGCAGCGTAGCGCACCCTCCCTCCTCCGGAGCGCAACCCCCCCCAAGAACATACCTGGAAGGCGGTGAGGGGTGGGCGGGAGAGCCAATCCGCCGAGTGCATGCCGCTGGGGGGTGTCGGCGCCTCGCTGGTTCCTGTTCCGGGGCAGAGAGAGCAAGGAACCAGCGAGGCGCCGACACCCCCCAGCGGCGTGCTCCCGGGGCGGACCGCCCCACCGCCCCCCCTTCCTATGCCACTGCAGAAACCCAATTAGTAGCACCAATCTATGCTACCAATCCCAGGGCAAGCAATGTCCAAATCAATAGCAGACTATGGAGTTTTCCTCCAGGAACTTGTACAAACCTTTTTTAAACCTAGATATGCTAACCACTGTTACCACATCTTCTGGCAGCGAGTGAAATTTTTTTCCTCCATTTGTTTTAAAAGTATTTCTATGCAATGTTATTGAGTATCCCCTGGTCTATGTGCTTTTTGAATGAGTGAAAAATCAATTTACCTCCACTCGTTCCATACCGCTCAGGATTTTATAGATCTCATTCATTTTCCCCCTCAGCTGTCTCTTTTCCAAGCTGGAGCCCTAACCTCTTTAGTCTATCCTCATATGGGAGCAATTCCATCCCCTCTATCATTTTGGTTGCTCGTCTTTGAACCTTTTTAAATTCCTCAATATCTTTTTTTTAGATACAGTGACCAGAACTGAACACAATACTCAAGTTGAGGTCGCACCATGGAGTGATACAGAGGCATTATAATATTTTTGGTCTTATTTTGCATCCTGTTTGATGTTTTAGCTGCCGCCACACACTGTGCAAAGGATTTCAGCCTTGAGTGCTTACTCCTAAAGTGGACCCTAGCATCAGGTAACTATGATTCGGATTATTCTTCCCAATGTGCATCGCTTTGCATTTGTATACATTAAATTTCATCTGCCATTTGGATGTCCAGTCTTCCAGTTTCCTAAGGTCTTCATGCAATTTTTGACAATCTACATGCGTTTTGACAACTTTGAATAGTTTTGTGTCATCTGCAAATTAAATCACCAGACTAGTCGTTTCAATTTCTAGATCATTTATAAATATGTTAAATAGCGCTGGTCCCAGTACAGATCCCTATGGCACTCCATTGAGAAAAATGGCCATTTAACTCTCCCCTATGTTTTCTGTTCAATAACCAATTTGTAATCCACAGAAGGACATTGCCAACTATCCCATGACTCTAATTTTCTCAGCAGTCTCTGAGATACTTTGTCAAAAGCTTTCTGAAAATCTAGATACATTACATCAACTGGCTCACCTTTATTGACATGTTTATTCACGCCTTCAAAGAAATGAAGCAAATTGGTGAGGCAAGACCTTCCTTGGCTAAATCCATGCTGACTCTGTCCCATTAAACCATGTTTGTCTACGTGTTCTGTAATTTTATTCTTTATAATAGTTTCCACTATTTTGCCCTGCACTGAAGTCAGGGTTACCAGTCTGTAATTTCCCGGATCACCTCTGGAACCCTTTTAAAGAATTGGCATCACATTGGCCACCCTCCAGTCTTCCGGTACTACAGACTTTTTTAATGACAGGTTACAGATGACTAGCAGCAGATCTGCAATTTCATGTTTGAGTTCTTTCAATACTCTGGGAATTAAAACATATCTAGGGTAATATGTGTTTACTCTGAGCTATTTCCATGATAAGACTTCCCCTGTCTTTATTCTTGCCTTTTTTGCACATTATCTTTGTTGCTAATCTAAATAAATAAGTACCTTATTTTTTATAATGCTTGGTTATAGAATTAGTTCTGTTATTATTTGGGCATTGTGAACTTGGATTTAGAGATAAGAGAGAACACTTGCTTCTGACACTACATTATCTAATGCTGGAACATGGCAAGAGTCCCGTTCCTTTAGTAATCTATACTAAGTATCAGGTTCCCCAATTACACCCCCAAAATCTGTTACCTGTGTATGCCCCAAACATCCCCTTAATAATTTTGGTCACCCTTCTTTGAACCTTTCATAATTCTGCTATATCTTTAACATACGGTGACCAGAATTGCACACAATACTCAAGGTGTGGTTGCACCATGTACTGATATACAGACATTGTAATAAAGTCCTGGATTTTCAAGCATGCTGAGGAAGGAGCTGATGGGCTGGGAGGACATACAAGAAGTGGAAGGACAGTGGTCCAGGCTGAAAGAAGCTATAAATATGGCCACAAATCTTTATGTAAGGAGAGTAAATAAAAGCAAGAGAAAAAGGAAACTGATATGGTTCTCCAAGCAAGTGGCTGAGAAAATAAAGGCTAAAGAGTTGGCGTTCCTGAAATACAGAAAAACTCAAGAAGAGGAACACGGAGAGGAATACCGGATGAAACTGAAAGAAGCCAAGAGGAAGATATGTCTGGCGAAAGCACAAGCGGAAGAACAAATGGCTAGAAATGTAAGGAAGGGTGACAAAAATTTCTTCAGGTATATTATTAGTGAAAGGAGGAAGACTAAAAAGGGAATTGTGAGACTGAAAGATGCTGCAAACCGCTATGTAGATAATGATGAAGAAAAAGCGAATTTGCTAAGTAGATACTTTTGTTCTGTTTTCACAGAAGAAAATCCTGGAGAAGGACCACGATTGACTGACAAAAGTACATATGAGAATGGAGTGAATATAGCACCATTCACGGAAGAGAGTGTGTATGAACAACTTGAAAATCTAAAGGTGGACAAAGCCATGGGACCGGACGGGATCCACCCCAGGATATTGAGGGAGCTCAGAGAGGTTCTGACAGGTCCTCTTAAAGATTTGTTTAATAAATCCTTGGAGACGGGAGAGGTTCCATGGGATTGGAGAATGGCGGATGTGATCCCTCTTCACAAAAGTGGTGATAGGGAAGAAGCTGGAAACCACAGGCTGGTAAGCCTCACTTCGGTTATTGGAAAAGTAATGGGAGCGATGCTGAAGGAAAAGATAGTGAATTTCCTGGAAGCCAATAAGTTACAAGATCTGAGACAACATGGTTTTACCAAAGATAAATCCTGCCAAACGAATCTCATTGAATTCTTTGACTGGGTGACCAGAGAATTGAATCATGGACGTGCTATAGACCAGTGGCGTAGCCAGACAGCCAATTTTGGGTGGGCCAGAGCCCTAAGTGGGTGGGCACAAAATTTTCTCTGCCCCGCCCCCTTCCTCCCCCTATTCTCCACATCTCCCCCAGCACCTCCCAACTCAAAATAGAAACAGAAACACTTTAGCTCATGAGGAAAGTGACATCCACTATGCACATTTCTCAAGCTATCATATTTCATTTAAGATTCAAAATAAAATGCCTTTTCTACCTTTGTTGTCTGGTCATTTTCTTTTTCCATCATGTTGATCCAGTTTCTCTTTTGAACTTTCCAATCTTTCTGCTATTTCTCCTTCAAGCAGCTGCTGTCCATTTGTCTTTTTCTTCTCTCTTGTTCCATTCCCTCACTTCACTTGCCTCTGACATATTGACCTTTCCATTTTAGCTCTTTCCTCTCTTTTTTTTTTTTTTCTTTTCTGCTCTGTCCACCCAAATTTTATCCTGTCTAACCCCTTTTCCTTTGTTTTACTTTTCAGTTACCTCTCAGATTCCTTTTCACCCACTAGTTCTCCTATTCCCCATCTCTCTACTTCCCCAGCCATCCATTCCCTTCCATCTTCAATCTATTTCCCCTTACCATATTTCTTTCCCCTGTAATCACCATCCTCCACGTGTTCATTTCCTTGCCACCCCCTTGGCCTCTCCCACATGGTTCCACATTTCCCAATGTCTCTCTCCCTCCACCCTTCTAGCCCAGCATCTGCTCCCTCTCTTCTCCCCACTCTTCACCCTCTTCCAACATCTTCCTGTCACTTCTCTCTTTTGTCTTGCCCCCCTCTCCTGTGGCCAGAATTTCCCCCATCCATCCTGTTTCTTTCCACCCCCCTCTCTCCCCCTTCGCAGCATCTCTCATCTCTTGGCAAAGAACAACAATGTGGATGCAGCAGCTCACAGGTTTGCTTGCTGTGTTTTGAATGAACGGCGACGCGACGGCTGCGTGGGGGAGTGGAAACAGAAATTTACCAAATGGCTTCCGTGGGCTGGCTCACTTGCACTCCACTCCTGAGGTTGCAGCGGTGAACTGGCGGGCAGGCGCTATGCTCAAGTAGTAAAAGCAGCAAGCCGGCAGGTTTGAGTTCGTCCTTCGCTTCCCTGCCTTCTCTGTGTCCCGCCTTCCTGTGATGTCATTTCCTTTAAGGCGGGTGGGACGCAGAGAAGGCAGGGAAGCGAAGGACGAACTCAAACCTGGCGGCTTGCTGCTTTTACTACTTGAGCATAGCGCCTGCCCGCCAGTTCACCGCTGCGGGCGAGGATTCGAAGATACGGACAGACGGACGGACGGGGATGGACTCAGACTCTGGGTGGGTGGGCGGGCCTGAGGCTAAATTGGGTGGGCCTGGGCCCATCTCCAGGCCCACCCGTAGCTACACCCCTGCTATAGACGTAATCTACTTAGATTTCAGCAAAGCTTTTGACACGGTTCCCCACAGGAGGCTCTTGAATAAACTTGACAGGCTGAAGATAGGACCTGATGTGGTGAACTGGATTAGGAACTGGTTGATGGACAGACGCCAGAGGGTGGTGGTTAATGGAATTCGCTCGGATGAGGGAAAGGTGAGTAGTGGAGTGCCTCAGGGATCGGTGCTGGGGCCGATTCTGTTCAATATATTTGTGAGTGACATTGCTGAAGGGTTAGAAGGTAAAGTTCACCTTTTTGTGGATGATATTAAGATTTGTAACAGAGTGGATACCCAGGAGGGAGTGGAAAACATGAAAAAGGATCTGCAATAGCTAGAAGAATGGTCTAAGGTTTGGCAATTAAAATTCAATGCGAAGAAATGCAAAGTGATGCACTTAGGGAGTAGAAATCCACGGGAGATGTATGTGTTAGGCGGTGAGAGTCTGTTATGTACAGATGGGGAGAGGAATCTTGGGGTGATAGTATCTGAGGATCTGAAGGCGACGAAAGTGTGACAAGGCGGTGACCGTAGCTAGAAGGTTGCTAGGCTGTATAGAGAGAGGTGTGACCAGCAGAAGAAAGGAGGTGTTGATGCCCCTGTATAAGTCGTTGGTGAGGCCCCACCTGGAGTTTTTTTTTTTTAATTTATTCATTTATTTCAATATATCATCACAATACGTGAGTATGCAATCGGCATTTATACAAAAGGCAAAGAAGAAATAAAAGGAAATATCATTAACAGCCTTTCTGTCCACAAGTTTAGGAAATTTGGAATCCAAGAATTAGAATTTAAAAATAAAACATATAGCAATAATTACGAACTAATGGTTGCAACCTCTGGATCAGACCCCAGCCTGCATTTAGGGAGGGCACACAACATTCAATTCCACTCTAGCATCTAGAAATTCTTTTAACTGTTTTGGATCTACAAATTGAAACTGTTTACTCTCAAGCATTACATTACAATAACAAGGAAAACGTAATATGAAAGTTGTTCCCAGTGCCACCACCCTAGGGCGGAGTTCCAGAAAGGCCCTCCGTCTCATCTGTGTAGGCCTTGAGAGATCAGGAAAAATACGAATTTTTGAGCCCAGAAACAGATTTTCTAAGTGTCTCAAGGAAAGCCTTAATATGGCATTCCTATCAGGCTTCAGCACAAAAGTAACAAGCAGAGTCAACCTCTGAGTAATTATCTCCAATGAACTTTCAAGGAAAGAAGTAAGATCCATTCCTTTCCCTGCTATCGGGGGATTTTCTTCCACCACTCCACCACTCCTGATGTAATAAGCCCGAGTAAAGGGAGGCAGTGAGTCCTAATCCATTCCAAGAATATCAATCATATATTTTTTAACCATATCCAAAGGGGAAATTAAAGGCAATTTGGGAAAGTTAAGAAACATGAGGTTAAGTCTTCTAGCCTGGTTTTCCAGGTACTCCAATCTTTTATGTAGGAAATTGTTATCCTTAACCAAAGCCGTTTCTACAGATCCCATTTCTTGAATTTTAGTATTCACAGTCTCCAAATCTAAGGTTTTCTGTGCAGTCTTTTGCGCCTGAAGCAGGGCAGCCTCAGAAAAAATCTTTATGTCAGAAGTATTCGTTTTTAAAGTAGTTTGCATAGAAGTGTGAATGATGTAAACCATGTCCCATAGTGACTCTAATGTCACAGTTGCTGGTCTATTCACACCACTAATGACTGGAGAAGAGTGAGGTTGATCTTCAACACCAGCTTAGAAACTATGTCCTGGGGCAATACCTTTGAAGCTGATTGTAACAATAGCTCTCGGCGTTGAGATTCAGCCTCCGTTACTGTAGACACTCCCTCAAACAGATCGAGCTGAGCCCCTTCGGCTTCCTTCTCTGTTAGAGCTGCCAGCAACTCCCCTCCAGGCTGGGGTGGAGCAACTCGTTCCACAGGGCTCAGGGAAGCCCCGTTTCCATTCTCAATCGATGCCGAAGTGCCGAGAGTTGCAGAGGGGGTCGAAAAACCCTGAGGACCCGGTTGCTGTCTGAAAAATTGCAAAGTTGTCTGCCTCGTCGCCGAAGAAGTCACAGGAGCTGAGGGATGTTCCTTCACTTTTCCCCTCCGTTTCCCCATGTTTGATGAGGCGACAGAGGCACCGAAGAGGACCTACAAACAGAGCAACTTCCAGGAGCTAACACAGGTGCGTCCATTCACAGCGCCATCTTGGATCCACCCACCTGGAGTATTGTGTTCAGTTTTGGAGGCCACAAAAATGGTATGGGATTTGCGTTACAAGATGTATGAGGAGAGACTTGCTGACCTGAACATATATACCCTGGAGGAAAGGAGAAACAGGGGTGATATGATACAGACGTTCAAATATTTGAAAGGTATTAATCCGCAAACAAACCTTTTCCGTAGATGGGAAATGAGATTGAAGGGGGGCAGACTCAAGAAAAATGGAAGTATTTTTTCACAGAGAGATTGGTGGATACTTGGAATGCCCACCTGCAGGAGGTGGTGGAGATGAAAACGGTAACAGAATTCAAGAATACGTGGGAATCCTGTTCAGAAGGAATGGATCCTCAGAAAGTTAGTAGAGATTGGGTGGCAGAGCGGAAATTGGGTGGCAAAGCCGGTGGTTGGGAGGCGGGGCTAGTGCTGGGCAGACTTCTATGGTCTGTGCCCTGAAAATGGCAGATACAAATCAAGGTCAGGTATACACATAAAGTAGCACATATGAGTTTATCTTGTTGGGCAGACTGAATGGACCATACAGGCCTTTCTCTGCCGTCATCTACTATGTACTAAGTTACTATGTCTTATTTTCTATCCTTTCCTAATATTCTGTTTTGCTTTTTTGGCTACCACCACACACTGGACAAAAGATTTCAGTGTATTGTTTTGTTACATTTGTACCCCACGCTTCCCCACTCATGGCAGGCTCAATGCAGCTTACATGGGGCAATGGAGGGTTAAGTGACTTGCCCAGAGTCACAAGGAGCTGCCTGTGCCTGAAGTGGGAATTGAACTCAGTTCCTCAGGACCAAAGTCCACCACCCTCACCACTAGGCCACTCCTAAGTGTTCATGATAACACCTAGATCTTTTTCTAGGGTGCTGACTCCTAGGATGCAACTTAGCATCAAATAACTATGATCTGGATTATTCTTCCCAATGTGCATCACTTTGCAATTGCCACATTAAATCTCATCTGCATTTTGGATGCCCAGTCTTCCTACAATTTTTCACAATCCACATACAGTTTAACAACTTTGAATAATTATGTGTCATCTGCAAATTTAATCACCTCACTCATCATTCCCATTTCCAGATCATTAAAAATATGTTAAATAGCACCAGTCCCTGGGGCACTCACTATTCACCCTCCTCCATTGAGAGAATTGGTCATATAACCTTACTCTCTGTTTTCTATCCATCAACCAATTCCTAATCAACAACAAAACATTGACTCCTATCTCATGGGATTTACTTTTTCTCGGAAGTCTCTCATGAGGAACTTTGTCAATGATTTCTGAATATCTAGATACATTATTGGGCTCATTTTCGAAAGAGAAGGGCGCCCATCTTTCGACACAAATTGGGATATGGGCGTCCTTCTCCCAGGGTCACCAAAATCGGCATAATTGAAAGCTGATTTTGGGCACCCTCAACTGCTTTCTGTCGCGGGGATGACCAAAGTTCCCAGGGGCGTGTCAGAAGCGTAGCGAAGGTGGGACTGGGGCCTCGAATATTGTGTCCAATTTTGGTCGCCGCATCTCAAAAAAGATATAAAGGAATTGGAGAAGGTGCAGAGAAGGGCGACGAAAATGATAAAAGGGATGGAACGGCTTCCCTATGAGGAAAGGCTGAGAAGGTTAGGGGTCTTCAGCTTGGAGAAAAGGTGGCTGATGGGTGATATGATAGAAGTCTACAAGATAATGAGTGGAGTAGAGAGGACAGATGTGAAGCATTTGTTTACACTTTCAAACCACAATAGAACCAGGGGACACAAGATGAAGCTAGAATATGGTAGATTTAAAACAAACAGGAGAAAGTTTTTCTTTACTCAGCGTGTAGTTGGAATCTGGAACTCATTGCTGGAAAATGTAGTGACAGCAGCTGGCCTTATGGAGTTTAAAGGGGGTTTGGACAGATTCCTGAGGGAAAAGTTCATTGAACATAATTAAAAATTAAATTTGTTTTTGGGTGGGGGGGGGGGGGGGGTTGCCGGGTTCTTGAAGCCTGGATTGGCCACTGTCGGAGGCAGGATGCTGGGCTTGATGGACCATTGGTCTTTTCCCAGTATGGCGGTGCTTATGTTCTTATGGGCGTCCTCGGCTGATAATGGAAAAAAGAAGGGCATCCCTGATGAACGCTTGGACTACTTTACTTGGTCCCTTTTTGTTTATGACCAAGCCACAAAAATGTGTCCTAAATGACTAGATGACCACCGGAGGGAATCGGGAATGACCTTCCCCTACTCCCCCACCCTACGCCAGCCTCAAATATCATACCCAACTCCATGACAGCAGTATGCAGGTCCCTGGAGCAGTTTTAGTGGGTACTGCAGTGCACGTCAAGCAGGCAGACCCAGGCCCATCCCTCCCTACCTGTTAAACTTGCAGTGGTAAATGTGAGCCCTCCAAAACCCACCGTACCCACATTTAGGTGCCCCCCTTCATCCCTAAGGGCTATGGTAGTGGTGTACAGTTGTGGGGAGTGGGTTTTGGGGGGGTTGGGGGGGGCTCAGCACACAAGGGAGCTATGCACCTGGGAGCTTTTTTCTGAAGTCCACTGCAGTGCCCCCTAGGGTGCCCGGTTGGTGTCCTGGCATGTCAGGGGGACCAGTGCACTACGAATGCTGGCTCCTCCCACAACCAAAGGACTTGCATTTGGTCGTTTCTGAGATGGGCGTCCTCGGTTTCCATTATCGCTGAAAATCGGGGACAACCATCTCTAAGGTCGACCTAAATGTGGAAATTTGGGCGTCCCCGACCGTATTATCGAAACAAAAGATGGCCGCCCATCTTGTTTCGATAATACGGGTTTCCTTGCCCCTTCGCGGGGACGTCCTGCGAGGACGGCCTCAGGAAAACCTGGGCACCCCGTTCGATTATGCCCCTCCACATCAACCAGCTCACCTTTATCCACATGTTTATTCATACTTTCAAATAAATGAAGCAAATTGGTGAGGCAAGACTTCCCTTGGCTGCATCTATGTTGACTCTGTCCATTAAACCATATTTGTCTATGTGTTCATTGATTTCATTTTTCATAATAGTTTCCACTATTTTGCTTGGCACCGATATCGGGCTTTTTGGTCTGGAATTTCCTGGATCACCCCTGGATCCTTTTTTTAAAAAACAGGTGTTACATTGGCCATGCTCCAATCTTCAGAAACTACAGATGATTGTAACGATGAAATACAGACCACTAACAGCAGATCTGCAGTTTCACATTTGAGTTGTTTCAGTAACCTAGGTTGTGACTTACTACTTTTTAATTTATTGATTTGGCTCAGTACATCTTCCAGGTTCACCGAGATTTCTTTCAGTTCCTGTACATCATAACTCTTGAAAACTATCTCTGGTATAGATAGATCTCTTACATCTTCTTTAGTAAATACTTAAACAAAGGACTCATTCTTTTCTAGGGAAAAAGGATCATTGGGGACAAATTATAGACATTTAAACTAGATGGTGGGAGTGACAAAAGAAAACAAGGGAATTCATAAAGTCACCCTCAGAATAAACATGATGGCAGATGAAAAGGTCATCTAATTAAGGAAAACCACCAAAACTCATTTAGCACATGGAAAGCAATAAGCACAAATGCTTGTAGTCTAAGTAAAAAGGTTCAAGCCCTGATATATGAAGAAAACTTGGATACTGTTGCTATTACAGAGACATGGTTTAATGATTCCCATGAATAGGATGTGACCATACTGGGTTATAATCTTTTAAAGAAGGATAGGGAGGGCTGAAGAGGTGGAGGAGTAGCGCTGTGTGTGAGAAACAATATCAAAGCCGCTGAAATGTGGGGATACTGGGGAAAGGAAGAAGCTTTATGGAAAGAGATTATGGAACCTGCATCCACATGGGGGTTACCTATATACCTCTGACACAAACGGAGAAGCTAGACAAGGATCTGATAGAAGAAATTCAAAAGATTGGTAAAAAAGGGGAGGTACTACCAGGGGCGTATCTGCGTGGGGCCTCAGGGGCCTGGGCCCCCGCAGATTTTGCCCTGGACCCCCCTACCGCCATCAACCCTCCCCCGCTGCCGTTCTTACTTTTGCTGGCGGGGGACCCCAACCCCCGCCAGCCGAGGTCTGCTTCCACCTGCCGCTGCCGTAAAAACTTCTTCTTCAGCCGGCGGGGGACCCCAAACCCCCGCCAGCCGCCCCGCGGTGTTTAAAATTCATCTTCGGCCTCCGTGGCTGTGCTGCTGTGATAGGCGCTGCTGAAATCCACTTCGGAGTCTGACGTCGTTGTACGTTGTACGTGCTGCGACGTCAGACTCCGAAGTGGATTTCAGCAGCGCCTATCACAGCAGCACGGCCACGGAGGCCGAAGATGAATTTTAAACACCGCGGGGCGGCTGGCGGGGGTTTGGGGTCCCCCGCCGGCTGAAGAAGAAGTTTTTGCGGCAGGTGGAAGCAGACCTCGGCTGGCGGGGGTTGGGGTCCCCCGCCAGCAAAAGTAAGAACGGCAGCGGGGGAGGGTTGGCGGCGGGAGGGGGGTGGAATCATTGGTGGCGGTGGGGGCTCGGTGGCGGCGGCGGCGGGGGGGGGGGCTAAAATGTGCCCCCTCCCTCTGGCTCTGGCCCCCCCTACCGCCGGAGTCCAGATACGCCCCTGGGTACTACTATTGGAAGATTTCAACTTGCCTGATGTGGATTGAAATGTTCTGTTGGCAGAATAGGACAGAAGTAGGGAGATCATGGATGTCTGTTAAAGTGCCTAGCTTGGATCAAATGGTGATGGAATTCATGAGGGAAGGGTCAATGCTAGATCCAGTGCTCAAGAATGGAGGAAATGCTTCCAATATCCAGGTGGATGCCCACCTATGTAATCGTGATCATCACACAATATGGTTTGATATAAGGGCAGAGGCAGAGTGCAGACGCACAAAACTCAACGTACTGAATTGCAGATTAACTGATTTTGGTAAAATGGTAGAGTACCTGAAGAAGTAGCTGATGGCATGAGAAGGCGTAGGTGAAGTGAAAAATCAGTGGCCCTAACTGAAGGCTGCTATAAATATGGCAACTGATCTTTACATGAGGAAAGTAAACAAAAACAAGAGAAACAGGAAGCCTATATAGTTCTCCAAATAAGTAGCTGAAAAAATAAGAGCAAAGGAGGCTTTGTACAAGAAATACAGAAGAGCGCAATAAAAGGATCACTGAAAAGATTATTGAATTAAACTCAAAGAAGCAAAGAGGGAAATACTGCTAGCGAAAGCACTAGCGGAAGAAAAAAGAGGTAAAGAGAGGTGACAAGACCTTTACAGATATATTGGAGAAAGGAGAAAAGATAGAATTGGAATTGCAAACTGAAAGATAATGAGAATAGCTATGTGGAGAGTGATGAGGGTAAAGTGAATGTGCTAAACAATTACTTCTCTTCAGTATTCACAGAAGAAAATCCTGGAGAAGGACCTCGATTGGCCGCTGAGGGAATATCTGGGAACGGATTGGATATTGCACCATTTATGGAAGAAAACATTTATAAACAGCTTGAGAATCTGAAGGTGGACAAAGCTATGGGGCCATATGGGATACATCCCAGGATACTGAGGGAGCTCAGAAGTCCTGGCAGGACCTCTTACAGATTAATTTAATAGATCTTTAGAGATGGGAGAGTTTCCATGGGATTGGAGACAAGCAGATGTGGTCCCTCTACACAAAAGCAGAGACAAGGAAGAAGTGGGAAACTACAGGCTGGTAAGTCTCACGTCGATGGTAGGAAAAATAATGGATTCACTGCTGAAAGACAGGATAGTTAACTTTCTAGAAGTCAACAGGTTACAGAATCCGAGGCAACATGGCTTTACCAAAGGAAAATCTTGCCAAATGAATCTTATTGATTTCTTTGACTGGGTGACCAAAGAACTGGATGAAGGATGTGTGCTGGATGTAATCTACTTGGATTTCAGCAAAGCCTTTGATATGGTCCCTCACAGAAGACTTGTGAATAAGCTGAGAGGGCTGAACTTAGGACCCATAGTGGTGAACTGGATAGTACTACTACTACTACTTATCATTTCTAAAGCGCTACTAGACGTACTCAGCGCTGTATACTTGAACATGAAGAGACAGTCCCTGCTCGACAGAGCTTACAATCTAATTAGGACAGACAAACAGGACAAACAAGAGATAAGGGAATATTAAAGTGAGGATGATAAAATAAGGGTTCTGAACAAGTGAATAAGGGTTAGGAGTTAAAAGCAGCATCAAAAAGGTGGGCTTTTAGCTTAGATTTGAAGACAGCCCGAGATGGAGCTTGACGTACCGGCTCAGGAAGTCTATTCCAGGCATATGGTGCAGCAAGATAAAAGGAACGGAGTCTGGAGTTAGCAGTGGAGGAGAAGGGTGCAGATAAGAGAGATTTACTCAGTGAACGGAGTTCCCGGGGAGGAATGTAGGGAGAGTTGAGAGTGGAGAGGTACTGAGGAGCTGCAGAGTGAATGCACTTTTAGGTCAATAAGAGGAGTTTGAACTGTATGTGGAAACGGATAGGAAGCCAGTGAAGTGACTTGAGGAGAGGGCTAATATGAGCATAACGACACTGGCAGAATATTAGTCGTGCAGCAGAATTTTGAACAGATTGAAGAGGAGAGAGATGGCTAAGTGGGAGATCTGTGAGAAGCAAGTTGCAATAGTCTAAGCGAGAGGTGATAAGAGTGTGGATGAGGGTTCTGGTAGTGTGCTCAGAAAGGAAAGGATGAATTTTGCTGATATTATAGAGAAAGAAATGACAGGTTTTAGCAGTCTGTTGAATATGTGCAGAGAAGAAGAGGGAGGAGTCGAAGATATCCCCAAGGTTATGAGCTGATGAGACAGGAAGGATGAGAGTGTTATCCACAGAAATAGAGAATAGGGGAGGAGGAGAGGTTGGTTTATGGGGAAAGATGAGAAGCTCAGTCTTGGTCATGTTTAGTTTCAGATGGTGCTGAGACATCCAGACAGCAATGTCAGACAGGCAGGCTGATACTTTGGCCTGGATTTCGGCTGAGATTTCTGGTGTGGAGAGGTAGATCTGGGAGTCATCAGCGTAAAGATGATACTGAAAATCATGGGATGAGATCAGAGTACCAAGGGAAGAAGTATAGATGGAGAAAAGAAGAGGTCCCAGGACAGATCCCTGATAGGAAACTGGTTGACTGACAGGCAGCAGTGGGTGGTGGTAAACGGAATCTGCTCGGAGGAAAGGAAAGTGAGCAGTGGAGTGCCTCAGGGGTTGGTGCGGGGGCTGATTCTGTTTAATATTGTAACCAGGTACCTCTCTTGTGCAGCCAAGGATAGAACAATCTCCTCCAGCCACAGGCTCCCGGTACAATGAAGAAATAGATGTCCACCAGTAACTTCAATCTTAAGGACTTTTATTCCATGCAGGTTTCTAGTACACAGTTCCAACAGCAGCATAGCACATACCAGGATTCAATACAGGCTTACAGTGCACAATAAACAGTAATTCAATTCCCAAGACAAATAGTTCTTTCAGTTCATCATCACAGTTCAGTCACCAAGCAGCATTTTCTACCTTCTATCCTCTTTACCTTCAGGAGAGTTCAATATTTTAGGGACTCCTTCTACCCAAGGGTTTTCCCCTGCATCAGCTTCACAGTGAATTCAATACTTTTGGGACTTCCTCTCACCCAAGGAATTTCAGCCTGCAAAGTACTTTAGGGACCTCCCTGCCCAAGGGTTTTCAGCCTGCAAATACTTTAGGGACCTCCCTGCCCAAGGGTTTTCAGCCTGCAACTGCTTCTCTCCTTCTGCTTCTCTCTCCTGAACTGAACTGAACTGGGACTCCTTCCCACCTGCCTAATCAATCCCTGGCTTCAGCTACCACAACCAATCATTCTCCTTCCATTAGCTTCCCCACACCCATACCAGCTGAGTTGAGCATTAGACTAATGAGACCAATGATGAGCTCCTACACACAGGGTTTCCTAACTCTCTTTCCGCCTAGTGGCAGCCACTGTACACAACCTGCCAGCTTACACCCATGTCTTCCCTGATTGCAGCTAGGAGTCCAGTCCGGGTTCTTCATCTCCCCCTCTGGCTCCTTGCCTGCAATGCCTTTTGGGACTTGTATTTCAGACTGAAACTGCCTTAACCCAACTATCCTGGAGGTGACTTTATCACAATATATTTGTGAGAGATATTGCTGAAGGGTTAGAAGGAAAGGTTTGTCTTTTTGCAGATGATGCGAAGATAGTCAGTAGAGTGGATACCCTGGAGGGAGTAGAAACAATGAGAAGGGATCTCCAAGCATTAGAAGAATGGTCGAGGATCTGGTAGTTAAAATGTAATGATCAGTGCAATACTTAGGGATCTCTTCGGTTCTAGCTGGTGTGGTAAATCAAGAATATCAACAATTCCACCAGTGTATATTCCTATATTATATGTCCTGTGTATTTTAAAAATATTTTTAATATGCAGTGCTCAGAACTTGCTCGTGTGCCTTATACCATATGTTACGGAATCGGCCCGCAGCATCCAACCATCATAGCACTGGTCCTGCCAACCTCCTAACATCTAAGACCACTACATTGGGCCACAGGTTTTAAACCCATAATAATGTGTAGGCAAAATCAGTTATCTGTAGGTGGTCAACTGATGTCAACGATAGGACTAGTGCCGTTGCTGCTGGACCTTCACCCTTGTGCAGTAGTGAAGTTAAAATGAATAACGATGGTGGAATTGTTGATATTATAGTTAAAATTTAATGCCAAGAAGTGCTGAGTGATGCACTTGTGGTTCAGAAATCCAAAAGAGAGTTACCAGATAGGAGGAGAGAGATTAGTAAGCTCAACTCAGGAGAGGAACCTTGGGGTGATGTCTGAGGATCTGAAGGTGAAGAAACACTGTGACAAGATGGCAGCTGTAGCCAGAAGGATGCTAGGCTGCATCAATAGGGGTATAACCAGCAGAAGAAAAGAGGTGTTGATGCTCCTGTAGAAGTTGTTGGTAAGGCCCCACTTTGAGTATTGTATTCAGCTTTGGAGGCTGTATCTTGTCAAGGATGTAAAAAGACTTGAGGCGGTGCAAAAGAGAGCTGCAAAAATGGTATCGGATTTGTGTTGCAAACCATACAAGGAGAGACTTGCCAACCTGAGCATGTATACTCTAGAGGAAAGGAGAAACAGCTGTGACATGATACAGATGTTTGAAAGGTATTAATCCACAAACAAACCTCTTCCAGAGACAAGAAGGTGGTAGAACTAGAGGACACGAATTGAGGTTGAAGGAGGACAGATTCAGGAATAATGTCAGGAAGTATTTTTTCATGAAGGTGGTAGATGCTTGGAATGCTCTCCCGCGGGAGGTGGTGGAGATGAAAATGGAAACAGAATTCAAAAATGCGTGGGATAAGCACAAAGGAATCCTGTTTAGAAGGAATGGATCCACAGAATCTTAATGGATATTTCGCGGCAACATCGGTAACTGGGAAGCAAAGCCAGTTCTGGGCAGACTTCTATTGTCTGTGCCCTTATCGTGACTGAACAGATATGGATAAGCTGGAGTATAACTGTTAAGGGGCTTTGATGTTAACTTTAGAAATTTTAGTACAAGAACAGTGCTAGGTAGACTTCTATGGTCTGTGCCCAGAAAATGGCAAGGACAGATCAAGACAGATATACATATGAAGTATCACATACCATGTGTAATGAGTCTATCATGTTGGGCAGACTGGATGGACCATATAGGTCTTTATCTGCCATCATAGACTATGTTACATTCTGTCTTTCTGCTATGGCCCTGTCCTCCCTGAGTGCCCCTTTTACTCATTGATGATCTAACAGTCCTACAGATTCCCTCAGAGACTTTCTGCTGAAAAAGTTATTACTATGAGTTTTTGTCTCTAAGGCAAGTTTCTTTTCATATTCTCTATTGGACTTCTTTATCAATGCTTTGCATCAAATGTTTACTCCTGCCGGAATTCTGTGCAACTTTGGCGCACAGAATTTGCACAGAATTCCACAGCCACGCAGAATTCCACACTTTTGCGCAGAAGCTGTTCTCCGACTGGCCTCTGCAGCCCACGGTAAATGCTTGCTTGGCTCCCCGGCTCCCCCACACCTTGGTCTCATTGCCACCTGCCCCCGAGCCTTGGTCCTGCCACCCCTGACTCCCCTAGCCTTCGCCCTGCTGCCACACCCCTGAGCCATGGTGCTGCCGCCACTCCTACCATGCATATTTATTATTATTATTTATTTATTTATTATTTATTGCATTTGTATCCCACATTTTCCCACCTATTTGCAGGCTCAATGTGGCTTACATGGTTATGTTAACATTGTCATTCCAGGATCTTAAATACAGTAGTATTGTGCATAGTTTAAGTAAGGGAAGAGAGAAGAAGGAAGGGAGAGATTAGGGTAGTTATAGAAGGTGGGTTTTCATAACTGATTGGATTGGTGAGGTATATTGGTGAGGTTATCTGTTATCGGTTCTCATTGTAGGCTTTGTTAAAGAAGTATGTCTTCAGAGATTTGCGGAAGATAGTTATTTCGTTGATTGCCTTCAGGTCTGTAGGTAGTGCATTCCATAACTGCGTGCTCTTGTAGGAGAAGGTAGCGGCATGCATCAGCTTGTATTTTAGTCCTTTAGAGCTGGGGAAGTGCAGGTTGAGGAATTTGCGGGATGATCTTGTGGCGTTTCTGGGAGGTAGGTCTACGAGGTTTAGCATGTAGACTGGGGCATCTGCGTGAATGATTTTGTGTACAATCGTGCAGATCTTGAACGCAATTCATTCCTTAAGTGGGAGCCAGTGAAGTTTCTCTCTTAAGGGTTTTGCAATTTCATATTTAGTTTTTCCAAATATGAATCTGGCAGTATTCTGAGCAGTTTGGAGTTTTTTGATAGTCTGTTCTTTACAGTCAGCGTATAGTGCATTGCAGTAGTCCAGATGACTTATTACCGTACCAGGGTGCGGAAGATGAGTAGCCCTGGTGGTCTAGAGGTCTCACTGAGAGCAGGAAAGAACCCCACTTTCCTGCCTGCTGTCGCTGCACTGGGCTGGTGCCACCACTTTCTTTCAAAATGGCTGCTGAGACTTCAAGCAGTAATCTCATGAGACTGCTGCAGGAAATCTTGGCGGCCATTTGGAAAAAGCGGTGGCACTAGCCCAGAGCAGTGGCAGTGGGCAGGAAAGAGTGGGGTTCTTTCCTGCCCTGAAGAGGTACTCCCATGCACCTCCTCCTTCTCCTGCCTAATGGGTGAATGCAGAGGCAGCTGAAAAACAAATGTGGGTGCAGGAAGGGAGGGAGGGAGCTGTAAAGAAAAAAAAGGCGGCTGCTATATGTTTGTGGGGGGCTATAAAAAGGTGGCTGCTGTGGGGTACAGGGGGCTGTGAATGCTGTGGGGTACAGGGGGCTGTAAAAAGGTGAATGTTATGTGTGGGTGGGTAGATGGGCTATGAAAAAGGTGGATGGTATGGATGGAGGGAGGACTGTAAAAAGATGGATGCTATGTGTGTATGGATGGAGGGAGGGAGGCTGTAAAAAAGGTGGATGCGATGTGTGGGTGGAGGGAGGGAGGGAAGGGAGCTGTAAAGGTGAATGCTATGTCTGGGTGCGGGGAGGGGGCTGGGAAAAATAAGGATGATATCTGTGTTCAAGGAGGGGGCTGTAATATTGGTTAAATTATGACTAATAAAAGAATTTGTTAATTTTTGCAAATATTTTACAGAATTTGTAAATTTTGTGCAGAATTTAAAAAAATGTTTTGTGCAGAATTTAGATTTTTTTTGGTGCAGAATTCCGGCAGGAGTAAACTTTCCAGTGCTTATGTTGCTTCTTGTTTTCTTCATTCAGATCTTTTTCTATATTCTGAAACATGTTCTTTTGGCTCTAAGAGCCTCTTTCACTTTTCCCTTTAACTATGCTGGCTGACATTTGCTCTTCTTTCCACCTTTATTAATATGTACAGTTAATAATCTTGGAACAGTTTTTGAACATTCTGCATCCATCTGTAAAGACCTGAGTGACGAGGCATGGTCCTGGGTCTATTGAGGAGGCTACATTACTGGCCAACCACTATATGAAAGCAGAGGAAGGCTGGAGGGGAAAGAAAGATGAGCCTCTCCTGAGAAAGGCTCTAATCAACCCAGTAGGGGGAAAAGGAAGGCTTACACTCCTCTAGGGAGGGAGAAGCAGGGGTGTAGCCATGGATGGACCCGGGTGGGCCTGGGCCTACCCAGTTTGGGCTCAGATCCACCCAGCAGCTGGTGCATCTTAAAAACACCAGCATTAACTGTCCTGGTGCTTTCTTCCAATGGGTCCTGTGCCGTGCAGCATCTCTTCTTTATTCCTTTCCTCACCTCACCCATTCCATGACTGTCCGAGTCCTTGCTTCAGCAGGTCCCCAGCACCGACACGGCAGCAATTCCTATATGCTGCTACCTGCCTCTAACCCGGAAGCCTCTTTTCTGTCACAGCTTCCTGTTTCTCTGCCTGGGCGGGAGTTGGGGCATGACAGCGGGGAAGCTTCTGAGTTAGCAGCAGGCAGCAGAGTATAGTAATCACTGCTACTGCCGGAGACCCACTGAAGCAAGGAGAGTTGTGGGATGGGTGAGGTGAGGGAAAAAACAGATACTGCACGGGGGGGGGGGGGGGGGGGGTGAGAGAGGGAAGGAGAGTTGCTGCACAGGGGGCCAAAAGGGGGAAAGATTTGCTGTATGGGGGGACGAGAGTTGCTGCATGGGAGAGGCAAGAGAGGGAAGGTGAGTTGCTGCATGGGGGGGGGCAAGAGAGGGAAGGAGAGTTGCTATATATGAGGTCGAGAGAGGGAAGGAGAGTTGCTATATATGAGGTCGAGAGAGGGAAGGAGAGTTGTTGCTGGTGGGGGCGAGAGAGGGAAGGAGATTTGCTGCACAGGGGTGAGAGGGGGACGGAGAGTTGCTTCACTGGGGGCGAGAGAAGGCAGGAGAGTTGCTGCATGGGGGGGCAAGAGAGGGAAGAAGAGTTGCTGCACAGGGGGGCAAGAGAGGGAAGGCGAGTTGCTGCTCAGGGGGGCAAGGGAAGGAAGGAGAGTTGCTGTATGGGGGCAAGAGAGGGAAGGCAAGTTGCTGCATGGGGGGGTCAAGAGAGGGAAGGAAAGTTGCTGCATGGGAGGGGCAAGAGAGGGAAGGAGAGATGCTGCACAGAGGGGGGAGAGAGGGAGGGAGGGAGGATGATGTATGGGGGGAGAGATGCTGCACAGGGGGAAGGAGGGAGGGAGAGATACTGCACGGAGAGGGAGTGCGAGAGACGGAGAAATATTAGGCATGATGGTGAAGGGGAGGAAGGGAGAGATGTTGGACCCAGGGCACAAGGGAGGGAGGGAGGGAGGAAGGGAGAGAGAGATGGTGGACAATGGTGGTAGGGGGAGAGAGGCAAAAGAGGGAGAATAGTTGGATATGGGGTGGAGGAGAGGAAGGGAGAGATGTAGCAAAGGAGTTGAAAGGGGTGAGAAAGGGAGGGGAGAGGGGCGAGAGAGGAAGATACGGTGCATGCGAAAGAGAGGGAGAAATATTAGGCATGATGGTGGAGGGGAGAAAGGGAGAGATGTTGGACATGGAGCACAAGGGAGGGAGAGACAGAGATATTGGACAATGGGAGAGAGGAAGGGATGTTGATCAAGGGGGGGATGAGAGGGAGGGAGAGATACACAGGATGTGGAGTGGGATAAAAAGGGAGATGGATCCAGGAGCAGAAGGGAGTAATGGAGTCAATGGGAGTGAGGGAAGAGAGGAAGAAATGCTGGACTATGGGTGAGAGGGCAGAAGGGTGGAAGGAGGAAGACATACCTGCTTATAATCGAACGAGAAAAACGCCCAAGAGCCGACCTAAATCGGGAGATGGACGTTAATCTCACAAAAACGAGTAAATCCATATAATCGAAAGCAATGTTTCAGTGCGTCCGTGTCGCTCGTACGTGGACGTAAAAACGCCCAAATAAGAGGCGTGTCGGGGGCGTGTTAGGGGCGGTGATACGACGTGGACGGGTACAACGTATAACGAATAGCGAAAGGGCTCTGGTTGAGCGGGAAGATGGGCGTACTATGATGGACCCGAAATAAAAGCGACCAGAGCAAGGGGGAAAGCGTCTTTAGACTCATTAGCGATTGTGTGTAGTTGGAGAGTGGCGATATTGTTGGTGGAAGAGCTGAAGTGGTGGTTGCAGAGAGAAAGCCGAGCGTGTTCAGTACCTGTGACGGTCGTCTGTGTGCCCTGCCTCTTTTTGTGTCTTACCCTTTCACCGTTCCTTACTCCTACTCCTTTGCTCTATCGCCCCTTCCCCTCCCCCTCCCCCTATCCCTCCCCATTCACTCTTCCCACGTGTATACTGTATTCCCTGACCTCCGTTTGTCTCTGTGTGCCTGTACTGTTTGGCGAGTGAGTGGCCAGAGGGGCGTAGTGCCTGGAAGTGACAGATCTGTGTGTGTTGCTGTTTGACTACTAGTCCTAATACTTGCACTGGTGGTGGGGATATGGATGCACTTAATGCACTTGTGGCATTCATGCTACACGAAGAGGCCACCCACCGCAGGAGGTATTCACGGCCCCGAGTGTTTAGGCCCCGCACCACCTTCCTACAACTCACTGACCAGCAGTGTCTAACAAGGTTCAGGTTTGATAGGGCCACCATTCGTCAGCTGTGTGAGCAGCTGAAACCCCTCCTTCAACCCCAGACACGTAGGAATAACCCCATCCCTGCCCACCTCAAAATCACTTCCGCTCTCTCTGTCCTGGCCACTGGCAGTTTTCAATCCGTATTAGCTGCTAACACAGGCCTCACCCAGGCTTCTATTTCACACTGTCTCACCCAGTTCCTGGATGCCTTCATAACTCACACCTCACACTACATCACTTTCCCCACCACCCCCCAGGCTCTGCACAACAACATGGCCGCCTTCTATGCTGTTGCTAGATTCCCCTCGGTCATCGGTGTGATAGACTGCACACACGTAGCCCTCAGACCCCCCCGGGCACACGAAGCCACCTACAGAAATAGGAAGGCATTTCATTCTATGAACATGCAAGTTGTATGTGATGCCCAGGGGGAGATATTAGACGTGTGTGCCAGGTACCCCGGCTCCAGCCACGATGCCTACATCCTACAGCACTCGGGCATCTTCCGCAGGTTCGAGCAAGGGGAGTTCATTGGTGGATGGCTACTAGGTAAGTGCAACATGCATGTACCACCCATACTAGACCTCCTCCACTGGGCAACCCTCCGCCCTGGCTTCCTCCACCACAACCCACTATCCAAATCCCCCCGCCCCCCCTGTACCTGCTCCAAGCGATACACACTCATCTATCTCATTCTGCTTTTCTGCAAAGGTGACCGAGGCTACCCGCAGAGGACATGGCTCATGACCCCCTGATCCACCCACAACCAGGGCCAGAAGAAACCTACAACAGGAAACATCGCAGCACCCGGGGGATCATTGAGCGCACCTTTGGTTTATTGAAAAACCGCTTCTGCTGTCTGGACCGGTCTGGAGGAGAGCTGCTCTACAGTCCAGAAAAGGTGGCCAAGATCTTTGTGGCGTGCTGTATGTTACACAATTTGGCCCAGCGCAGAGGACAGCCTCTCCCAGAGGAGCCACAGCCACCACCAGAAGAGGCCCCAGATGAGCTGGAAGAGGAGCCCCCTCCACCCCCAGCCCACAGAGCAGAGCTCAATGCCTACCAGCTTGGCGTAAGAGCAAGACAAAGACTCATTGAAACAAGTTTTAGGTGAATGTAAGTGAGCATTTATTTTTTACATACAGTGCATATGTGTTTGGTGAACCCCACCACCACCACCACCACCCCCCCTCCCACACCCACCCCCCTCCCACCAACCCTCACCCTACAGCATGTCCCATCATTTTCCCCTTCCCTTCCCCCGTCCCCTCCTACCCCTCCCACGCCCTTCCTTTGCAGCTGGTGCTGCACGGGAAGTCTCTTCCCCCTCTTCGGAGCTGCTGCTCCCAGTGTCCTCCTCCCTATCCCCACGGCAGCCTGCGGCTTCGGCTGCACCGTGGAAATCGGGCCACCTTCTTGGTTGTAGTGGTCTGGCCACAGGACCCAGAATGGGAGCAGCAGGAGTGGGTGCGGAGGCTGAGGAGCGCAATGCCCACCTCTTAGCTGGTGGTTGCTGGTGGTCAGTGGAGGAGGAGGTTGATGGCAGGGGCTGCTCCAGCAGCACGGGGGCTGGAGTAGGCGCGGTGCCCTGAGGGTGCAGGTGTTGGATGCTCTGCTCCAGCCGTCTCAGTTGCTGGAGCACCTCCTGGTGGCCTTCACGTTGCGCCTGGAGGAGTTCTTGGTGTGCTCGCTGCTGTGCCTCCAGTGCTTGGCGCTGCAGCTCCAGTTTCTGCTGGCGGTACTCCTCCAAGCGCACGTTGTGGCGGAGTAGTTCCGTGGCCAGCCGCAGGAGTTGCCTCCTTTGGGCGGATGGCCTCTGGCGGGGAGCTGGGCCCTCCTCCTCCTCACCAAAGTCCTCCGGTGCTGGAGGTGCGGCCTCTGCTGGTGCAGGTGGTGGTGGTGGTGGCAGAGCCTGGACAGCCGGTGCAGGTGGTGGTGGTGGCAGAGGCTGGACAGCTGGTGCAGGTGGTGGTGGTGGTGCTGGCAGAGGCTGGACAGCCGGTGCAGGTGGTGGTGGTGGTGCTGGCAGAGGCTGGACAGCCGGTGCAGGTGGTGGTGGTGGTGCTGGCAGAGGCTGGACAGCTGGTGGTGGTAGAGGCTGGACAGCTGGTGCAGGTGGTGGTGGACGCGGAGGATGCACAGCTGGTGCAGGTGGTGGAGGCTGGACTGCTGGTGCTGCAGGCTGTGGAGGTTGAGGCTGGACGGATGGTGTAGGGCGTTGGCCTTGCAGGCCACTAGGGCCAGCCTCCTCTGAGTCTTCACCTGTATAGCACAAGAGAGGAATAGTGTTGGTGCAAATAACCCACTTTTGTCTTTCAGCATTCATATACATTGGTATGTCCCCCAACCTGATGACCCAGCAAAGAGATGGTGAGGAGAAATGGAATTGACACGGGTACAAAAGAGAGAGGCCCGCAGGCAGCTGGGTAGAGGTGGTGGATGAGCAGCCAAGAGAAGGACACCACTCACAACGTTGTGCACAAGCTGTTAGTTGTATAATTGTTAAATTGAACAACATTGCAGCATGTGTTGTGTTACTACTGACTTGCTAAACTGCATAGAACTGCTTTATGACCCCCATTACAGGCTCCTTCAGTTGAATGCATGTGTCCCACACTCAGTAGAGCACAGAGGTCACAGGAGGAACTAGGCACAGTTTGGTAAAATGGGAAAATAGGAGGGAGTAGTAGGGAAGGACGGCCCCCAGAGTTCTGCCACAGTAGTAACCTACACACACCCATAGGAGCCAACTGGAAAGTAGTATTGGGGGTGCTAAGCCCAGTGACCAACACTCCTCCCTGCACAGCTACATGATCTTTCCTCAATATTGGGGGTGCTCACACACACACACAGCACCCACCCTGTCTGCTTGCTCCTATAACACACATGACCACTACCACTACTCAAATAGAGCTTACAATTAATTCTATAAATATGGGCACACAGGACAAGTAAGAGGAAACCCAATGACAATGGTAGGGATAGGGAGTAAGGGTAGAGAGCTAGTGAGTAGGGGTTACCAGGTCACAACAGCATCATAAAGGTGGCCTGTTAATATACAGAAAGACAGCCAGAGATACTCCCCCCCCCCACCCCCACCTGAGATACTCCCCCCCCCACCCCCACCTCCACCTACCTCCCTCCTCCTGCCCCCCACTCCTCACCTCCCTCCCCCTGACCCCAACTTCTATAACACAAGTGTACTGCAGCACAACAGATACCCCAACTGCATAATGAAACACCTACCCGAGTCCTCAGCCTGGCCCGAGGTGTCCATGGAGCCAATCCCGTGGATGCCCTCCTGGGGTAGGAGGGAGTACACCATCAGCTCGATGGGTGTAAGGTTGGCAGTATCATTGCCTGGGGGATTGGCCCCTGCCTTCCTCCGAACATCCCTCCTCAGCTTCCGCCACTTCCTCTTGCAGTCCTCCACGTCTCTCCCAGCATGGAAGACAGCATTCAGGCTGTCCCGTACTGCCTCCCATTCCCGCTGCTTTACTGTTGCTGCCAGCCTCTGCCCTGTGGGAGCAAACAGACTCCGGTGCCGCTGTACAATTTCTTGTACCAGGAGCTCCACCTCTGCCTCGAGAAAATTACCCTTCCGGGTCGGCGGCATGCGTGGTGGCATTGTACCAATGGTGTTTTCGAAAATACGGAGTGGGCGTTTATATAGGCGCCAAGAACGCCCATTGAGACGGGGGAATAGGCGTTTCTGATTTGGGCGCTACTTTTTCAATTATACACATAATTCCTAAGCGTGCCCAGCTCAGATAGCGATTAGGAACACATGGTTTCGATTATGAGTAGATAAGTATGGGCGTCTCCACCTGCCTTCCCTTTCTTCATTGCCATTTTACCTGCCATTTCCTGCACTGAGACCTTGCCCGATGTTCGTAATAATCAGTTACAGGGTTTTACCCTCACTTAGCATGCTTGGGTACACCTGTGTATTTAGGGGGGGGGGGAATTATTGTTGGCCCTCAGCCACCACGCCTTCCGTTTCCTGTCTTCCACATCGCCTGATGCTCCCTTCCTTTCTCCCATTCTCTCTGCCTGGTTGTAGCAGGCAGTGTGTGGGGGCCACGAATTTGCTACACTCACCCCAAATCAAGCACCCCTCGGTAAGGGTCATTTCAATCAGGGAGATGTGCAGCTAATGTTCCAGAAGATAAAAGGCGCACTACACAGTCTTGAAACAGACGTTCATGGTAAGCTCTCATTTGTCTGCCACCTCTTCTCTTTGTGCTCATAGTCAAGGAGTGTGCATTCACTGTATGTATGTAGTCTGGAGTCAGATGTTAGGTAGCTCTGTTTTCACCAGGTTCCTGTGCACTGTACTGTGGGGTTGGCAGGTCCTCAGTGGTGTGGTCCAGCGGTTGGAGGTGCTGTATTGGTTCCCGGTAGGTTCCATGTTCCTTGTTTATGTGGTGTACCCCAGTCCCCATTTATGAAGTGGCCACCCATTCTCAAGGTCCATAGGCGGGGGAGGGGAGAATGATTAATGCAATGGATGTGTATAGCACATTATGGACCACCTTCCTAAATTGCTCCATAGGTAGTAGGGTAGGGAACATGCACATTACATTGTTTTTAATCGGTAGCCTGGACAAAATGATCGAGGTGGCTACAGGTAGTGCCACTGAGGCCTATGACGTGGTGGTGAGGGAAAGGGGTGTGTGTACAGGTACCAACCCAAAGTAACTGGTGGTGGCTAAAGCCTGATGGCTGCTGTGGCCTAGTGGTTAGAGCACCAGCCTTTTAACCAGCCATAAGGTTGCTGGTTCAAATCCCACCTAAGGCAAGTCAGTTCAGCGACAAAGTTTGACACAAACCCAGAATACTTGAATGTAACACACCTTGATCGACTACTGGAGAAAGTGTGATCACACCTGCAAATAATGAGCACCATTTTTATTTGTGGCCTTCCCTAACACAAGTATTACATTGCAACTGTGATGAAGTAACCATCCATCTATTGGGTTTCCCATTGTTTCCCTTTTGCTCCTCAGCATTATATACCATAGCTGATGTATTCAATGTGAAAATATGAGCCAGCTGTTTGTATTGTAGGTCCTTCTTGCCCCCCCCCCCCCACCCCACCAATGTGGCTTGTGGGTAAGGATATGTGTCCATCAGACAGCAAACACTTTGTATGTGGTACCTGGAGTTATGTGGAAGTGTGTACCTGGCAGATCACACGTGGTACACTATTAATCTCTTATTGATGGCACTCTGTATTGTGGGTCAGTATGGTGGAGGGGAGGGAGGGAGGAAGGGAGAGAGAGATGCTGGCTGGCCATTTTTATTAATGAAGATGACGCAAAAAAGGAAAAGGAAAAGAGAAAAAAAGAGAAAAAAGCAAAAACGAGAACAAAATTAATAAAGAAATAAAAAATAAAAAAAATAGATGAGGAAAGAAAAAACTAAAAAATGAAATGGTAGGTAAAATGTAAAAACCAGAAAAAAGACGACACAAGCAAAATGCAAAGGATAAAAAAATGATGAATTTATTAGGGTGATATGACTCGACACAGCTGTGTTTCGGCCCAACTGGCCTGCGTCAGGAGTCTGTTACACCATATATGTATTCTCTGATAATGGAAGTCCTTGTGAAGTATTCAATTAAGCACGCCTTTATTCAGTAACACTCTACCTTTAAAAAGGCTGTGTGCACAGTTTAAAAAGAGTCGTTGTGGAGGACTCTGATGTTGTTGATATATATATATCTCTCGTGAACACAAGTATCGTTAGAACTTCTGTTCACCATTTCATTTTTTAGTTTTTTCTTTCCTCATCTATTTTTTTTATTTTTTATTTCTTTATTAATTTTGTTCTCGTTTTTGCTTTTTTCTCTTTTTTTCTCTTTTCCTTTTCCTTTTTTGCGTCATCTTCGCTGTTTTTGATAATTGTCGTTTTGTGCGAAGACAGGTTTCTTCTGTATTTTTTACATTTTTATTAATGAACACAAATATCCATCCAGCCTCCCCGGCCCAACCCCCCTGCACATATGGGCCATGCAGGTTGGAATGAACAGGTGGCGTTCTGTCTGGCCAACATTCTCAGACATACATCACCTTCTCATTCACACAGCACATTTAATGCTGTGCATATTGCTGCCTCCTTCCTCTCAACTCAACAGCACCATTTGGTGATATGTAATGCACAAGGGAGACAAACACACACACACACCCTGATAGTTATATTATAACAAAAATTTATTTGGCCCCCATCCCCACCCCCACCCCTACAAAATAACCCCAACAATGCCATCCTCCCCCCCACAACTCCCCACACACCCCAACAATTCCCTCCCCCACCCCCCACAGAACCCCCAACATTTCCCTCCCCCCACACACACAACCCCAACAATTCCCTCCCTCCCTCCCCCCACACACACAACACCAACAGGCCCCCCTATTTAAATTAAGGGCGGCCACGCCCTCTTAGTAAGGCCCTCTGTAGCAGGGCAATGAGCAGCCCCAGCAGTACCCTTAGTGGGCCCTGGAGCTGCTCATTGCCCTGCCGTAGGGCTGTCACCTCCTGCAGCAGCTGGTGCTGGCCAACTATAATCTGCTGCTGGCCATCTACCAGCTGCTGCAGGAGGCGCACTACAGTCGCCGGCCCAAAGGCTGGAGGTGGGCCAGGGGACACGGATGATGGCCCAGGGGATGGAGGTGGGCCAGGGGACACAGAAGCTGGCCCAGGGGATGGAGGTGGGCCAGGGGACACAGAAGCTGGCCCAGGGGATGGAGGTGGGCCAGGGGACACAGAAGCTGGCCCAGGGGATGGAGGTGGGCCAGGCGATGGTGCTGCAGGTGGGGAGGGGTCCTCATGCAGGTCTATAATGAGGACTCCCTCCTCCGAGTCCTCCTCCTCCTCTTCTTGCTGGTGGCCCGCCTCCTGGCCTGGCTCCTGCTCCTCCTCTTCCTCCATGTGCCCCTCCTCCTGCTCTTCCTCCTCCTCCTCCTCCTCCTCCTCCTGGGGGTGGTGGCCCTCCTCATCCTGGCGCTCACTTTCCTGCTGGTGGAGCCCTGTGTATGTAAAAGGAGTGTGATTGAGATCAGTGCATACACCATGGCTTGCATAGTGCAGTAGCTGGGTGGCATGGGGCAGGGTGTGGTAAGGCGTAGCCTATGCCCATGGGGAATGAGCTGCATCAGATGACATGAAACAGAGCCCTGGACCCTCCTCTGACACACACCACGCAGGACATGTGGCCATACCAAATTCATTGCTGACCAGCATGTTTGCATTGTGAAATGCAACGAGGGGTTGATGGGCAGTTGTTGTAGGAGTTATTGGGGGGGGGGGGCAGTGGGAAGGGTGTTGAGCACAATTCTTTTATGTGATTTAGGCCATAACATGCAGTAAAAGTAGGGCCTCAGGCAGCTGTACCAGGACACAGTAATCAGCCACCACAATAAGGGGAATAGTAAAGTGTGGCATATCATCTCATTCATCTCGGGAGGATGGTCGGACGTTGCAAGCATGCTCATGGGAGAACCCCTGCAACCTGCATCCTTGATCTGGGACAGATATGGTATTACTTACTAGGTGGCTATTAGGCACATGGGAAGTGATATTGTACAACACATTTGCTTTATTCATGAAATGTATGTAGTAATGTGTACAGGTGTCCTGTTTTTGAATACTTACGGCGAGCCCTGAGGTGCCTTCGCACCGCCCGGATGAGCTCAGGCCTCTCCCGCCTCACCCGCCGGAACCGCCTCCTTAAGGACTCGAGGTCCCGGTGGACTCCAAAGCGTCTGTAAGATATAAGTTTGTAGAGCAGGGGTCAGGGGTGTTGGTCCTTTTTGTCCTCTGCACACATTAATTTGCTATTCACATACCAGAGAGAGAGGGTCTACAGTGTTGGGGGGGGGCACCTCCATTGGTAGTGAATCATAGGAGCCACCTTTTTAACATTTTGGGGGGTGGAACCCCCAGTGGAGATGACCCCTCCCTCCATACATATTTGATATTGGGGGTGGGGTGGTGAAGCACCCACAGCAGCCACCGAGTTGGTTCCTATGCAGATGATGGCAGAGAGGTGGGCATGAGGCCAGACAGTACCGTTTGTATACATTCTAATGTATGCTTGTTAAACTACTTTATATGTGTTATCATGACCATGTTATAAAGTATGGTATAGGTTTCATTGGTCTCATGCTTGCACTATTTGGAGGCGTTGTAACCCACTGGCTGCAAAGAGGGGTTGGAAAATGTGGCCTTCACATAACTAACGAAATTTTCACATAACACTAATAGCATAGTGACGATAGTAACCTAACGAAATACATTCTTGTAGGGATGTGGGAATGGTGGTCGTTTAAATAACATACAAATTATTAGTGATTGTGCATGTTCCTATATTACTCATGATCCTTGCATGGACACTCCAGTTACTGCTGGTAACATTGATGACGGAGCTGTTATATGTGTAGGTACAGGAGGGGAGGGGGGTTGGGCCATAACCTTACCTTTCCAATCGTTCCCGGATGCGGGACCAGGCTCGCATGGCCTGCAGCCTGGGGGGCAGGTGGTGATGTTGTATAAATAGTCGGTGCCGGTGCCTTAGGCACAGCCTAACGAGGAGCAAACTTTCTTCTTCTCCAAAATTGGGCTCTCGCCGCTGTGCCATTTTTCCACGTGTTGGAAAAGAAGTGCCTTATATAGACGACCTTGCGTGAGGGACGTCGTTTCATGCACAGCTCCATATATGGATGACCATTCCATATATGGCCGCTATCAGCACGTGGACGCCCTCGTAAGCATAGACGTCTTTGACGTGCACATGCCTGCAGGAGTGTGAAACGTGCCTTATATAGATGACGCACCCCACCCGACCCTTTTCACATATACACAATATGCATTTACTGCATGTTTAGTAGGTGTACAGTGCATGCAGATCCGGACATTCAGATGGGCACATATGATGGAAGATTTGGTGGAGCAGTAGGTGTACAGTGCATGCAGATCCGGATATTCAGATGGGCACATATGATGGAAGTATGGGTGGAGCAGCATGATATGTCTGTAGTTGACACATATATGCGTTCCTCATATATTTCCGTACCCAGATGGCATGAACAACATGTATTGTACTTACGATACACCTATGTACATTATTTTTCACACCACGTGATTTGGTCGTTTGCACCTGCAATAGTCGACCGTGTTAGGGCGCCCAATTTAGTCACGCTTATGCGCTCGTCATTTGATTGTTTTCTTACAGGGATAATCGATTGTCGAAAAACGCCCACACTATTTTTCCATTATACAGGTCTATTTTTGGACGTTATCGTAAGAACGCCCTAATTCGTACTTGGACGATCTTTCCATTTTGCCCCTCATAGTAACATAGTAGATGACGGCAGAAAAAGACCTGCACGGTCCATCCAGTCTGCCCAACAAGATAAACTCATATGTGCTACTTTTTGTGTATAACTTACCTTGATTTGTATCTGTCATTTTCAGGGCACAGACCGTATAAGTCTGCCCAGCACTATCCCTGCCTCCCAACCACCAGCCCCGCCTCCTACCACCAGCTCTGCCACCCAATCTCAGCTAAGCTTCTGAGGATCCATTCCCTCAGAACAGGATTCCTTTATGTTTATCCCACGCATGTTTGAATTCCGTTACCGTTTTCCTCTCCACCACTTCCCATGGGAGAGCATTCCAAGCATCCACCACTCTTTCCGTGAAAAAATACTTCCTGACATTTTTCTTGAGTCTGCCCCCCTTCAATCTCATATCATGCCCTCTAGTTCTACCGCCTTCCCATCTCCGGAAAAGGTTTGTTTGCAGATTAATACCTTTCAGATATTTGAACGTCTGTATCATATCACCCCTGTTTCTCCTTTCCTCCAGGGTATACATGTTCAGGTCAGCAAGTCTCTTCTCATACGTCTTGTAACGCAAATCCCATACCATTCTCGTAGCTTTTCTTTGCACCGCTTCAATTCTTTTTACATCCTTAGCAAGATACAGCCTCCAGAACTGAACACAATACTCCAGGTGGGGCCTCACTAACGACTTATACAGGGGCATTAAAACCTCTTTTTTTCTGCTGGTCACTCCCCTCTCTATACAGCCTAGCAACCTTCTACTTACGGCCACCGCCTCGTCACACTGTTTCATCGCCTTCAGATCCTCAGATACTATCACCCCAAGATCCCTCTTCCCATCGGTACCTATCAGACTCTCACCGCCTAACACATACGTCTCCCGTGGATTTCTACTCCCTAAGTGCATCACTTTGCATTTCTTCGCATTGAATTTTAATTGCCAAACCTTAGACCATTCTTCTAGCTTCCGCAGATCCTTTTTCATGTTTTCTACTCCCTCCCGGGTGTCCACTCTGTTACAAATCTTAGTATCATCAGCAAATAGACAAACTTTACCTTCTAACCCTTCAGCAATGTCACTCACAAATATATTGAACAGAATCGGTCCCAGCACTGATCCTTGAGGCACTCCACTACTCACCTTTCCCTCCTCTGAGCGAATTCCATTTACCACCACCCTCTGGTGTCTGTCCGTCTACCAGTTCCTAATCCAGTTCACCACTTCGGGTCCTATCTTCAGCCCGTCCAGTTTGTTCAAGAGCCTCCTGTGGGGAACCGTGTCAAAAGCTTTGCTGAAATCTATGTAGATTACGTCTATAAACATCCCTGATTTAATTCTCCAGTCACCCAGTCAAAGAATTCAATGAGGTTCGTTTGGCATGATTTACCTTTGGTAAAACCATGTTGGGAATGGTGGAACCATGTGGGAGAAGCCAGAAAGGGGAGGAAGGGGGTGGCAAGGAAATGAATGAGAGGATAGTGATACAGAGGGTAGAAATATAGTAATGGGAATGGAGGGCTGAGGAAGAAGTGAGATTTGGAATGGGACAGCTAGTAGATGAGAGAAGATGAAGATTTGGTAGGTAGCTGAAAAGTAAAGAGGAGGAGAAGAGTGAGAAAGAGGGTGAAATTTGAGTTGATAGGCAGAAAATAAAATAAAAGATAGGAAAGACATAAATAGGAATGAACAATATGTTAGAGGCAGGCGCAGTGAGGGAATAGACAGGAGAGAGGGGAAAAGAAATGGACAGCAGCCGCTTGAAAGAGAATTAGCAGATGACAGACTGGAAAGCATAAAAGAAACATTGAAACCAACATGATGGAAAAATAAAAATAAAATGTCCAAAGGTAGAAAAAAACATTTTATATTGAATATTTTAAATGGAATATGTTACCTGTGGTAAATGTACATAGCAAATGTCTTTGTATTATGTTCTGTTGAAAAGGAAATGCATTAAATATTTCCTTAATTATTACTTCAAAAGGAGTGAAGCCTGTGAAAATTGGGATTGCTTTAATCAGTGGGATTTGAATTAGAGACTTAAGTATATGTATTTTTAAATAATTTCTGGTTTTTAAAAGAGAGAGAATGTAATCAGATGTATTATTTCTAACTAAAATCTGGACAATAAGTATGTTCTCAATGAAATGAATTGACTATACACCATATTTGGTCTTGAAGAAGCCAACCAGATGATCAATGTATAATGAATTAGATGAGTAATATCTGGGGATAATCAGGTTAATACCATGTTTCTTTTTTCTGTTACTGTTTAATTGATCTCCTTGTCTTATCTCACTCTCCCTATTTTTCTTCACTTTGTGGTCTAAGAAAGAGAAAGATTGTATATAATCCATATATCTAGTTGGGATTGTTTTCTTCTTATCTTGTATTAATGTGCAGTCATCTCTGTATTACTGTTTGCAAGTGACCCTTGTAAAATGAAAAATTATAAATAAATGATTTATAATTTAAAAAAAAAAAAGAAAAGGAAATGCATTTCTGTTTTTTGTCTAAATATTTTTATTTCTAGCTTATGATCCCTTGCTCTGTATTTGGTGAGGGTAATGGCAGGTGGGGAAATTGGAGGGGTTGCAGGGAGGAGAGGGGATAGGTAGTGGTGGTGGTGGGGCTCTCCTTTATTTTCTGACCTGGACTCTAGCATGTCTAATACTGGTCCTGACCTTTGCTGCACAGCTTGTGGAGATCCTCAGCTGAGGACCTCCTCCAAAGACAGCCAGAACTCTCTTCTACCATGCTCTGCAGTCAGTGAAAGCATCTATGAGCCCCTGATAACTAAGCATGCATATAGTGCAGGCATTAGTGGCTTAGGGATCTTGCTGCTGTTTGCCAAGCTTGGTAAAAGGGAGTTCTGGCCACCTTCAGAGAAAGTTGTTAGCTGACAGCGTGTGGGGATCCTCATTAGCTAAAGTATTTATATTTTGAGGTTGGGGTAGGGTGGGGCAGAGAAAATTTTGTGCCCACCCACTTTGGGCTCAGGCCCACCCAAAATCAGCTGTCTGGCTACACCATTGATTACACACAGTATTCTAAATGGGGCTTCATCAGAGACTTATACAAGGGCATTATCACTTCTTTCTTCCTATGGCCATTTTATGTACCCGAGCATCCTTCTTGCTTTGACTATCACCTTTTCTATATGTTTGGCCACCTTGAGATCATCAAACACAATCACCCCCAAGTCTCGCGCTTCTTTTGTACACTGAAGTACTTCACCCCCTTTATTATACCTTTACCTTGGATTTTTGCAAACTAAACGTATGACCCTGCATTTTTTAGCATTAAATCTGAGATGCCAATTGCTGGACCAAACTTCAAGCTTCGCCAGATCCCTCCACATGCTATTCACGCCCTCTGGGGTGTCTACCCTATTACAAAGTTTGGTATCATCCGCAGAGACAAACCTTACAAGACAGTTCTTCTACAATATCACTCACAAAGATGTTATAAAGAGCCAGCCTAAGGACTTTAGGCCCTTTAGCCAGGACCTGCCCACCAGGGGATGTACTATCCTCTCGCACTGAGGATATGTCTCCAAGTGCTGCCCGGGAGGGAAAGGTTAGGACAGCAGTTGTAGTTGGTGATTCGATCATTAGGCATATAGATAGCTGGGTGGCTGGTGGACGTGAGGATCGCCTGGTGACTTGCCTGCCTGGTGCGAAGGTGGCGGACCTCACGCGTCACCTAGATAGGATTTTAGATAGTGCTGGGGAGGAGTCCGCTGTCTTGGTACATGTGGGTACCAATGACATAGGAAAATGTGGGAGAGAGGTTCTGGAAGCCAAATTTAGGCTCTTAGGTAGAAAGCTCAAATCCAGATCCTCTAGGGTAGCATTTTCTGAAATGCTACCTGTTCCACGTGCAGGGCCCAAGAGACAGGCAGAGCTCCAGAGTCTCAATGCGTGGATGAGACGATGGTGCAGGGAGCAGGGTTTTAGATTTGTTAGGAACTGGGCAACATTCTGGGGAAGGGGGAGCCTATTCCGAAAGGATGGGCTCCACCTTAACCAGGGTGGGACCAGGCTGCTGGCGTCGGCATTTAAAAAGGAGATAGAGCAGCTTTAAACTAGAAATGGGGGAAGGCCGACAGTCGCTCAAAAGCGCATGGTTCGGGAAAAGGTATCTTGCAAAGATACCTCACAAACAGGGAAGCTAGGGTTTCTGGATAGTGAGGTTGCACAACAGACCGTGGTAGGCCAGGTGCCCTTAAATACAACTAAAGATCAGACAAAAGATGTCAAATCAATAGTGTCAGGTACTAAGCATCATGCAAATAAGAACAACAAACATACTCTGAAATGTATATAAGCGAATGCCAGAAGCCTAAGAAATAAGATGGGAGAGTTGGAATATATTGCACTAAATGAAAAATTGGATATAATAGGCATTACTGAGACCTGGTGGAAGGAGGATAACCAGTGGGAACACTGTCATACTGGGGGTACAAAGTATATCGTAATGATAGGGTAGACCGGACTGGTGGAGGGGTAGCATTGTATATTAAAGAGAGCCTTGACTCAGATAGATTACAAATTCAGCAGGACACAAATCACACCTTTGAATCACTGTGGGTTGAAATTCCATGTATAAAAGGGAAAAAAATGGTGATAGGAGTGTACTACCGTCCACCTCGCCAGGATGAGCAGGTAGACACAGAAATGATAAAAGAAATCAGAGACGCGAACAAATGGGCAATGTGATAATAATGGGTGACTTCAATTATCCAAATATAGACTGGGTAATGTAACATCGGGACACGCTACAGAGATACAATTCCTTGATGAAATCAAGGACAGCTTTATGGAGCAACTGGTGCAGGAAGCCGACGAGAGAAGGAAAATTCTAGACTTGGTCCTTAGTGGAGCGCATGATCTGGTGAGGGACGTTATGGTACTGGGGCCGCTTGATAACAGTGACCATAATATGATCAGTTTTGACATCAACCTTGAAGTAACTGTACACAGAAAGTCAAATACGTTAGTGTTTAACTTTAAAAAAGGAGACTATGATAAAATGAGAAGAACGGTAAAAAAAAAACTTAGGGGGGCAACTGAGAGGGTAAAAAATGTACAACAGGCATGGACGCTGTTCAAAAATACCATCCTGGAGGCCCAGGCCATACATATTCCGCGAATTAGAAAAGAAAGACGGAAGTCCAAAAGACACCCGGCCTGGTTGAAAAGTGAGGTGAAGGAAGCTATTAGGGCTAAAAGAAACGCCTTCAGAAAATGGAAGAAGGAACCGTCTGAAAATAACAAGAAACAGCATAAGGAGTGTCAAAGCAAATGCAAGGCGCAGATTAAGAAGGCCAAGAGGGAGTATGAAAAAAAGATAGCATTAGAGGCAAAAAAACATAGTAAAAATTTTTTTCGGTATATTAAAAGCAGGAAGCCGGCAAAAGAATCGGTTGGGCCGCTGGATGACCGAGGGGTAAAAGGGGCGATCAAGGAAGACAAAGACGTAGCGGAGAGACTGAATGAATTCTTTGCTTCGGTCTTCACCGAGGAAGATTTGGGTGGGATACCGGTGTCGGAAATGGTATTTCAAGCAGACGAGTCGGAGAAACTTACTGACTTCACGGTAAACCTGGAGGACGTAATGGGGCAGTTCGGCAAACTGAAGAGTAGCAAATCTCCTGGACCGGATGGTATTCATCCTAGAGTACTGATAGAACTGAAAATGAGCTTGCGGAGCTACTGCTAGTGATATGCAAACTTATCCTTAAAATCGAGCGTGGTACCGGAAGATTGGAGGGTGGCCAATGTAACGCCCATTTTTAAAAAAGGCTCCAGGGGAGAACCGGGAAATTATAGACCGGTGAGTCTGACGTTGGTGCCGGGGAAAATGGTAGAGGCTATTATCAAAAACAAAATTACAGAGCACATCCAAGGACATGGATTACTGAGACCAAGTCAGCATGGCTTTTGTGTGGGGAAATCTTGCCTGACCAATTTACTTCAATTCTTTGAAGGAGGTGAACAAACATGTGGACAAAGGGAGTCGGTTGATATTGTGTATCTGGATTTTCAAAAGGCGTTTGACAAGGTACCTCATGAAAGGCTACAGAGGAAATTGGAGGGTCATGGGATAGGAGGAAATGTCCTATTGTGGATTAAAAACTGGTTGAATGATAGGAAACAGAGACTGGGGTTAAATGGGCAGTATTCACAATGGAGAAGGGTAGTTAGTGGGGTTCCTCAGGGGTCCGTGCTAGGACCGCTGCTTTTTAATATATTTATAAATGATTTAGAGATGGGAGTAACTAGCGAGGTAATTAAATTTGCTGATGACACAAAGTTATTCAAAGTCGTTAAATCGCGACAGGATTGTGAAAAATTACAAGAGGACCTTACGAGACTGGGAGACTGGGCGGCTAAATGGCAGATGATGTTTAATGTGAGCAAGTGCAAGGTGATGCATGTGGGAAAAAAGAACCCGAATTATAGCTACGTCATGCAAGGTTCCACGTTAGGAGTTACGGACCAAGAAAGGGATCTGGGTGTCGTCGATAACACACTGAAACCTTCTGCTCAGTGTGCTGCTGCGGCTAAGAAAGCGAATAGAATGTTGGGTATTATCAGGAAAGGTATGGAAAACAGGTGTGAGGATGTTATAATGCCGTTGTATCGCTCCATGGTGCGACCGCACCTTGAGTATTGTGTTCAATTCTGGTCGCCGTATCTCAAGAAAGATATAGTGGAATTGGAAAAGGTGCAGCGAAGGGCGACTAAAATGATAGCGGGGATGGGACGACTTCCCTATGAAGAAAGACTAAGGAGGCTAGGGCTATACAGCTTGGAGAAGAGACGACTGAGGGGAGACATGATAGAGGTATATAAAATAATGAGTGGAGTGGAACAGGTGGATGTGAAGCGTCTGTTCACGCTTTCCAAAAATACTAGGACTAGGGGGCATGCGATGAAACTACAGTGTAGTAAATATAAAACAAATCGGAGAAAATTTTTCTTCACCCAACGTGTAATTAAACTCTGGAATTCGTTGCCGGAGAAAGTGGTGAAGGCGGTTAGCTTAGCAGAGTTTAAAAAGGGGTTGGACGGTTTCCTAAAGGACAAGTCCATAAACCGCTACTAAACGGACTTGGAAAACTCCAAAATTCCAGGAATAACATGTATAGAATGTTTGTACGTTTGGGAAGCTTGCCAGGTGCCCTTAGCCTGGATTGGCCGCTGTCGTGGACAGGATGCTGGGCTCGATGGACCCTTGGTCTTTTCCCAGTATGGGATTACTTATGTACTTATGTACTTATGACTGATCCCTGCGGTACACCACTGATAACATCATTTTCCTTGGAGCAAACTCCATTTACCACTACCCTCTGTCTCCTTCCACTTAACCAGTTTTTAACCCAGTCAGTTACTTTAGTGCCCATACTGAGGGCACTCAGTTTATTTATCAGTTGCCTGTGCAGAACTGTGTCAAAATTCAAGTACACCACTTCTAGCGACCCTCCCAGTGGCGTAGCTACGTGGGGCCTGGGTCCCCATAGATTTGGCCCTGGCCCCCTGCCGTGACCCTCTTGAACCCCCCTCCCGCCACCAACCCTCCCCGCCATCGCCGCCTGCCCCGCCGCCGCATGACGTACCTTGTTTGCTGGCAGGGGTCACCAAACCCCGCCAGCCGAAGAGTCTGCTTCAGCGCCAGAGTTAGTAGACTCTGGCGCCTTCATTCAATAAAGTTCGTCTGAAGAAGATCAGCTGGTTTTGACGCCTTACGTCCTGCACCGTGCATGTAGCCCCTTGCAGGACCCCCGCCAGCAAACAAGGTACCTCATGCGGCAGTGGGGCGGGCGGCGAGGGAGGGTTTGTGGCGGGAGGGGGGGTTCAAGAGGGTCATCATCATCGTCGGGGGGGGGGGGTCCAAAACTGGCGGCAGTAGTGGGTGGGCGGGGGAGGGGGGAGGCGGTGGGGGGAGGCGGCTAAACAGTGCCCCCCCACCTTGGGCTTGGCCCCCCCCTCCCGGCGAGGTCTGGCTACGCCCCTGGCCCCTCCCATATCCAACTGTTTGGTCACCCAGTCAAAGAAATCAATCAGATTTGTCTGACAAGACCTGCTTCTAGTGAAACCATGCTGCCTTGGGTCCTGTAGTCCATTTGATTCTAGAAACCTCACAATCCTCCACTTTAGAAGCATTTCCATTAGTTTACTCACCATCAAGGTCAGACTAACAGGTCTGTAATTCCCAACCTCCTCCTTACTGCCACTCTTGTGCAGAGTGACCACATCCACTCTTCTCCAGTCCTTCTGGACCACTCCAAACTCTAAGGAAGCATTGAAGAGGTAAGACAATGGAGCTGCTAAAACTTCCCTGAGTTCTTTGAGCACCCATTAGGCCCCATCGCTTTGTCTATTTTTAGTTTAGCTAGCTCCTCACAGTCTTCTGAGAATCAGTCCTTGTCTACCACAAATCCATTCCCACAAGCATTTGTTTTCTATGGTCCTTCCCTGGCCTTTTATCAGTGAACACAGAACATAAATCATTGTTAAGCAGTTCAGTTTATCCTTATCAGCTTCTACATATTCCTCCCCTACACTCTTGAGCCTCACTATGCCATTTTTGCACTTCCTTCTATCACTTACATATCTAAAAAAATGTCTATTCACCCATTCAGCATCACCTCATCTCTGTCCCGCTTCCACCATCCAGCATAACCCCATCTCTTGCTCTCTTCCCCCACATCCACCATCAACACATCTCTCTCTCTTTTCCTCCACCCCCATCCCGCATTACCTTGTCTCTCTTCTCCCCATCTAGCATTAGCCCATCTCTTCCCCCCTCCCCCATCCAGCATGGCCCAGTCTATCTGTCTGCCTCTCTCCCCTGTCCCTATCCCACCATTACTCTTTCTCTCTTTCTCCTCCCTCATCCAGCATGGTCCAGTCTGTCTCTCTCTCCCCTGCCCCTACCCCAACATTACTCTTTCTCTTTTTTTTTTCTGTCCCCCATCCAGCATGACCCAGTCTATCTCTCTCCTGTCTCCACCCCAGAATTACCCTTTCTCTCTCTCTCTCTCTCTTTCCCCCCTCCCTCCCTCTCACTGTCTTGCTAGCTACCTTGATTGGCTTCACCACTGGTAAAGCAGCAAATAAAATGCATGCATAGGACCATTTCTCTGCTAGTTTTGTCAATTCTACCCCTTCTGACATAAACTTCCTGCATCAGAGGGGGTGGGACCAATAGCGCTAAGAGCAGAGCATGTGCAGGGAAATGGTCCTGTGCATTTCTTCTGCTGCTTTTATCAATGTCACTGCTGCTGCAGAGCTGAGAAAGCAGCAGTTTCAGTGCCAACAGCAACAGAGCAAGGGCAAGGTTGTGGTTGGGGCTAGGGAGGTTTTGCCCTCCCTAACCTCTTACATGGCGTGCCTATGCATGTTCTGTGATGTCCAGCATGAACATCCATTTTATAAACAGAAATGTCCAAATTATGACTGGGGAAAAACAAGGGATATGGATGGCAGATCAGTATTATAATAGACCACATAGATATCAATGTTGATGAGAGGTTAGCATAATAGTTAGAGCAGTGGGCAGAGACCCAGGGCCCTGGGTTCAAATTTCACATCAGCTCTGTGATACTTTTTTTAAAAAATTTGTGCCCTCCAGGAACAGAAAAAGACCTACTGTACCTGAATGTATACCACTTCAATAGCTTTCAGGCTTCCAGGTTTCATATATATATATTCAGGTACAGTAGGTATTTTTCTGTCTGTGAAGGGCTCACAGTTAAAAAAAAAAAAAAAAATCACAGACAGCTGAAGTGGGTTTTGACTCTATGCCCCTTGTGTCTCAGCCCACTGCACTAACCATTAGGCTACTCCTCCACTCTGCATGGTGGTCTTTTAAGAAATTAATTTAAATGAGATTTTAGTACCATGAATGTCCTCAGTTCCTGAAGCTGTCATAGAGCAGTATCCCTTACTACTTTCACATTTGGATATGGGACAACAACCCTGATAAATGGAAAGATTAAAACTCAATGCTACCCATGACTGTGATATAAAACCTAAGATGAGGAGAGCTGGAATTGGAATTTACTGGTGTGTGTGTATTCATTTCCTTTATTCTTTGCCTTTATTTTTTATTGACCTACAAAAGTTTCAAGATATAGCAATAAATAAAAGCTCCTACTTGGACTCCTATCCTAGGTGACCTGCTATAAAATTACACATGTCTAAATGCCAATGAGTAAAAAAAGGTGTAACTTCTAATCCATCAGTATTCAGCTGGTGGTGGTCAGCATTTTTAAAATGCTGACTGCTGCTTGGCTGAATTAGGCCACGATTTCAATACCGGCACCCATGCAGGTGCTCTTTGGAATTTCCTTCCTACTTTTCTCAGACTCAAACCCAGACTGCAAAGATTAAAAAAAAGACTTGCCATATTTCTTTACTTCAGCATTTGAGGATCTACTCTAGGAGGAGCGAGGTGTTAGAATGCAGCTTTATTTCTATTGTTTGTTTTTCTCTCTTCCTTTCACTCTCATTCTTTGTGATGTAACTATTATTGTAATCGATATGCAAACTGTTTTGGTTATGCCACAGAACACAGTATCAAGAACACAGTAAACAAACATACTGGCACTGAATATCTGGGCTCTTGCCACACCCAGAATGCCTGAGGGCAGGTGCCATATTCAGCCTGCTACCCAATTAGCTGAATAACAAATTAGGGTCAGAGCATATCCCCCCCCCCCCCACCACCAAATCTTACCTTACCCTCCTCCACCCCCCACTCCAGAGCTCCCTTTACCTACACATCTGTAACACCCCTGGCTACCTTAAGTAGTCTAAGGGGGGTATGCTACACAGGAGTGAATTTCAATCGTTCTTGATCCTGCTAGCTCTGGGCTTAAAATGGTAGCTCTGATCTCTAGTGGTAGTCTCACTGTACTATTGCTAGGGTCTTGACTACCCATAAAGATCATGGCTGTCTCTTTACATCTGGATCTGGGATGAGCAAGAGCAATTGGCATTGACTTCTGCTAGCCTAACCCCTCTAGACCACCAGGTAGGCTCAGGGAGGGGTCTTTGCAAGGAGAGGATGCTCTTGGGGGCGCCAGGAGGGGGCTGCTGGGGGGGGGGGGGGTTGGAATGGAGGATGAAGTGTCAGGAGAGAAGAAGAGCAAACTGATCATAAGTTATCTGGGTACCGGCCAATATTCAGTGCTGAAGCCTGGATAGCTACCTGGCGAAATATAGGATGTTTTTTTCCAGATCAATAATTTTCATTACATTTTCGTATAAAATAGAAAGGTATTATAACCAATAAAGTATATAACCAATACATTGCCAACAAAATCATGAAATATTCTATAGTCCACCATGGAGTCTACATAAACATAGTGAGTGTTGGATATATATACCCATTCACTCCTGCCGCAGGCACTGTCATTTTCAAAATGGCAGGGCCCTGCTTCATCTGGTGCATTCTTGGATGAACTGGGCAGGGCCAGGTCTGCATATGAGGAAGAAACATTAGTGCATGGCCATTAATACAAAAAATGGAAAATTGGCCATTTTACTGCTATGGTAAAAATGATTTTAGTGTGCTGGGAAAACCTGCATTAGGGTCTGCTAAGGCCACTTTTTACTACACTTTAGTAAAAGGACCTCTAAGTGTCTGGGATTTTAATTTTCTGCTTTGTTTGGTGTTGCCATTAGGTTGTTTCCTTTAATGCTGTGTCTGGACATTACTTCAGAACTATGTGCAGGAGCTATAAACTGAGAAGAAAAGTGTCAGAGCTTAAGTTTAATAGCGGGTACCATTATTTGCCCTAGTGACCTTTGACATCAATGACATGAACATGTTTCCTTTACCTGATAATAATCCTGTCCATCTCGCATGCTATCATCATAGCATACTGATCATTTAACCCTACTCTCTGTTTTCTATCTTTTAACCTGTTTTTAATCCACAATAGGACACTACCTCCTATCCCACGACTTTCCAATTTCCTCCAGGACTCCAGGAGTCCTTCATGAGGTATTTTGTCAAACACCTTTTGAAAATCCAGATACACAATGTTGATTGTCTCACCTTTATTCACATGTTTGTTCACCCCATCAAAGAAATGAAATAGATTGGTGAGGCAAGATTTCCCTTCACTAAATCCATGTTGGCTTTGTCTCATTAATCAATACTTTTGAATATGCTCAGTAATTTGGTCTTTATAATAGTCTCTACCATTTTGCCCAGCACCGACATCAGGGTCACTGGTCTATAATTTCCCAGATCACCTCTGGAACCTTTTTTCAAAATCGGGGTTACTTTGGCCACCCTCCAATCTTATGGAACCATGCTTGATTTTAAAGATAAATTATATATTACTAACAATAATTTGTGGAGTGGAGCAGTGGCCTTGTGGTTAGAGCTCCAGTCTTGCAATCCAGAGGTGACCAGTTCAAATCCCACTGCTGCTCCTTGTGATCTTGGGCAACTCACTTAACCCTGCATTGCATCAGGTACAAACTTAGATTGTGAGCCCTCCTGGGACAAAGAAATATCCAGTATACCTGAATGTAGCTCACCTTGAGCTACTACTGAAAAAGGTGTGAGCAAAATCTAAATAAATAAATAGTTCCATAAGTTCATTTTTCAATTCTATCAGTACTCAAGGATGAATACCTTCCGGTCCAGGAGATTTGATACTCTTCAATTTGTCTAATTGTGCCATTACATCTTCCAGGGTTAGAGAGATTTCATTTAGTTTCTCTGACTTTTCTGGCACTGATATCTGTTCCAAATCTTCCTCAGTGAAGACCGAAGCAAAGGTTTCATTTAATCTCTCCGCTATGGCTATGATTGCCCCTTTTACCCCTCGGTCATCTAGCAGTCCAACTGATTCTTTTGCCAGCGTCTTGTTTTTAATATACCTAAAAAAAAATTTTACTATGTTTTTTTGCCTCCAATGCAATCTTTTTTTTCAAAGTCTCTCTTTGCCTTCCTTATCAGTGCTTTGCATTTGACTTGCCATTCCTTATGCTGGGTCTTATTATTTTCAGTCAGTTCCTTCTTCCATTTTCTGAAGGATTTTCTTTCAGCTCTAATAGCTTCCTTCACCTCACTTTTTAACCATGCCGGCTGCCGTTTGGTCTTCCGTCCTCCTTTTTTAATACATGGAATATATTTGGCCTGTGCTTCCAGGATGGTATTTTTGAACAGCATCCACACCTGATGTACATTTTTGACCTTGGCAGCTGCTCCTGTAAGTTTTTTTTTTTAACCATTCTTCTCATTTTATGATAGTCTTCTTTTTGAAAGTTAAATGCTAATGTATTGGATTTTCTGTGTGTACGTACTCCAAAGCCGATATCAAATCTGATCATGTTATGATCACTGTTATAAAGCAGCACCAATACCAGCACCAGCACCAGCACCAGCACCATTACCATTACCTCGTTCACCACATCATGCGCTTCACTAAGGACTAGGTCTAGAATTTTTCCTTCTCTTGTTGGGTCCTGTACCATCAAGGGATTTTACCTCCCTAGCATGCCCTGATGTTACATTTACCCAGTCAATACTGAAATCACCCAATATTATTGTTTTGCCCAGTTTGTTAGCCTCCCTAAGTTCTGATAATATTTCTGCATCCGTCTGTTCATCCTGGCCAGGTGGACGTCAGTACACTCCTATCCTTTTCCCCTTTACACATGGAATTTCAATCTATTTGATTCAAGGACCTACTTAACATACAATGCTACCCTCCACGAATTCGATCCACCCTATCACTACGATATAATTTGTACCCTGGTATGACAGTGTCCCACTGGTTATCCTCTTTCCACCAGATCTCAGAGATGCCTATTATATCTAATTTTTCATTTAGTGCAATATATTCTAACTCAAATTGGTGGGAAAATGTGGGATACAAATGCTACAAATAAAAAATAAAATTAAAAAAATATAAAAATAAAAAAAATTTCTTAGGCTTCTGGCATTTGCATATAGATATTTCAAACTATGTTTGTTGTTCCTATTTACATCTTGCTCATTAGTGAAAGTGTTAATTTGCAATCTTTTGACTGATTTTTATTTAAGGTCACCTGGTCTACTATGGTCTCTTTTGCAACCTTGTTATCGGGATACTCTGCCTTCACTGTTTTGGTGATATCTTTGAAAGATACCTTGTTCTGAACCATGCGTTTTTGAACAACTGTCAGTTTTCCCCAGGTTCTAGTTTAAAATCTGCTCTACCTCCTTTTTAAATGCCAGTGCCAAGCAGCCTGGTCCCACCCTTGTTAAGGTGGAGCCCATCCTTCCAGAATAGGCTTCCCCTTCCCCAAAATGTTGTCCAGTTCCTAACAAATCTAAAACCCTCCTCCCTGCACCATTGCTTCATCCACACATTGAGACCTTGGAGCTCTGCCTGTCTCTTGGGCCCTGCGCTTGGAACGGGTAGCATTTCAGAAACCTAGAGGTTCTGGATTTAAGCTTTCTACCTAAGAGCCTAAATTTGGCTTCCAGCACCTCTCTCCCACATTTTCCTATGTCATTGGTACCCACATGTACCAAGACAGTCGGCTCATCCCCAGCATTATCTAAAATCCTATTTAGGTGATGCCTGAGGTCACCACCTTCGCACAGGCAGGCAAGTGACCAAGTGATTCTCATGTCCACCCAGCTATCTACATGCCTAATACTTGAATCATCAACAACAGCTGTTCTAATCCTTCCCTCTTGGACAGCAGACCCTGCAGACACACCCTCAATGCGAGAGGATATTGCATCCCCTGGTGTACTGATCCTGGCTACAGGATTACTTCCAGTTGCTCCAGGGTGATGCTCTCCTTTTAGAAGACCACCCTCCTCCAAGAAAGCACAGGAGCTGCCAGATTGGAGGTGGGACTTCTCTACAACGTCCCTGTAGGCCTCCTCTATGTACTGTCTCCCTCAGCGCCTCCAAGCCTGCTACTCTAGACGTAAGAGAACAGATGCGTTCTCTGAGAGCTAGGAGCTCATTGCATCGAGCACACACAATGACCTCTCACCAATTGGGAGATAATCATACATGTGACACTCAGTGCAAAAGACTGTATAGCACCCATTTCGCAGCTGGACCACTGTCTGCATCTCAGTATTATAGAGTTGTTTAATTAAAGCTTCTTAAGGTACTAGGGATATCAGATGAATAAAAAGAGCCTTAAGATTGGTGTAATTTATTTAGTGTTTGCTTCTCAGAAACTAATTAAATAATTTAAACTCTAATGAAAACTCCCCTCTTGTTGTCCCAATTAGAATAATTGAATATAAATGAAGAGTTGAGCTAGGGTGAGCAGAAATGAGGACTGAACTAGGCCCTACTGTGCCTTCTACAGACTATCTGTTAATGCTGTGGCAGAAAATTTAAGTTTTAGAACTATGGGAAAAAGGGTATGGAGACTACCTAATAAAGTCTGCTTCTTTTTTTTTCTTTTTAAATTCAAACTATTTTTATCATTATCCTACAATTCCTCTTTTAAACCCAATCTTTAAGTTACAAGCACAGAGTAAAATAATGTCACTTACCCACAGAAATGTCCTCTTCTCTCAGAATGTCTCAGAAAGAAAGTTAAGTTTGGATTCTAAGGAGACTGTTTCAAACAAACCCTTTGAAACTAGCCCAGTAATCAGATTGCCCTTGGTAACCTTTGCAAATATTCTACTTCCTCACACCTTCATTAACACCTAATTCAGGTCAGTAGAAGTGCTACCTCTCCTGCAGGCAAGAACAGAAAATAACTTTCTTTTAGGGCAGTTTAGGCCTTGCTACTATCTTTTGTTACCCTTTGATGTCAAATTTCTACCTTTAGAGAAAGTTTCAGTTTAAAACTATGGGGAAAAGAGTTGTACCCTATGGAAACTATTTAATAATGCTTGCTTCTCTCTCTTTTATTTTTTTTCCTAAGACTGAACTAGGCCCTACTGTGCCTGCTAGAGGCAGTGCTCTGGATTTCAGCTTACACTTCGGTAAGCGGTGGATGGTGAATTCGCCTTATATTTTGGTAAGTAGTGTTCAGATTTTGGCTTAAGCTTCGGTAAGCAGTGGATGGTGGTCTCGGCTTGCATTTTGGCAAGCGGTGCCTTGTGGCTTTAGTGTGCTCTTTGGCAAATGGTGTTTGGCGGGAATTCCTCTGCCTACAATGTCCAGTAGCCTGTACCTGGATTACTCTCTTTACCTGCTGCCTGCCTGGCCGATACATTCATCACCCCACTTCCAGCTCCGTCCCGTAAGTCCTGCAGGCTGCCCGCACCTAGGGGCTCAACCTCTGGGGAACGGCAGTCAGTGCAGGTGAAACCCGGAGTTGTCCAGCCGCCAAGCAGAACCTGGTCCGAGTACCGGGCTCAGCAGTGCTCTACTTGGTACAAGAACTCACAAGTCTGACATTATGTGATACAGGAAAGAAAAAACCAGTCACCCAGAAACTCAAATCCCCTTTCTGACTTTATTTAAAAGCTTCTTATAGTTAAAAAAAAGAAAGAAAACCCAGCAAACAAACAATAATAAAGATCCCTTTCCCAGTGTATAAAACACAAAATAATAAAGGAATACCAAATTATTCTATTTTGAGATCAACAGATTCTTTACTCAAGGCATTATTCCCAGCAGTGCATCAGTATTTTAGAAAATCTTGCATTTTCATTAGCATTCGCAAGAGGTGTTTGAAAACTAATCAATCTGATTTGGGACTGAGTGAAATAAAACCCCAAAGTAGAACTAAACTGGAAATTATGTACCTGTATTATCAGCATATACTATTATGTGTCAGTTGGCTTTCCAATGGAAAGTTGTGTTCAGTTATGAAAATGATGGAAGAATATACATACAGAACTATGGTTTATTGATTTCTTGTTCTAAATTGTCCAGAGGGGTAACAAGACAGAGTTGTTAGACATGTTTGAACACAATATATGTCCACAGTGGGTAAATATTGCATAATGTTTCAATGTGTACAGTATTAAACTCAGAATCTAATCACTCATTTGAACCCACCCACCCCTCTTTAACAAAAGAATTAGCACCATATCGATAGGTCATGCAGCAAAACACTTGTTTTCAAGGATTGCTTAGAAGGTGTAGCATGAAATAGTGCAGTGCAAAATCTTCTATATCCTTGGCTTGGGAATCAGGCTGCTGACACTGGTTGTCTTCAATCTCCTTTAAGAGGTAAATGTTGATGTTTTGTGGTTTAGTTTCCTACTGCAATAATAACTCCTGGATAAACTTGTGCTGAAAAATTAAAGCAATAAAGCAAAATTACTCTCTTTAATGTTTTCTTTTTTGTTCTTTTGCTGTATTAACACATGGTCAGTTTACATAGATAAAGGAAGCTTAAAAAAAGCTATAAATATAAGAATCACCAATTATATTTGAATCTTTTCTTTGAATGTAATTAGTATGACTTGGATCTGTTTCACTGATAAGGAATATGCATAAATTATATAGGGGTCCTTTTACCACACTAGCGGCAGGGGCCATTTTTCCCGCATGCCAGGGCCCTTTTTATCTCAGCGGGTAAAAAGCTCCCAGACAAACATGGCCATGCGGTAAGAGAACTCTTACCGCATGGCCATGCAGCAGGGAGTCCTTACCGCCACCCATTGTGGAAATAAGGGCTTCCACAGCAACCCTACCCCCCTGCCCAGCATCTCTCCCTCCCCTCCTCCCTAGGTAATCAGGGGTCTCTTAACTTCATTCTCCCAACCTCCCAGTACCTTTTAAGTCCTTTAGCTCTTCACCAGCAGTGACTCATATCCACTGTTCATGCTGGCCCTGAGCATTCCCTCCTATGCAGCTTGTGGTTCTGTGAACAAGAAGCTGCATCAGAGGGAAGGCTCAGGGCCAGCACGAACAGCCTGTATGAGTTGCCTGGGTGGGAGAGGGGAGGGAGAGATGCCAGGAGTCTTCAGCAGGCAGGCCACATCACAGCTATACCACTGTTGGGCACTGTTGAACTCAAAGTGGGTGGACCTATTCTCACCCATGGTTATGCCACTGGCAAGAGGCCACAGCAGACATTTTCTAGAGGCAGCTAGTAGAGGCAGGAGTGAGTGGGGTTCACTCCTGCCCCCATCATCCCCCACTGGATCATCAGGGACTTTAGGTAGGCCAGTGGGGGGGGGGGGGGAGGGATGGAATGGCAACACATTTGGCAAGGACCTGGAAGTTAATTGGACACTTGTTGATATTCTAACCGATGCTCGGCTAACTCCTTGCATAAAGTTAAGACAGCCTTTTTTCTGTCCTAACTTTGGGCCCCCTTTACCAAACTGCAGTAAAAGTGGCCTTGTGGTAGCATCAGCGCACAGATTTGTTGTGTGCCAAGGCCCCCTTTTACCGCAGTGGGTAAAACGCTTTTAAAAAAAAAGGAAATTGCCATGTGGTAAGTGAATCACTTCCTGTGCGGCCATTTCCCCAGGGAGCCCTTACTTAAGTGGTAAGTTTACAACATGACCTAAGTGTCACAAGACAGTGGCAAGAATAAACCTTAATGAGACACTTTGGATATTATTGATATGACTATTGATATGAAATGGGCGCTAGCAAGGTTTTCCTCGGAGTGTGTATGTTTGAGAGAGTGTATATGAGAGTGACTGTGTGTGAGAGAGAGAGAGAGTGAATGTGCGAGTGTGTGTGTGTGTGAGAGAGAGAGAGAGAGAGAGTGAGTCTGGGTGCGAGTGTGTCTGTGAGAGAGAGAGTGTGTGTGTGAGAGTGAGAGTGTGTGCAAGTGCGTATGTGAGACACAGTGTGAGAGAGAGAGAGTGTGTTTCACACAGATACAGTGTGTGCGAGAGAGAGAGAGTGTGTGTGAGACACAGACTCTCTGTGAGACTGAGTGTATGAGACCAAGAGAGTGTGTGAGTGACTGTGTGACACATAGAGAGTGAATGTGATACAGTGTGAGACATAGTGTGTGAGAGACAGTGTGTGAGAGTGAGAGAGAAAGACATTGACTGTGTGAGAGAGAGAGAGAGTGTGTGTGTGTGTGTGACAGAGATACCTCCCCCCCCCCCTCTGGTGTCAGGCCCCCCCCTCCCTCCCTCTCTCTGGTGTCAGGCCCCCCCTCTCTCTCTGGTGTCTGAGCGTTACTGTGCAGGACGCTGAGCTCTGGCTGTGCTTCAAGGAACTGACCAATCCTATTTAATAGAATGCACCTCCAACATTCTGAAGCCGAGAAACCTCGTGTGGTTGGTCACTTCTGCTTGTGACGAACCCGGAAGTACGTGATGTCAATTTAGGAGATGGATACAGAGAGCAGGAATGCCTCAGCCATGCAGTCAGCTTCAGAATGTTGGAGGTGCGTTTTATTATATAGGATAAGACAAATATCTGACTCTTCATGTAAGTTGGAGCTATGAAAACACAATACCTTTGAAACAGACATCAGAAGTGTATGACACTTCCCCCCCCCCCCCCCCCCACCTGCCTAACAAGTAGAATTTGAAACATAAATCAAATGGATTGTTCAGCTTTAAAATTCTATCTGAATAGGTCAAACATTCCAAAGTCTAATATGGAAGGAATACAACTTACCAGGTATACAAGCCTTTTCACATTCTTTCTGCGTGTTGAATCTGTTATCATTTCCGCCACAACCACCATACCAGAATCTGGCACAGCTTTTGGTCTGTGGATCATAGTACCATTTCAGTACATATTCTCTGCAAGTTCCCTCCTCTTTTGTAAGTTCACAGATATCACTACCTGCAAACAAAAAATGTAAAAACAATGATCTTATTGCATGATCAGAATGCCATCATCTTTAGCTCAGTGCATTCTTTTTTGCTTTATGTCGTTACAGAAAAAAATGAACCTAAAACATAGGTAACACTGAGAAATCACACCTCAGAGATTTCAAGAGATTTTCAGTTGTAAAATGTCTTGCTAGGCATACTAAAAAATTATTTTGTAAAACTTATCTAGTTTATTCATCTCTAGCTACTGTTTTCTGGCAATATCTGAAAGAATTATTATCAAGAAAAATCATTTATGCAATAAATTCAGTTCTCATATAAGATGCAGTGTTTTAAAAATGAGCTGTAATCAGTGATAAGGGTGAGAGGTTGTAGTAGACAAATTTAGGGGCTCTTTACTATAACGCATTAAGGGGCCCTTTTACTAAAGGGTGGTATGGTGCAATACAGCACCACCGCCGACATGTCCAGGCACCCTGCGGTATTTCTGTTCTTGCCGCGCGCTATTTCGCATGCTGCTTGATTACTGCATGAGTCCTTACTGTCAAGTAAATAGGTGGCGGTAAGGGCTCAGGCAGTAGTGGTCGCATGTTAAGGATGCCAATGGAAAAAAAAAGGCTTTTTACAGGTGTGGTAAAAAGTGGCCTTTGCACGCAGTGATCCCATGAGCCAACACTACTGCAGAATACTTTTTTTACTGCAGATCTGTAAAAGGACCCCTAAGTTCTAATGCATGCTTAATGCAGGAAAAAAGGCTCACTTTGAAACCCAATAACGTGTTTTGCATCAATTTGCCTGTCAGTGCACACTAATTGTGCACTATTTTAAGGTAATCAATAGAAATCAAACAAAATTAAAATATGGAAAAGAAATAAGATGATACCTTTTTTATTGGACATAACTTAATACATTTCTTGATTAGCTTTCGAAGGTTGCCCTTCTTCATCAGATCAGAAATAAGCAAATGTGTTAGCTGACAGTGTATTTAACAGTCACTCAAAGATGGTCTAGCAGGGTGGATAGGAGATGTGTATGGGGACTTCAAAGCATTCCATAGTCTAGCAGGATGTTTGTGGGGATGTTTGTGTGATCTAATTTTTGATATTGATAAATCTGCTGCTATTTGGATTTCTTGCAGGAATAGGTCTTTAACGTCTCCCCTTCACTGGGGGTGGGGGGTCATCAAATCCCTCTCAAAGATGAAATACTAACTCTTGGTTAATTTGTTCATCAAATTTCAAAGCACTGAGACAAATTCGGCAGCTTAAGTCCCTTCTGACTCAGTCCAACTTGATCAAATTAATACATGTATTGTTACAAGTAGAATTGATCATTGTAATTCTCTGTATCAGCACGTCTGGTGGTGATAGAAGGAGAACTGATCACGTGACATCTATAATGAAAAGAACTACACGGTTGCCTGTTTCTGCCAGAATTGTTTTTAAAGACACTGCGTTGTTTTTAAGGGCTCTTTTTTGGATACTCCAAAATGACCTTTCAGAAATTTGGCTAAACAAAAGCATCAGAGGTTTTTTTTTTTTTTTTTTGCATTCATTCTCAACGCCGTTTATTACAGTTGTCTTCATTTCAGATGATCAAATTATCTCTACAAGGAAAAGAGCTTTCAGCTATATGGGACCCACTTTATGGAACTTGTTGCCTGCTAATGTTACTAGCATGCCAAGTTATCTAGGCTTTCATAAAGTATTGAAAACCTGGATTTTTTATTCTAATTTCTGTGGAGATTTTTTGTTATTCTGTCTGATATAGCTTTATTGTAATAATTTGTATATTTAGGGAGGTTGTGTTTGTATTATGATTTTATGTAATTTACATTTTTCTGCACACAGCTTTAAAACTTTGGTATTTAGTGGTATATCAACTAAATAAATCCAATCCAATCCACCCTGCAACCTCATTTCATGTCCTTTAGTTTCCCCATCTCTGAAAAAGATCTGTTTGTATATTAATACCTTTCAAGTATTTAAACATCTGTATCATATATGTTACAGATGTTTCCTCTAGGGCAGTGGTTCTCAATCTTTTTTCAGTTGAGACACACCTAATGGTCATTGCTCATGTTTGATCTATTCTTACTGTACACCGCCTTGAGTGAATTCCTTCAAAAAGGTGGTAAATAAATCCTAATAAATAAATAATAAATACATTGTTTGCACACATGACACACTTCATACATGATCCTCAAGGACTTTTAGTCTTATACAGTATGGCAGGTTTTATGAATTAAATGTAAACATGCTCTGCATCCACAAACCCCCCAACAACAGATTCAGATTATACTAGCACATTTTCTCCACGGAAGTGTCCATACAAAATATTAGCTAATATATTCTGATTTTATTGCCATCTGTGAATAATACAAAACCTGAAAAATCCCAACTCAGCATACATGTAGGAAACCTACCATGTAACAGTAGCATTAATTCCTTAATTCAAACAACATGAACCCTACTTAAGAAAAGGCAGCCCAACAATTTTACACTGGGTTCTAGACATCAATACACTACTACTGGTATAAAACAGAACATGTGGGGCCTGCTACAGAGTGCTACACAGAACTACATACAACATATAACACACATTTATTATTTATTTATTTAAAAAAAAACCATTTATGTCGACAATAATCTAGGCGTTTACAAAAATAACATACATAGTAAAAACAATTTCTTCTACTGACCACATTGCTGCGCAAATGAAGTTGTCCAGGGAGGGTATTCTATAGCGAAATCCCAACATCAAAAATCAGACAAACGCATATAGCATAACAACTTTTGCTACCGTGTCCAAAGATAAGCGCATCATTTTCTAAACGTAATGACCACTGTAGACAATATGCACGAACGATTGAGCAAATAAAACGGAGTGCCTAAATATAATGCTTGATGAATCAATACCAAGACTTTATATCAGCTCCAAGAGTGGAGGAGTGGCCTAGTGGTTAGAGCACTAGGTTTTGTAATCCAGAGGTAGCCAGTTCAAATCCCACTGCTGCTAACCCTCCATTGCCTCAGGTACAAACTTAGATTGTGAGCCCTCCTGGGACAGAGAAATATCCAGTGTACTTTATTGTAACTCACCTGAGCTACTACTAAAAAAGGTGTGAGCAAAATCTAATAAATAAAGCACAGGAAGCCAGTGCAACTGCTTTAGCACAGGTTTTATCTGCTCAAACTTAGAACACACAGCTACAATTCTTGCTGCTGCATTTTGAACCAACTGCAATGCCCTGCGCCTTGCACTAGACAGCCTGAGGTACAGAACATTGCAGTAATCCAATCTGGAGAGAAGCATACTATGTAGTATACTCCTACAGTCATATTATGACAACATAGGTTTAAATTTATACAATATATGAAGCTGTGCAAAAGAAGGCTGAATGACCTTCACAACCTGATTCTGCATTGATAGGGTTTTTTACTAAGCTGCAGTAGTGTTTTCAGTTCGCGGTAGAAATCAGCTTGAGGTAAATACCGAGACGCCCATTATATTCCTATGGGTGTCTCAGTGTGTTACTGCCAGCTGATTTCTACTGCAAGCTAAAAACGCTACGTGGCTTAGTAAAAGACTCCCAGAGAGCTTAGAATCAAACACAAACCCCAATAATTTAATTTCTTTTCTGCAACATCCAACTGCACACCATTTACACACAAACACTCTGGCCAAAGCTTTTCCTCAGATCTCCCCACAATCATAAGTTCTGTTTTAGCTATATTCAACATCAAACCATGTTCAGACATTCATACTTGTACTCTATCCATATACAATTTCAACTGGGCAGTCAATGTATCCCCCCACTCATCAGTCTGGAAGAAAAATTGCACATCATCAGCATATATAAGGTAAAACACACCCGACTCACCTTTTCTAGTGATGCCATATAGATATTAAATAGGAGTGCTGACAGGGCACTGACAATTCACACACACACACACATCCTGAGATACTGGCTCCCCACTCTTCACACACAATATACATCTCAATAAATAGGATGAAAACCAGATAAGTATATATCTACTCATTCCCAACTGTTACAACTTCAAAAACAAGAGCTCCAAATTTACAGAATGAAACGCACTAGATATATCCAAAGATACCACACAAAAACTCTTACCAACATCCATACCTCTCCTCAAGACATCCACTGTAGAAACCAACAATGATTATACACCATGTGCTTGGCGAAACCCAAATTGAAAGGACGAGATACCCAACTCCCCACACAAAATCTTACAATTGCTTTAAAACAACCTTCTCCAAAACCTTTCCTACAAGTGGTATCACTGAAATTGGATGACCATGACTCAGATTTAGGGCCGGCCAAGCCCCTCCACCACCTGGGCTGCTGCGCCACACCTCCCACTCAGGTCACTCCCCACATTTGGGCCACCCACCCACCCCCTTACCGTCCTGTGTCCTGACTGCTCTCCCCTCGGTCTGTCTCTCTCCTGCTCCTGTGTGCATGGACCTGGATAATTGCATTAACGTGATAACCTGGGTCACCTGGTTATTGCATTAATACAATCATTCAGGTCCTGGCACACAGCAGCAGAAGAAGAGAGACAGTCCCGGAAAGCAGGCAGGCAGGAAGAATCGTTGCAAGTGCCGTGCCCCCCCCCTTGAAGGCTGGTTCCAAGGAATTTTCCCCCCTATCCCACCCTTGGCGACCCTGCCCAGATTTACTGGGTCCTAAACCCTCTTTCACGCAAAACCACAGACAAACCCTCACCAAATACAGAACAGAGGAGCACAAATTTGAAATACAAATATGAAGACAAAAATTGAACTGGGAAGCCCAAGAAGTCAAACTAGCCATGTACCCCAACATATGAGAAATAAAAATAGAAATGCATTTCCAGCAAAATACAAGACATCCGTGATGTACATTTCCCAAAGCTAACATACTCCATCTAATAAATTCAAAATAAAATACCTTTTTTCTATCTTTGTTGTCTGTATACTTATTTTCCTAAGCATGTTGGCCCCAGATTCTCTTTTCTGCTTTTCTGTCTGTTCTGCTCTCTTTCCAGGGGGCGCTGTCCATTTGTCCGTTCTCCATTTCCTCCTATCTTCTTCCATTCCCTCAATACATACATCTCTGACATTTTCTCTCTCTCTTTTCTGTGTGCCCACTCAAATTGAACCCTCTTGCTCTTCAGTCCTATCAACTTTCCATCTCACCCTCCCTGTGGGTTACCTTAATAGCTTCTAAGGCATATTTAAGAATCTCAATTAGGTATCTCTTAAAAACCTCAAGAGGAGAGAGAGCTGGAGACCTTGGAAAGTTAACAAGCGGAGATTAAGCCTTCTATTAAAGAGTGGAGGAGTGGCCTAGTGGTTAGCGTGGTGGACTTTGGTCCTGGGGGAACTGGGCTCAATTCCCACTGCAGGCACAGGCAGCTCCTTATGACTCTGGGCAAATCACTTAACCCTCCAATGCCCAGGTACAAATAAGTAAATGTATATAATATGTAAGCCGCATTGAACCTGCTATGAGTGGGAAAGCACGGGGTACAAATGTAACAAAAATAAATTAACTTTTTATGTAATACAGTCTTATTCTTAACAATAGATGTAGTTAGATCTCAAAGTGAGTTAATATCATCTTGACATTTTCAATTAGAGCCAAAAAGTCTATTTTAACCCCTTCCAAGCTGTTTGCAAGGGAATCAACTTTACTCATCAGCGATGATACATCTTCAGCAGACTTGTTTACTGCAGTGTCCGTCTTCTGGAGAGCTAACCAAATGATCTCTAAAGAAACCGTCATGAACGCCTCTCTCCTGGCATGAAGGTTAAAACTGGGCGCTAGTGGTGTTCACACCTCCACCAGCACCAATGGGTTCGCTCTCCAAAGCAGGGGTGTAGCACGGGTGGGCCTGGGTGGGCCTGGGCCCACCCACTTGGCTCAGGCCCACCCAGCAACGGTACAGAGAGAGACGCCGCGGCCAAAATAATTGATCTGCTGCCGGCACCCCTGCAGGCCTTCTTTCCTCCACCTCCCTCCCTCCCTCCCCCTCCTTCAGGCAGCGCAGTGTAACACTGTAGCAAAGCTGCACGCGGGTCCGTCCTTCCTACCGCTACGCTGCTGCCGTCCGGCTCCTCTTGTTCTTCTGCTGCTTATCTGCAGCGGATCCGCGCGCTACCAGGCTGTCTGTATGCTGCCTGCGACTGCTTCCTCTGCGCTGGCCCCGCCCCCCTTAGGCGAGGCCAGCGCAGAGGAAGCAGTCGCAGGCAGCATACGACAGCCTGGTAGCGCGCGATCCGCTGCAGATAAGCAGCAGAAGACAAAGATGGAGCCGGACGGCAGCAGCGTAGCGGTAGGAAGGACGGACCCGGTGCAGCTTTGCTACAGTGTTACACTGCGCTGCCCGAAGGGGGGGGGGGAGGGAGGGAGGGGAAAGAGGGCCTGCAGCCAGCGTGCCAGTGGTGGCTGGGAAAGGGATGGGACAAAGTTGCAGGCACATGCTGGAGGGTGGTTGGTTTGTTTGTTTGTTTGTGTGTGTGTGTGGGGGGGGAGACAGCAGCACTGTTGGGATGAGGGAGTGAGACAGGGTAGAAGCTAGGTGGGGGGAGGACGGAGAGATGCTGCAAGGGGAAAGAGAGGGAGAATTGTTGGATATGGGAGGGATGGGGAGAGGGAGGAAAGGGCATGAGAGAAAAAAACGTGTTGGACATGGAAGTGGAAGGGAGAGTGAGAGGGGAAATGTTGAACATGGCATTGAGGCGAGGGAAAGGAAGGATGGAGAGATTGGTGGGTAGGGGGGGGGGATGGGGTAGAGAGAGATGTCAAACCAGGGCTCAAGGCAGGGGAGAGGGAGAAAAGTTGGACATGAAGGTGGAGAAAAGGATAGATGCCCAAGTGAGGGAGGGGGAGAAAGAGGGAAGATGGATCCAGGGAGAGAAGATAGACATGGATGGTAGGGAAAGAGAAAGGGAAAATGCTGGACAATGGGGGAGGGGAGAGAGATGGGACAGGAAGATTGCTGGTGATGGGAGGTAAAAGGGATAGGGAAATATCAGGCTACAGGGTAGAAAGAGGAACAGATGCTGGGCTGGAAGGGTGGAGGGAGGGAGACACTGGGAATGGTGGGAAAGCATGGGGAGAGGCCCAGGGAGTGGAGATGGCAAGGAAAAAAATGAGAGAATAGTGATCACAGGGGGTAGAAATATGGTAATGGCGTGCTAGATCGAAGATGGAAGGGAATGGAAGGCTGAGAAGGAGAGAGATGGGGAATGGGAGAACTAGTGGGTGAAAGGAGATGGAAATGTGATATCTGAAAAGTAAAAAGAAGGAAAAGATTTAGAAAGAGGATGAAATTTGAATGTACAGAGGCAGAAAAGAAAAAAAAAGAAAGGAAAGAGCTAAAATGGAAGGATCAATATTTCAGAGGTAGGTGTAGTGAGGAAATGAAACGACAGGAGAAAAAAGACAAATGGACAACCGCTTTGAAGAATTAGTAGAAGACAGACAGGAAAGTGGGAAAGAGAAATTGGAAACACATGATGGAAAAATAAAATGTCCAGACAATAAAGGTAGGAAAAATCATTTTACTTTGATATTTTAAATGGAATATGTTAACTTGGGAAATGTTGTATAGTGGATGTCTTTTTATGGTGTTACGTAGAAAAGGAAATATGCTTTTGTTTTGTTTTGGGTTTTTTTTTCTCCAGTGTTGGCAGTACATTGCTGAGGTTCCCAGTTCAATTTTGTCTATATAGTTTTATTTCTAATTTGTGATCCCTTGTTCTGTAATTTGTGACGGTCTGTCAGTGTGACTTTAAGGGCAGATGAGGAGAGGGAATTGGGGGGAGGGGCTTTATTTTCTGCCCTGGTCACCCAGCATGGCTAAAGGCAGCCCTGACCTAGTGGGGGATTCACAAGCCCTGCCAGAGGTGCTTCTACTGAGCTTGGCAGATGGGGCAGCATCCTGGAGCCACTGACAACAAGCCATGTATGGGTGCTGGCATCAGTGACTCGAGGAGTGCTGCTGCCTATGTGGCTTGGTGGAGAGGAGTTCTGGGCCTCTTTTACTGGAGGCCTTCCGCTAGAAAGAGATTGGGGACCTCACGGCCTAAAGGATTTATATTTTGAATTGGGAAGGTGCGGGATGGGGGGGGGGGACGGAAATTTTGTGCCCACCCACTTTGTGCTCAGGCCCACCCAAAATTGGCTGTCTGGCTACGCCACTGCTCCAAAGTTGCCAGGGCCGACAGACATGGTGGCAGGTCATGATCTGTAGGGGAAAGAGTAACATCCAATCCAAAGACCATGCGTGCTCCTCCACTCTGGGTCACCGGAAGAAAACCTTTCTGGGTCTATATGGATTAATGGCGGTGTATTGCTGAAAAGTGGAAGAGATTAACCACCCCCCTTCCTCCTAGGATGGGCACCTAGTAGAGAGGAAACACAAAAGGTAACTACAGCAAGTCAACAGAGACCAGAACACTATCAGGACCAGCACACCAGGGGATACAATATCCTCTCACACGAGGAATGTGTCTCCAGGAGCTACTGCCCAGGAGGAAGGGTTAGGATGGTTGTTGTAGTTGGTGATTCAATTATTAGGCATGTAGATAGCTGGGTGGCTGGTGGACGTGAGGATCATCTGGTCACTTGTCTGCCTGGTGCGATGGTGGAAGACCTCACGCATTACCTAGATAGTATTTTAGATAGTGCTGGGGAGAAGCTGGCTGTCTTGGTACATGTGGGTATCAATGAAATAGGAAAATGTGGGAGAGAGTTTCTGGAAGCAGTTTTGGCACTTATGTAGCAAGCTCAGATCCAGAACCTCTAGGGTAGCATTTTCTGAAGTGCTACCCGTTCCACGCGGAGGGGCCAAGAGACAGGCAGAGCTCCGGAGTCTTAATGCGTGGATGAGGTGATGGTGCAGGGAGGAGGGTTTTAGATTGTAAGGGGATTCTGGAGAAGGGGGAGCCTATTCCAGAAGGATGGGCTCTACCTTAACAAGGGTGGGACCTGGCTGCTGGCATGGCATTTAAAAGGAGATAGAGCAGCTTTTAATCTAGAACTGGGGGATGGCCAACAGTCAATCAAAAACGCATGGCTCAGAACAAGCTATCTTTCAAAGATATCATCAAAACATCGAAGACAGGGTATCCCGACAGCAAGGTTGGTAGAGAGATCATAGTAGATCAGGTGTCCTTAAATAAAAATCAGATAAAAGATTGCAAATTAACACTGTCAACTACTGAGCAAGTGTATGACTGTGCCCCTGGTTCATGCTCTCATTCATCTCGCCCCCTGGAGGTCAGACCTGGTGGTCGCAATGGACTGTCTGTTTGTGGTTTCCCGGTTCCAGAAGTCATGCCGGTCCGGTCCGTATTTTCGCCTGCCAGTTGGTCTTGAGCCTTTTGGAACTAAGCAGTTTCTGTACTGGTCGACCCTCCCTGGCTGTTTTGCCTTTATTAACACCTGGAAGCTTTCATAGTTGCCTTGCAACAGAGCTCTTCAGAGGTGAGTCTTCTTTGTTGCTACTACTTCCTTGCTACTTTCAGTTTCTGCCTATCTCTGCCTTTGAACCTTTTGCCTGGACCTGGACTTTGACTTTGCTTTATCGCCTGCCTTTGAACTTGGCTGGATCTGGACCCTTGCCTTTATTCACCCTGCTCACGGCTCTGCTGGTTGTGGACTATCTTCCTGCTCTCTGCTGTGGCTTCTGTTCTGGATCTGCCGCTCCAGTCTGGAGGGTACCGGTCTATCTGGGTTCTGCCTGTTCCCGGTGGGTGTTCCTCCTGCCGCCCTCGGCAGTAGCCCAAGGGCTCACTATCCAGTGTTTCGTGTGAAGCGTTGACAGCAAGATGTAAATAGGAACAACAAACCTAGTTTGAAATGTATATAAGCGAATGCCAGAGCCTAAGAAATAAGAGGGGAGAGTAAGGAATTTATTGAGCTAAATGAAAATTTGATATAATAGGCATCTCTGAGACCTGGTGGAAGGAGGATAACCAGTGGGACACTGTCAATCAATGGTACAAATTATATTGTAGTGATAGAGTGGATCGAATTGGTGGAGGGGTAGCTTTGTATGTTAAGGAGGGCCTTGAATCAAATATATTAAAAGTTTTGCAGAAAAAAACCCCACATCTTGGAATCCTTATGGGATTGAAATGCCATGTTCAAGGGGAAAAGGATAGTAATAGGAATGTACTACCGTCCACCTGGCCAGGCGGAACAGACTGGGCAAACACAATACTAATGGGGATTTCAATTACCTACTCATTTACCTGGGTAAATGTAACCTCCGGGCATGCTAGGGAGGTAAATCCCTTGATGAAATCATGGACTGCTGTATGGAGCATCTGGTACAGAAGCCAACAAGAAGGAAAATTCTAGACTTAGCATTAGTGGAGCGCATGATCTGGGGCCGCTTGATAACAGTGATCTATTGATCGGATTTGCTATTAGCTTTGAAGTAAGTATACACAGGAAATCCCACTATGTTAGCATTTAACTTTCAAAAAGGAAGATCTATCATAAAATGAGAAGAATGGTTGAAAAAAAAAACCCTTTAGAGGAGCAGCTGCGAAGGTCAAAAATTAAATTTAGGCATGGATGTTGTTCAAAATTACCATCTGGAAGCCAAGGCCAAATATATTCCGTGTTTAAAAAGGAAGAAGGAAGACCAAATGACAGCTGGCATGGTTAAAAGTGAGATGAAGGAAGCTATTAGATTTAAAAGAAAATCCTTCAGAAATGGAAGAAGGAACAACTGGAAAATAATAAGAAACAGTATAAGGAATGGCAAATCAAAGGCAAAGCGCTGATAAGGAAGACAAACAGGGACTTTGAAAAAAATATTTGCGTTGGAGCCAAAAACACATAGTAAATTTTTTTTATAGGTATATTAAAAGCAAGAAGTTGGCAAAAGAATTGGTTAGATCACACTAGATGACTGAGGGGGTAAAAGGGGCACACTGTAGAGATTAAACTAAGTTCCTTTGCTTCTGTCTTCACCGAGGAAGATTTGCGAGAGATACCGTGCAAGAAATGTATTCAAAGCTGACGAGTCAGAGAAACTGAATGAAATATCTATAAACCCGGAGGATGTAATGGTGCAATTTGACAAATTGAAGAGTAGCCAATCTACTGGACTGGATGGTATACGTCCCCAAGTACTGACAGAATAGAAAAATGAACTTGAGGAACTATTGTTAGTAATATGTAATTTATCTTTAAAATCAAGCATGTTTCCGGAAGATTGGAGGATGGCCAATGTAACGTCAATTTTTAAAAAAGGCTCCAGAGGAGATACGGGAAATTATAGACCAGTGAGCCTGATGTTGGTGCCGGGCAAAATGGTAGAGCATACTCAAAAGCAAGGATTAATGAGACAAAGCTAGTGAAGGGAAATCTTGCCTCACCAATCTATTACATTTCTTTGAAGGGGTGAACAAACACGTATAAAAGTGAGCCAGTCGATATGTATCTGGATTTTCAAAGGGTGTTTGAAAAGTACCTCATGAAATTGGAGAGTCATGGGATAGGAGGTAGTGTCCTATTGTGGATTAAAACTGGTTAAAAGATAGAAAACAGAGTTGGGTTAAATGGTCAATATTCTCAATAGAGAAGGGTAGATAGTGTGGTTCCCCAGGGGTCTGTACTGGGACTGCTACTTTTTAATATATTTATAAGTGATTTAAAGGAGTAACTAGTGAGGTAATTAAATTTGCTGACAGCACAAAGTTACTCAAAGTTGTTAAATCTCAAGAGGATGTGAAAAGTACAAGAGAACCTTACAAGACTGGGAGACTGGGCATTTTAAATGGCAGATGACGTTTAATGTGAGTAAGTGCAAAGCGATGCATGTGGGAAGAGGAACATTAATTAAAGTTATGTAATGCAAGGTTCCACATCAGGAGTCACCAACCAGGAAAGGGATTTAGGCGTCTTCCTTCATGATATGTTGAAACCCTTTGCTCAGTGTGCAGTGGCAGCTAAGAAAGCAAATACAATGTTAGGTATTATTAGGAAAGAAATGGAAAACAAAAATGTTGTGACTGCACCTCGAATATTGTGTTTAATTCTGGTCACCGCATCTCAAAAAGATATAGTAGAATTAGAAAAGGTACAAAGAAGGGTGAAAAAAATGATAAAGGGGATGGGATGACTTCCTTATGGGGAAAGGCTAAAGCGGCTAGCACATAAGAACATAACTCATTCACGCCAACAAAAGGATAATACCCAGGGTTCAAATAAACAAAAGTCCATAAGCAGTTCCAAAAGGTCCCAAAACATTTCAGGGAAAGTCTTCTTGGACAATCCTTCATGTGGTCACACCCAGGTGGGCCATTCCATTTTAGGCTGGGTCTCTCCCCACACTTTCCATCAGGCTAGGTTTAACTGCTTTCCTTGCTGCCTACCTGCTTTTTAGGGAATACTTGACTCTGGTCCAGCTTGTAAATAGAGTAATAACCAATTCAGGCAATTAACTGTTGAGATGCAGTTGTTATTTGTGAGGGTTTGTTTGAATAGAAACAATTTGAGGATTTTGTGGAATCTAGTATATTCCTGTATATTTCTTATTTTGAGAGGTAAGGAGTTCCACCATTTGGTTCCTAGGTAAGTGAAGTCTGCAGAGTGGACAGTTTGTAGATCACTTTTTTTTTGCAATTTGGGAGGTGTAGTCTGAGAAAGTTTCTTGCCTCATATTAAGTGTTTCTTTTAGGTAAGTTTATTAACAGTACCATATAGTCTGAAGTTGTGCCATTTAGTATTTGAAAGATAAAGATACATAATTGCAGGTGATTCTCGCTTTGAAGGGAAGCCAGTGTAATTTGATTAATAAAGGGGAGGCACTTTCAAAACGAGAGATTTTGCATATTAACCTGGCTGCAGCATTTTGAGCTGTTTGGAGTTTTTTTCAACAGGTACTCCTTACAGCCAGCATATATGGCATTACAGTAATCAAATTGGGATTATGTTAATGATTGTACAGATAGTCTGAATGTTTCTGATGAGAAATAGGGTCTGATCCTTTTTAGTTTCCAAACAGATCTGAAAGATTTTGTGATTACTGAGGAAACTTGAGTATCAGAAGTTAAATGTTTGTCTATAATTATACCTAGAATTTTCAGATTATTGTCAATGGGGAATGAAGTGTTGTCAGTTGTGAAACTGTTGTAGTCATTTTGGTCAAATAGGTTGGTAGTGACCATGAATTTAGTTTTTTCTTTATTTAGCTTTAGTTTGGATTCTGAGGCCCAGGTTTCCATCAAATTTAAGCCAAGTTTTGCCTTTTGTAAGATGTCTTGAATGTTCTTTTGAAGGTTATGTATACAGTAACGTCGTCAGCATATATGAATGTTTTGAATCCTGCTATTTCTAGTCTGTTACCTAGTGGTGATATCATTACATTAAACAGAATGGGTGATAGTGCAGCCCTGAGGGACACTACAGTCCGGTGACCAAGGAGAGGATAAGGCTCCTTTCATTTTCTCTTTGTAAGATCTTGATTTCAGGAATCCTTGAAACCATTTGTGGACTGTGACACATATACCAAAGTTGTCTAGTATGTTTAGTAGGCTATTATGATCTACTACATCGAATTTGCTAGACATATCAAACTGCATTATTGAGATCTTAGACCCTATGCTAATTTCTTTTCTGAGATTTGATACTAGGGTAGTAAGGATAGTTTCAGTGCCTATAGCATGGTCTGCTAATGGCAACATTAACAAATGGCCATTAATGCAAAAAATAGAAAAAAAAGCCATTTTTACAGCCTCGGTAAAAATGGCCTTCGTGTGCGACAAAGACCTGCGTAAGGGTGCGCTAAGGCTACTTTTTACCACAGCTTAGTAAAAGGACCCCAAAAGCAGGTAAGTTATTTTGTTTTCAGAATTGTTAATTTTAAATTACACAGTTAAGAATCTTCTCTTGGGGGGTCACGTGATGACGCGGAGCTGAGCGGAAGCCTCTGACACCGGCTCCGACTCGAGCGCGTAAAAATCTGCAAAATTATCTGCGATCTCCCCCCAAGGTGTTCCTCTGCTTTGCACCATCTGACGGCGGAAGGTGAGGGCTACAAAAAGAATACTCCAGCGGAGAATAGCGCTGCACGCGAAGGAGGGTATGCCCACTAAGACCCTGCGGGGAAAGCAGAACTCCAGCGCGATGCAGGTTAAAATGGCGGCGGCCTCTGAGACAGCGATGGCGGGAACGATCCCAGCAGAGGTAGTTCGAGACTTGGCGCAGCAGCTCTCCGCGATGTTGGAAGAAAAATTATCAAAATTACAGTCTTCGGTAGATCAGATACGCGAGACGCTGGAACGCCAAAGCGCCAGATTGCAACTCGTGGAGGAAAGAGTGTCGGGTTGTGAAGATGCAGCAGTAGGGGCGAACGAGCGCATGGCAGCGTTGGAGAGGAAATGTGAGCAGCTGACACAGAAGGCGGATGATCTTGAGAACTGCAGCAGGCGGAATAACCTTCGGATAGTGGGCATTCCAGAAGCAGTAAAAGCGGCGGAGCTTCGAAAATTTGTGGAACAATGGCTGCCTAAAGAACTGGGCCTGGACAGTAGCAAATATCCCTTGCAGGTGGAAAGAGTACACAGAGTAGGAGCGGCACGTGCGAATGAAAGCAGGCCAAGGTAAGTACTGGCAAAACTGTTAAATTACATGGATAAGGAATCACTGCTGCAGGCATATAGAAGTAATCCAGGCCTTGCTTATGAGGGAGAGAAAATAATGCTTTTTCAAGACTATTCGGCCATAGTCTCGGACCAAAGGAAAGTCATGGGCCATCACTGTAAAAGACTGTATGACAAAGGAGTACGCTTTGCCTTACTGTACCCCGCGAAGGTGCGGGGTACTGCATGAAAACAAACTTTATTTTTCAATGAAGCAGCAGATCTAGAAAAGTTTGTGTCAACACTACCTGAGAGAATGTAGCAGCAGAAAAGTCAGGAGATGGACGCAGTTAAAATGGCGGAGCTAGATGGGACAGAGTTACATTATGGAAAAACTTTGTTTTTTGGTAGCAGACAAGGCAAGATCAGAGATGAATCAACAATGACGATTGCAAGTATCAACGCACTCAAGGATATTAGCAGACAAGCAGTTTATCGGTTCATCATGTCAATATGGATGCGGAACATTGAGAGAAGACACTGGAATATGATCTATTCAGCTACAGTTACAACAGGTTATAATGTTGGAGTCTCACTGAGCTCCTGGTTTAAAAAAAAAAAAATTCTTCTTTTTTTAGGAGCACAAGGACTAATAGAACTAAAAAATGAACTTGCGGAGCTACTGTTAGAAATATGCAATCTGTCCCTAAAATCGAGTGTAATACCGGAAGACTGGAGGGTAGCCAATGTTACTCCGATTTTTAAGAAAGGTTCCAGAGGAGATCCGGGAAATTATAGACCGGTGAGTCTGACGTCGGTGCCGGGCAAGATGGTGGAGGCTATTATTAAGAATAAAATTGCAGAGCATATACAAAAACATGGACTGATGAGACAAAGTCAGCACGGATTTAGTGAAGGGAAGTCTTGCCTCACCAATCTAATGCATTTTTTTTGAGGGGGTAAGCAAACATGTGGACAATGGGGAGCCGGTTGATATTGTATATCTGGATTTTCAGAAGGCGTTTGACAAAGTGCCGAACGAAAGACTCCTGAAGAAATTGCAGAGTCATGGAATCGGAGGTAGGGTATTATTATGGATTAAGAACTGGTTGAAAGATAGGAAGCAGAGAGTAGGATTGCGTGGCCAGTATTCTCAGTGGAGGAGGGTAGTTAGTGGGTCCCGCAGGGGTCTGTGCTGGGTCCGTTGCTTTTTAATGTATTTATAAATGACCTAGAGATGGGAATAACTAGTGAGGTAATTAAATTCGCCGATGACACAAAATTATTCAGGGTCGTCAAGTCGCAGGAGGAATGTGAACGATTACAGGAGGACCTTGCGAGACTGGGAGAATGGGCGTGCAAGTGGCAGATGAAGTTCAATGTGACAAGTGCAAAGTGATGCATGTGGGTAAGAGGAACCCGAATTATAGCTACGTCTTGCAAGGTTCCGCGTTAGGAGTTACGGATCAAGAAAGGGATCTGGGTGTCGTCGTCGATGATACGCTGAAACCTTCTGCTCAGTGTGCTGCTGCGGCTAGGAAAGCGAATAGAATGTTGGGTGTTATTAAGAAGGGTATGGAGTCCAGGTGTGCGGATGTTATAATGCCGTTGTATCGCTCCATGGTGCGACCGCACCTGGAGTATTGTGTTCAGTACTGGTCTCCGTATCTCAAAAAGATATAGTAGAATTGGAAAAGGTACAGCGAAGGGCGACGAAAATGATAGTGGGGATGGGACGACTTTCCTATGAAGAGAGGCTGAGAAGGCTAGGGCTTTTCAGCTTGGAGAAGAGACGGCTGAGGGGAGATATGATAGAAGTGTATAAAATAATGAGTGGAATGGATCGGGTGGATGTGAAGCGACTGTTCACGCTATCCAAAAATACTAGGACTAGAGGGCATGAGTTGAAGCTACAGTGTGGTAAATTTAAAACGAATCGGAGAAATTTTTCTTCACCCAACGTGTAATTAGACTCTGGAATTCATTGCCGGAGAACGTGGTACGGGCGGTTAGCTTGACGGAGTTTAAAAAGGGGTTAGATAGATTCCTAAAGGACAAGTCCATAGACCGCTATTAAATGGACTGGAAAAATTCCTCATTTTTAGGTATAACTTGTCTGGAATGTTTTACGTTTGGGGAGCGTGCCAGGTGCCCTTGACCTGGATTGGCCACTGTCGGTGACAGGATGCTGGGCTAGATGGACCTTTGGTCTTTCCCAGTATGGCACTACTTATGTACTTATGTAATAGCTAGACTATAATGTTCAGATATGTGTTGAGAGGAGAAGGGGGAAAAATTTGGGGTAACACCAGGAGGGGGGAGGGTAGGGGAAGAGTGGGCGGAGTTCGGGAGGTGGTGGTGTAAAAAAGGGGAGTGTGAGTGTTGAGCACTGGCGTGCACAAGGGGTATGTGTGCTCGGAGGGATAGAATTAAAGGGATAACACAAGGGAAAGGAGGAATGGGCGGGGGAGGGGAAGAATAGAGAAGGTAAGGGGAGGGAAGGGGGGAATGAGAGTTTCCGCACAAATACCTATGTGGAGTGTGTACAAACGAAGGGAGAGGCTAAAGGGCAAGAGGAGAGGAGAGTTTGAAAGCAACAGAGCTTGGGGCAGTATGTGTTAGCTCTGGGGGCTCAGCTGGGAAGCCTTCAGACAGTATGGGGAACTAATGTGCGAGATGACAGGAGACATTATGTTATGAATGGCTTGTCTTAAGATTGTGTCGCTGAATGTGGACGGAGTACACTCTCCGGTAAAGAGAACCAAGATTCTGCAGGCTCTTAAGCGCCAGAAAGCTGATGTGGCCATGATTCAGGAAACCCACCTAAGTAAGCAAGAACACCTTAAGTTAAAGAAGGATTGGGTGGGAGATATATTCTTTGCATCATATAATGGAAGGCAGCGGGGGGTGGCCATACTGTTCCGGAAAATGTGGCCTTTGACTTGCATAATATGTATCAGGACCCAGATGGGCGTTACTTGATAGTGACTGGTGAATTGCAGGGGAAAAGGGTGGGATTATGCAATGTCTATGCACCCAATGTTTATAGTCACAAATTTTTCACTTTATTGAAAGCCCAAATTGGTAACATTAGATGATTATCAACTTATAGTTGGAGGGGACTTTAACATCACTAGCGATCCCTCAATAGATTGCAAGCCACCACGGAGAGCAGGGAGAGACCATGAGGACAAGGGAGTGAACTTGCTGATGAGAGATTTAGATTTGGTGGACATATGGAGGCAACAACACATAACAGACACTGATTACACTTTCTTTTCTCACCCACATGGGGTTCACTCTCGACTCGACTGTCTGCTTATATCACACTCACTCAGTGTTACAACAAATCGGTCGGGAATTGCAGAGCCAGCTGTGTCAGACCATGCACTAGTGTGGGCAGAGATGTCCTGGGGTAGAAGGAAGGACCGGCCCGATGGCGGATGAACCCGGCGTATATAGGAGCAGGGATTTCTGTTCCTATTTAAGGAAGTGTTGGTTGGATTACATAGCAGAGAATGATACAGGGGAGGTGAGCCCTAGATTTTCTGGGAGGCTGCAAAGGCAGTACTAAGAGGGAAAATTATCGCTTACGTTGCCTCCAAAAATAAAAAACGGGGGGAAAAAATAAAAGATCTCACAAAGAAATTGCGGGAGGCGCGTAGAGTACTTATGGGTCACTCCTCGGACGGTAATAGGAAGACATACATGGAGTGTAGGAAAGAAATACAGAATGTGCTGGAAGAGGAAGCGAATTACAATGTTAAATTGTATAAATATAAATTACACCAATGGGGCAATAAACGGGCAAATGTTAGCATCTCTCGTGAGTCAGAGGACAACAAGAAAATTTATCAGAAAAATTAGAAACAAGCAAGGGAAAGTATGCGCGCAGTTAGCTGATATTCAAGAGGAGTTTCTTCGCTTTTTCTCGTCCCTATATAAGGAGGGCTCTTTTTCAGAGGATAAATGTAGGGAATTTGTCGAAGGGATAGGTCTGGCCACTATCTCAGTAGAACAGCGGCAGATGTTAAATGCGCCAATACAGGGGGAGGAGGTTCAGAAGGTCATCAAGCGTTTAACCTTAGCAAAAGCACCGGGACCTGACGGGCTGGGAGTGGAATACTATAAAATCCTACAAGATATGATTATAGCTCCCTTTGTTGCTATGTGTGAGGACACAAGAGAAGCGGGCACTATGGGACCAGTGTTAAATCACGCACATATAGTTGTACTTCCAAAGCCCGGGAAAGACGGGGAGTTGGTAGGCTCATATAGGCCAATATCTCTGCTGAACCAGGATGTAAAGATTTTGGCAGCGGTGCTGGCGGATCGTTTGGGAAGGGTGGTCCCTTGCCTGGTGCATACAGATCAGGTAGGCTTCGTTAAGGGCCGGTATCCGTCGGCCAATATCTTAAAATCTGCAGAGTGCTTCTGGAGGGGAAAGGGAGAACTGGGGATGCCATTCTAGCTAGCCTGGATGCCGAGAAAGCCTTTGATAAAGTGATCTGGAAGTATATGTTTTGGATGTTGAGGCGTTTCGGCATCCAGGGAGAATTTTTGAATTGGATTCAGGCCTGTATAGTTCTCCGACGGCTCAAATACTTGTGAATGATTCCCTGACGGATACATTCGCCCTGGGAAGGGGGACCAGGCAGGGGTGCCCGTTGTCGCCATTATTGTTTATTTTGACACTGGAACCACTAGCAGCAAAAATTAGACAGGAGTCAAATTTGAAAGGGCTAAAAGTGGGAGGAGAGGAACATAAACTTAATCTGTTCGCAGACGACATGTTGTTGCTGATAGATGATGCGACTGAAACTCTGCCTCGGGTGCTGCATATCATTCGAGACTTTGGAGAATTCTCGGGCCTCAGCATAAATTTTGAGAAATCAGAGGCGCTACCGGTCACTGCACCATGTCGCTGTAGAGAATCGGCGACTTTTCCTCTGCGCTGGGCGCCGGGAGGCATTAAATATCTGGGGGTATACCTTAGTGCAGATCAGGGCTGGATATATAAAAGAAATGTAATTGACCGTATAGAGGAGGTAAGAAAATTATGTAACAATGGAAAGACCTACCATTAAATATTATGGGCAGAATTGCATTAGTGAAAATGGTGTTATTACCCAAGCTCATGTATCCGCTACAAATGCTCCCGTTGTGGGTGAGAAAGGAGGAGGAGAAAAGGTATAGAAGTATTATAGGCACTTTTATCTGGCATTCAAAGCGCTCCAGGATTGCATTCACTAAATTGATTTACGGGAGGGCACAAGGAGGCCTCAGACTCCCAGACCTGAGAAGAATAACGTGGCGGCATTGATGCGGTGGATACATGAGTTGATCTCAGGAGAGGGGCATTATGCCCTCCGGGGTTTTTGGGAGAGTTGGTGCAGTCCAAACAATCCTTTTACAGTATTAGAATCCTGGGTAGTGCAGGGAGCTAGGAAGATGGTGGAGAACCCATTTGTGGCGGCGCTACAGCGGGCGTGGAGGTGGTGGAGAGGACATGGAGAAGCAGGTCAGGGGGTCAGCCCATTCATGCCACTAGTAGGAAACTGGCCTTCCCGGCAGGGCAGGGCGTGTCGGTATTTAGGAGCTGGAGGGAAAAGGGATGTCGGTTCATAGGTCAATTTAGGAAACAGGGGGACGACGCCTTTCCAACCTTTGATATGGTTAAAGCAGGAACTGCAGATAGCTGGCTCTCAATTCTTTGCTTACTGCAGGCCCGAGACTATGTCTGAGTGAAGAGCGTAGGACCCGGGCTATAGCTCATTTTACCAAATTGGACCTCCTGTTTATGCAGACTAATCCAATAAGTAATAGACTGACCAGGTGGCATCAAGCGATTAGAGACCATAAAAAGCACCACATATGATACAATTGGCAGAGAAGTGGAGTGGGGATGTGGTAGAGGAAGTCACAGTGGATCGCCTAGGGGTAATATTTAGAAACCTGAGTAAGATAACCCCGAATGCAGCGTTGCAAGACATCCAGTATAGGATTCTCTACAGGGTGCATATCACAAAAACAAGAGGGAAAGCATTGGGAATGTGGGAAGATGACACGTGTAATAAGTGTAAGAGGGATGTGGGTTCATTCCTACATTCTTTTATGGAATGTCCATCATTGCACTCTCTCTGGGTGAATGCGTTGCGGTTGTTGGAAGAAATTCTGCAACGCACAGTGGAGTGGCATTACTCTGTTACTCTGATGGGATGTGGGGAGGCACTGAAAGGACAGGGACTGGGTGCGGCCCAGATCCGCTTTGTATTGCTGGCACTAATAATTTTGAAGAAATGCATATTGCGGGAGTGGGTCAATGAAACACCCCCGGAGGTGGAATCCTGGAAAAATAGTATGATAGAAATGGGCAGTTGGGTTAATATGACTTATAAGTTTGCTGTTGCTCTGAGTCTCCGTCAATACCGAGATCTGTGGTGCAGAGCCCAGACTTTGCTTGGCAACAGCACTCCAAATCCAAGCAGTAAAGAGTGTGTAAGGTGGGGAAACTCTTACTTAGGGGGGGGGGGGGGAGGGGGGGAAGGGCGGGGGGGGGAGGGGGATTAAAAAGAAACTGTTATGAAGGTCAATCGGATCAAAAGTTATGCTGTGTTTGTATCATGAACAATTTTATTCAGCATCTGTTACTTTTGTACTTGCTATAAGATGTATTAAGTTTGACTTCATACACCAATAAAAATATTAAAAAAAAAAAAAGAATCTTCTCTTGAAATTGTTACAGGGGAGACTATCTTGGCTCCAAGAACATTGGGTGGTTTTGCTCCTGTGCCCATTTTTTAACTTCTTAAGCATTTTGGAACTTGAATTTCTGTTGTCTCATTGGGGTTAGAATAATAAAAATAAAATCCCAGCTCTATTCACAATGGGAGAAAAGAATGGGTCAACAAGCAATGTCCTGTGTTTATGGAACAGTTATCTGATACACCAAGCCATGCTCCACTCCTGCAGTGGAGACGGACATAATTAGTAACTCACCTTGAGCTACTACTGAAAAAGGTGTGAGCTAAATACAAATAAATAATTAAAATAAAATAAATAGCACAGCTTGCTGAACAAAAACTTTCATTACATCACAAAGAACAGCTAAAGAATGAATTGCTCACAGCAGGTTTCCACTCTGCAGGAAGCTGGCTTGCTGTTACCTGGTATTAATTTTTCATCCAGGAGGGGCTGTTGCATGACTCTTTCAGTGGCTGTAGGAACAAATTGTAAGGGATTCATTATAGCAACATTTCATTCTGAATGACAGCATGGTGAGTAGAATACAGAGTGAAAGAAAATACATCTGAGTTTTTGTGACTGGTATGAAACCAAAACAAGCTGTGAGATTAGTACTTTTTATTCAGTGGGCAAAGTCAATGAAGAGCTCTGAATAATCAGTGTTCATATGGAACATAAGAACATAAGTGTTGCCATACTGGGACAGACTGAAGGTCCATCAAGCCCAGTATCCTATTTCCACACAATTACAGATTGCATTTAAATAAAACTCCACTTATTATACACAATTCCATTATTTCAAAAGTACATATGGAAAAGAATAATAGCCACCCCACAGAAACAGAATATTTTACTGTTATGAGACATATTTTTGAAATTATTTGTGTTCCCAATGTAATTCCAATACATTCTTAAAAGTACTCATATTAGAAAGACATCGTTGGCAGAATGAGATATGGTTGTAATGTTGTTCTAATGTAGGGGTTCTCAATCCTGTCCTCGGGACATACCCAGGCAGTCAGGTTTTCAGGATATCCACAATCAATATGCATGAGGTAAAACTTGCATATAATGGAGGTAATGTATACAAATGTATCTTATGCTATTCATTGCGGATATCATGAAAATCTGACCGACTGGGTTGAGAACCCCTGCTTAATAAGTGCCAAGGAAATGACAAAGGAGCTGATTGAGTTATTTCAGAAATAAAATTTTTTAGTTTGATGTAAAGTCAACATTATTCCTTATAAGTGAATAGCCCATAGTATGACACAAACACAATAAAAAGATAGTGGCATTTTATAATGCCTAGGTACAGAGGGGAACAAAAGGAGATAATGATAGAGGGTTGTTTTCTGTACAAGTTTTGACACAATTTGGCATAACTTATTCCTATATATTTGCAAAGCAGTGGTGCCCAGCTCCATTCCATGTGAGTTATGAACAGATCTGGCTTTCAGGATGACCAAAATATTTTGTTCAAATAAATTCTAATAAATCTCATAAATGTTTATTATGGATATTCTGAAAACTGATGAAATGAGTATCTTACAGTAGCATTCCCCTACTTAATATACACAGCAATGACAACACCTGTAAATGTTATAAAATAAAAATGGTAGTTCCATGTGGTACTTACTTAGCTCCATACATTTGCTGATGCACTCAGCTTCTGTCTCAATCTATTGGCATTCCCACCACACCCACCGTACCACACCTGGGTGCAGATCTTGTTTTTGTTGTCAAAGAACCACTTAACCTGATAGTCCTTGCATTGCGTGCCCATGTCAAATCCAACAAACAAGGATCTGTCAAATCTGAATTTCAAAATGTGTAAAAAAGTTATCATTTATATATATATATATATATATGTAAAATGGTAGAGAAGGCAAAAGAAAAATAATCTAATTTATAACTCGCCCTTTCATACTGAGAATCAGGATTTCATCAAATAAATGGTTGAAACAGAAATTTGAGCAATAGGGCTATTTGAAAAAGAGGAAACATAATTGCAATAATTCTTATCAGACTTGCTTTCATCTACTTTACCTGAGCTTGCCTAAAATATTTATCCTTCCTTTTGAATTGAGATTATTTTGTAGATATCTGCAATATATTATATACTGTTCACAGGATGCACAGATATCTCATGAGATTGCATGATTTGTAACTCCTAAATCAGTTTACTTTTCCTGCTTCTTTCATGCATGCTATATATGCAAACATGTGTTTCATGTCTCTTATGCTGACTCAAGGTTTCTGAGTCTATGGTGCCCAATAGACATTTTTCAACTTTTATATTTTCACCAATTTTTCTAACTTTGAAAAGTGGGGTGTTCACCTGCCATCTCCAGTTTATCATTTTCAGGCTCCCCTTTCATCTTTTTAGGTCTTTAATTATGTAGTTCATCATTTTTAAAGTTTAATTTCTTTTTCACAATCACAACCATGCATTAACATCAGGGCATCAAGCCTGCCCACAGCTTCAAAAAGTGAATGACACATCTGTATATTTAGTATGACATCCTGGGGTGTGAAACCTGCCATAAGAGGTCCCCAGTTTTCCAAGGATCAAAAAGAGCTTAGGATCCAGAAGCCACACTGGATGCTAGTAATGCATTGGCACTGAAATAACATTGTTTATGTTTGATGTTAATACTAATAGGTGGCAGGAAAGTGATGAGTTTTCCTTCACTGGTATCAGCATCAGGGGCTACCAAATTTGGACATCTTTGAAGGCCAGTGGGTGCAAAATGTTGAGAGCAGAGAGCTTCTGGCTGCTGCAAGTATCTGCAGTGGTAGTCACCAGTGGCGTAGCTACAGGGGCCATGGGGGCCTGGGCCCCCCAAACTGGATCTGTGCCACTGGTTTGGCTGGCGGGGGTCCCAAACCCCTGCCAGCTGAAGTGTTTTTTTCCAGCGCTGGTCTCGGGCACCGCCACATTTCCTGTCCTGCTCTCTCTTCCCTCACATCCGGCATGCTCGTTTTAGTGAAACTGAGCATGCATGCTCAGTTTAATTAAAACAAGCATACCGGACATGACATGAGGGAAGAGAGAGCAGGGAAGGAAATGCGGTGGCGTCGGAGACCAGTGGTGGAAACACGCTTCAGCAATCGGCACCAATTTGGAACTGGCGTGCACATTTTGGACTGCACCCAAATCCACATAGCACATCTCAAAAGGGGTGTGACCTGGGAGAGTCAGGGTCACTCCTAAAATTTGCATTCAGTATTATAGAATTTGCACTCAGTGTTATATGGGTGCTGGGAATTTCAGCAGGTGTAAGTCATTGCACCCAAATTTGAACACCAAAATTAGCCCATCTTTGAGTGTCCATTATATAATAGCATTGGGCGCTGATTTTTGAGCCCTGTATGCAAATCTCTATCACGCATATTGTCATGTGACATGGCAGGGAGCTTCCCTCTGGCCATGGAGACAAGAGCATCTCATGCTTTTCTCACTGCTTTCTCACTAGGGCACTTATATGAATGACCAAGATTAAGGCCAGGACTCTGTGGATTTTCTGCATTATTTAAACAAACCCAACATAACAAAAAAATATACCCCCCCCCCAATATTCAGCTGGCATTGGGCTGTAGGGTGATGCTGAGTATTTGCACCTAACCAGCTATGTTGCGCGATATAGCTGGTTAGCTGCAAGCTGCTAACTGTGACTATTCAGTGGAGATAACCAGTTTTCTCCCGCTGAATATCCTCAGCTAGGAGCTGAAATGCTGTTTAGCTGGCCAGGAGCCATTCCTAGCTGGTTAAATAGTTTGAATATTGGCCAGATAATCTCTCCCTTTTCAGGAATTTCCCTGACAAGATACTTTGGCATAGCCAGGAAACTGAAATGAGCTCTGCACCTTCTTAAATTACAGCAACTTTTTGTATTCAGTTATACCTAGACTCCCAGCTCCTGCTGATACCGGATCCAGTCCAGCTCCCAGCTTTTCTTATTCCCCCGTCATGTAGTACCAGTTTCTTAATAACTTGTACTTATCCTATACACTATTACTTGCACACAGATCTTTACTGTGTTACCTAATTTGTTAGTTTCCTAAACTTCTGCTAATATTTCACTATCTGTTCAATCTGGCCAAGTGAACTGTAGTAAACTCCTATCAATATCCCTTTCCCGTTAACACATGACATTTCTATCCATAAAGATTTCTAGGGTTTTTGTTTCCTACAAAATTTTATTCTACTTAATTCAAGGCCATCTTTAACATATTATACTACCTATCTCCCAATTTGATCCACCCTATCACTGCGATATAATATGTCAGTGTCCCTTTAGACAAATGGGTATTTCTGATTGTGTGAAAGAGAAATAGATTTCTATGATAATCTCATCAAATCACCCCTCCCCCCAAGATGTTCTTGTAGTACATTTTAATATCAGGATATGTTGTTTATGTATTTGAACCAAGAACTACCTAGGGAAAGAGAGTGTGGATTTTATTCCACGTATTTACTGATTCAAAATAGACAAGCAAGCAAACAAAAACAGGAGGACTCTGTTCACCTAAGAACAAAGAGACTCAAACAAGTTTCAACTGATTCCAGCTGTGGTGCCTCTTCTTAAAAGTGGTAACAAAGAAGAGGGGCAAACTACAGGCTTGTAAGCTTTACTTAAATGCTGAGAAAAGTAATGAAGATGCTACTAAAAGAAAGGACTATTTACAAAAGGCCAGGTGTGTCAAATAATCTGAATGGGTGAGCAGATTGTGGGAATGCATTGGTCTACTTGGCTTTGAAACTGTTGCACCTAGGAGGCTCATGAATAAACTGAGTGGTCTAGGTTTGGGTAGCAAGATGGTGAACTGGGTTAAATGGTCAGTATTCTCAATGGAGAAGGGTAGATAGTGCGGTTCCCCTGGGTCTATGCTGGGACCGCTGCTTTTTAACACATTTATAAATGATCTAGAGATGGGAGTAACTAGTGAGGTAATTAAATTTGCTGATGACACAAAGTTATTGAAAGTTGTTAAATGCAAAAGGATTGTGAACAATTACAAGAGGACCTTACGAGACTGGGAGACTGGGCATCCAAATGGCAGATGACGTTTAATGTGAGCACGTGCAAAGTGATGCATGTGGGAAAGAGAAACCCGAACTATAGCTAAGTAATGCAAGGTTCCACAATAGGAGACGCTGACCAGGAAAGGGATCTAGGTGATATGTTGAAATCCTCTGCTCAGCGTGTGGCGGCTGCTAAGATAGCAAATAGAATGTTAGTTATTATTAGGAAAGGAATGGAAAACAAAAATGAGGACGTTATAATGCCTTTGTATTACTGCACCTTGAATACTGTGTACAGTTCTGGCCACCCACATCTCAAAAAAAGATATGGTGGAATTAGAAAAGGTACAGAAAAGGGCGACAAAAATGATAAAGGGAATGGGGACGACTTCCCTATGAGGAAGGCCAAGTGGCTATGGTTCTTCTGCTTGGAGAAGAGACGGCTGAGGGTGCTTGATGTGGTATACTTGGATATCAGCAAAGGCCTTTGACATGGTTCCACACAGGTGACTGTTAAATAAATTGAGTGCCCTCGGTATGGGACCTAGAGTAACTGACTGGGTTAAAATTGGTTGAATAGAAGGAGACAGAGGGTAGTGGTAAATGGAGCTTGCTCAGAAGAAAGGGATGTTGTCAGTGGAGTACCGCAGGGATCGGTCCTTGGACCGGTTCTTTTTAACGTCTTTGTGAGCGATATTGCAGAAGGGCTGACTTGTAAGGTTTGTCTCTTTGCGGATGATACCAAACTCTGCAACAGGGTGGACACCCTGGAGGGTGTGAATGACATGAGGAAGCTGGAGGAATGGACTGATATTTGGCAACTAAGATTTAATGCTAAAAATGCAGGGTCGTGCACTTGGTTCACAAGAATCCGAGGGAACAGTACAGTATAGGGGGTGAGTACTTCAGTGTACAAAGGAAAAGTGGGACTTGGGGGTGATGTGTCTGATGACCTTAAAGCTTCCAAACAGGTAGAAAAAGCGACAGTCAAAGCCAGAAGGATGCTTGGGTGCATAAAAAGAGGGATGACCAGCAGGAAAAAGGAGGTGATAGTGCCATTGTATAAGTCTCTGGTGAGGCCCCATTTAGAGTACTATGTGCAGTTCTGGAGACCGCACCTAAGAAAAGATATAAACAGTATGGAGTCGGTCCCAGAGAGTGGCTACAAAATTAATAAGCGTCTTGAACACAAAAAATATAGGGACAGGCCTTATGAACCTCAACATGTATACACTGGGAGGGATAGAGGGAGAAGACAGAGACGTTTAAATATCTCAAGGGCAGTAATGTACAGGAAGAGAGCCTTTTCAACTGATGAAAGCTCTGGAACAAGGGGGCATACGATGACGTTAAGAGCGAATAGGCTTAGGAGTAATCTAAGAAAGTATTATTTCACAGAAAGGGTGGTGGATGCGTGGAATGGCCTCCGGTGGAAGTTTGTGGAGTCAAGGACTGTGTCAGAATTTAAAAGGCATGGATAAGCACGTGGGGTCGCTTAGAAAAAGAAGAGTTTCTAAGAGTTAGGGGTTACAGAGGCTAGGCAGACTGGATGGGCCATTTGGCCTTTATCTGCTGTCATGTTTTCTATGTTTCTATATGATAGAAGTTATAAATGATGAGTGGAATGGAACGGTGTAGACGTGAATCGATGGTTTTTCCTCTTTTCCAAAACACTAGGACTAGGGGGAATGCACCGAAGCTACAAAGTAGTAAATTTAAAACAAATCAGAGAAAATATTTCTTCACTCAACATGTAATTAAACTCTGGAATTCGTTGCTAGAGACGTAGTACAGCAGTTAGCTTAGCAGGGTTTCCAAAAAGGTTTGGCTAGCTTCCCAAAAGAAAAGTCCATAAGCCATTAATAAAATGGACTTGGGGAAAATCCATTGCTTATTTCTAGGATAAGCAGCATAAAATATATTGTACTGTTTTGGGATCTTGCCAGGTACTTGTGACTTGGATTGGCCATTGTTGGAACAGGATGCCTGGGCTTCATGGGACCTTTGGATCTGTCCCAGTATGGCAATACTTATGTACTTATGACTGGCAGATGACAAATGCTAGTGGTAAATGCAATATACTCAGAAAGCAGAAAAGTGAGTAGTGGATGCTTTAGGGTTCAGTCCCAGGACCAATGCTGTGTCAATAGCTTTGTAAGTGATATTGCCAAACGGTAAGAAGGAAAGATATGGGATTTTTAAAACTCATTAACAAAGGGCCTTCATAAAATTCTGAGAGGCCTATGTTCAACCACCTGCACCTCGACCCATGCCATTCTTGCAGGCTGATTTTCAGAACTCCCGTGGTAGAGCCAACAGCGCACATCCCAAACTGCTGAAGCAATGCAGAGAATAGTTCTCCAATGCTCAAATGAAATGATATTCAATTATATGTGTGCTGTAAAATTCCACACACTTGGGGAAGCGTATGTTCCTGCCGCAGCTGAATTTCAGCAGGAATGAAAGCCATATTGCTTCTTGACCATGTTTTGCACACATGCATTCTGAAGTGAATAGGTTCCCCCCATCAAGGGGATTGGCTGAAGAGCCTTCCTGTCAGATGGACTGGGTTTCCCCGCCCCTTTGCTGGGACGTCCTGCGAGGACGTCCTCAGGAAAACTTGGGCCGCCCCGTTCAATTATGCCCCTCTAGTCTTTTCAGAATAACCAAGCTTGGTTTTCTTATATAGGAACATGGATTTCCTGTCCACTTCAGGGTTCAGAATGAGGTTAAAATCACCTCCTACTAGTTATGGTTTGTCTCCTTCAAATGCAATTATGTCAGCAATAGTGTGGTAGAAATCAGGGCAATCTGTGTTCGGTGCATATAAGTTCAATAAAATTAAGGGTTTCGTCATCTACTGTAAGGTGTACCTTAACCTATCTGCCTACGAGTCATTGTCTGATGATATTATTTAATATTATCCCTCTTCCTGATAAGAACGGCCATGCCATTTTTTTTTTACCATCAGCTGCAGAGAAAACTGGAGTTAAAGACCATGATGTTTTAAGCTTAATTGACTCACGATCAGACAAATGTGTTTCCTGGAAAAAAAATTATACCAGGTACATACTTATTAGGGCATTTAAAAAATTTTTTCCGCTTGATTGGGTTGTTAAACCCTTAACATTAAGGGACTAGTATGGTGAGCGTCATGTAACACCAAGCATGTAATGTGATGAAAACAGTTCAAGCTTCTCCTACTAACCTACAAATGCACTCGATCGGCAGCCCTTCATTACCTCTCTACCCTCATCTCCCCGTACGTTCCTACCCGTAACCTCCGCTCACAGGACAAATCCCCTCTATCAGTACCCTTCTCCACCACCGCCAACTCCAGGCTCTGCCCTTTTCTGCCTCGCCTCACCCTATGCTTGGAATAAACTTCCCGAGCCATACGCCAAGCCCCTCCCGTCCCCATCTTCAAATCCCTACTCAAAGCCCACCTCTTCACGGTAGCTTTCGGCACATAACCATTTACCTCTACTCAGGAAACCTAGACTGCCCCATTTGATTGATTGATTGACTGCATACTTGTCCATTAGATTGTAAGCTCCTTTGAGCAGGGACTGTCCTTCTTTGTTAAAATTGTACAGCGCTGCGTGACCTAGTAGCGCTTTAGAAATGTTAAGTAGTAGTAGTAGTAGTAGAAAACAGCGTTGTGTATACACTCCTAAGGATAAAGTCAGTATTATGTTGGTGGAAGTATCATATTTTTTGAAATGAGTACATTAACATATAGCATAACAGTGCGTGAACACCAAACACAGTATGTTCCAACCATGAGATATGGATACTCGGATGACAGCATCCCCTCACTGACTCCGAGGTTTTATGGGAACCATATATGATTTTAGGAATATCAATAGTAATGTAAAGTATTTAAACAATCTTATGATTACTATAAATCGTACAAAAATATCAAGAGAACTTTAGGTCTGATTTTTTCTGTGAGAAAAAAAGGTGCAAGAAAGAAAATAAAGTGGTTAGAAAATCTCACACATAGATTACATGATACATGACAATAAGCCCTGGATATTTGTCTTTAGGGCCACGTTGAGATGGTTACTCTGTGCGCTCGATCCAGTTCGAAGTCCTTGGCCAAATTGAAGGCCCACAATGTTGTATAAATTTTTCTAGAAATTGCACAGAGACGGAGCCTTCTAGATTTCTGGCAGGCCTGTTTGTTACTGTCCTCCATTTTCCTCTCAGCAGTGTGATCTTTTTGACTTGCTTTTGTATCGTTTTTATGTTAGCTTCCGATATGTTGAGCTTCTTCTCCAGCATGGCACTTTGGAGTTTACACGGATTAATCCGATCTGATGAGTGAGAGGTCCTCCTTTATATTGCTTAGACCTTCCTTGGTATCCGTAATGAATTCTTTGAGTCAAGGCGATGCCTAGGGTCTCTGGTGCCCCCCCTGCAGACTATGTTGGCGCCCCCCCCCTGTGAAAATGATCGCTCACCAACTTTGCCACACTGACAGGAATTGTCAGCAATATTTAGAAGCAAATTGCTATACATTGCAAAATAAGATAGAGATGTAAATTCTCAAAGTGGAACATATTCCAAACACTTAAATGAAAATAAAATGATTTTTTTTTTACCTTTGTTGTCTGGTGACTTTCTTTTCTGATCATGCTGGGCCAGTATCTGATTCTGCTGCTTATCTGTCCTCTTAACTCCGGTTTCCAGGGCTTCCTTTCCAATTATTTCTTTCCTTTCCTCCTTTCTTCTTCATTTCTGGTCCTCAGCTTCTGCCTATTTTCTTCATCCATGTGCAGTTTTTCTCCTCTCTTCCTTTTCCCTCATTTCATCTCCTTCATCTCTCTTCCCTCCCCTCTATGTCCAGCAATTTCTCCTCTCTCCCTGAGCCCTGCCCTCCCATCCATGCTCCTCTGTCTCCTGCCCCCTCCATTCATCCCTATCCAGCAATTCCCCTCTCTCCCTGAGCCCTGCCCTCCCACCCATGCTCCTCTGTCCCCTGCCCCCTCCATTCATCCCTATTCAGCAATTCCCCTTTCTCCCCTGAGCCCTGCCCTGCAATCCATATCCATCCATGCCCATCTGGTCCCCTGCCCCCTCCATTCATCCCTATCCAGCAATTCCCCTCTCTCCCTGAGCCCTACCCTCCCATCCATCCATGCCAATCTGTCCCTGCCCCCTCCATTCATCCCTAACCAGCAATTCCCCTCTCTCCCTTCTATGAACCCTGCCCTCGCATCCATGCTCCTCTCTCCCCTGCCCTTCCGCTCCCATGTCCCGACTCCCAACTGCCCGCCCTCTTCTCCCCCCCTCCAACATCCCTTTCCTTTTTTCTTTTAAATTTACCCTCCGTCCGGCAGCGCAGGCGCAGCGTCAGTGAAGGAGGCGGCGCTCCCGACGTGTCTGTCTAGCTTTCCCTTCGCTAAGTGTCCCGCCTTCTTCTGACGTCATTTCCTTGATTGTCAGAAGAAGGCGGAACACTGAGCGAAGGGAAGGCTAGACATGTCGGGAGCGCCGCCTCCTTCACTGACACTGCACCTGTGCTGCCGGACGGAGGTAAATTTAAAAGGAGAAAAAAAAGGAAAGGGATCTTGTGGGAGAGAAGAGGGCGGGCAGTTGGGCAATGGGAGCGGGAGGGCTAGGTAAGCATGGTGCGGCGGCGCCCCCCTGCCCGTGCTTACCCCGCTTACCGTGTTGGCACGGCCCTGCTTTGAGTGCTCATATTTCTTCCAAGATGGCCAGTCTGCCCTTTCTGCGGCGAAACGGGTTCAACCCGATAATGTTTACTATTTTTACCAGATGCCATGAGTTATAGTGCTGTTAATGCATTAGTTAGATTGTAATTAGTTACATATGGTTATTTGATAATCCGATTGATTGTAGGAGTCTTAGAGAGCTTAGTGATTATGCTGCCATCTCAGTCGGTGCTCCACAGTGCCCCTAGCAAACTAACTGTTATATTTTCTAACTTCCTAGAATTGTGGAATTAAATTTAACTGCCAGACCCACGACCATTCTTCTAATGTTTGGAGATCCCTTCTCATAGTGTCTTCTCCCTCCAGGGTATCCAACTCTATTGTCTATCTTCTTGTCATCCACAAAAGGCAAACTTTTCCTTCTAATCCTATAGAGATGTCTTGCACAAATATATTAAACAGAATCAGCCCCAGCACAGACCCATGAGGCACTCCACTACTCACCTTCCTTTCCTCTGAGTGGATTCCATTTAGCACTACCCTCTGCCTTCTGTTGGTCAACCAGTTTCCTATCCAGTTTCACCACTTTGGGTCCTAAGTTCAGCCCTCTCAGCCTATTCACGAGTGTTCTGTGAGGGACCGTATCAAAGGCTTTGCTGAAATCCAAGTAGACTACATCTATCGTACGTCCTTCATCCAGTTCTTTGGTCACCCAGTCAAAGAAGTCAATCAGATTTGTCTGACAGGATTTTCCTTTGGTAAAGCCAGTGTTGCCTCGGATCTTGTAACCCATTGGCTTCTAGAAAGTCCACTATCCTTTCCTTTAGCATCGATTCCATTATTTTTCCTACCCACCAACGTGAGGCTTACCAGCCTGTAGTTTCCCACTTCTTCCCTGTCTCCACTTTTGTGAAGAGGGACCAAATCAGCTCATTGCTAATCCCTCAGTACCTCTACAGTCTCTAAAGGTCTATTAAATAAATCCTTAAGAAGTCCCGCCAGGACTCCTGTGAAAAATTAAAGAGTCATGGGATAGGATAAAGTGTTTTGTTGTGGATTAGGAATTGGTTATTGGACAGAAAACAGAGAGTAGTGTTTAAATGGCCATTTCTCTCAATGGAGGAGGGTGAATAATGGAGTGCTGCAGAGATCTGTATTAGGACTGGTCCTATTTAACATATTTAGAAATGATCTGGAAATCAGAATGACAAGTGAGGTGATTCAATTTGCTGATGACACAAAAACTATTTAAGGTTGTTTAAAACCATGCGGACAGTGACAAATTGTAGGAAGAACTTAGGAAATTGAAAGGCTGGGTTTCCAAATGGCAAATGAAATTGAATATGGACAAATGCAAGTGATGCACATCAGGAAGAATAATCTGAATCATAGTTACCTGATGCTAAGGCCCACCCTGGGAGTCAGCACCCAAGAATAAGATCTAGATGTCATAGACAATACACTCTAGATCTTCTGCCCAGTGTGTTGCGGCATTCAAAAAAGCAAACAGGATGCTAGGAATAAGAACATGAATACTAATGCCTCGTTTATCACTCCATGGTACAACCTCACCTTGAGTATTGCATTCTATTTTTTTCACTTAAAGGTGATTCTAAACACGTGGGGTTCTTGTCAGTCCGAAGTTGTTGATTATACTTCATCAACATATTGGGTTTTTCAAGTCCTAGATTAATATAAGGAGTTGAGATTTGAGCACTTTAATCAGTAAGTTAGTAAAAGTTATTACCCCTCCTTTCGTTTTTTGACTACAGACTTTTTTCTTCCATTATTTAAAAGTTTCCGGACGTTTTTACTCTGTAGATTTTTTGCGGAAGGTGGAGGAGCCTATGATGTTAGCCATTACAGTTGGTGTCCCATTTTAAAGGTACCATGGGCTTTGAGGCTAATTTTTAATATATACATATATATACACAATTGATTAGAGAATGCAAAATCTACAACATTTTTTAGAGTAATGATTCTTTATAGATTCAATTCTGGTCGCCATATCTCAAAAAAGATATAGTGGAATTAGAAAAGGTTCAAAGAAGAGCGACCAAAATGATAAAGGGGATGGAACTCCTCTCATATGAGGAAACACTTGGAAAAGAGACAGCTTAGGGGAGATATGATTGAGGTCTACAAAATCTTGAGTGGTGTAGAACAAGTAGACGTAAATCGATTTTTTACTCTTTCAAAAATTACAAAGACTAAGGGATACTCAATGAGGTTACATGGAAACACTTTACTTTTACAACAAATAGGAGGAAATATTTTTTCACTCACAAATAGTTAAGCTCTGGAACTCATTGCCACAGGATGTGTAATAGTGGTTAGTGTATCTGGTCTGGGTTAAAAAAAGGTTTGGACAAGTTCTGGAGGAAAAAATCCATACTCTGCTATTGAGATAGACATGAAGAAGCCACTGCTTGTCCTGGAATTGGTAGCATGGAATGTTGCTACTATTTGGGTTTCTGCTAGAAACTTGTGACCTGAATTGGACACTAGAATACTGGGCTAGATGGAGCATTGGTCTGAGCCACTATGGCTATTCTTATGTTCTTATGATTAGTGCATGGTTAGAACATGAGCCCTTCCTGCCTGCAAAATAGGTGTTGCTAAGAGCTCATGCACTAATGGCCAAACACTGATTGGGAAATAAGAATGTGCCCATTAATTGAAGAAATGGATAATTGGCCATTTTACAGCCATGCTAAAAGTGGCCTCTGTGCGCAGAGGAACTGATGTGCTAGTCATAGTTTCAGGCCACATTTTAGCGCAGCTTAGTAAAAGGGCCCCTTTCTTGGGCTTCCCAAATGGCCTTTTATATAATGTCCATGCCGCATGCAATCACTCCTTTCAGTTTTTTAAAACAAATTTCCCCATTTTTTTCATTGCTTTCTTTTTTAAAACTAAGGGGGTCCTTTTACTAAGGTGCACTGATAAATGGCCTGCGTTACTGTAGGCGCGGGTTTTGGGTGTGCCGCGAATCATTTTCAGAGCACCTACAAAAAATGCCTTTTTAAAATTTTTGCCAAAAATGGACGTGTGGCAAAATGAAAATTGCCGCGCGTCCATTTTGGGTCTGAGATCTTACCACCAGCCATTGACCTAGCGGTAAAGTCTCACGTGGTAACCGGGGCGTTAATGTCCGATTACACATGGCCGAAAATAAAAACTACTTTCCTGATTCGCGTATAAGACGTCTGCAAAAAAATGAATTACTGCAAGAGCCACGCGGTAGCAGGGCGGGTAACTCCATTTTGACGCGCGTAGACGCTTACGCGGCTTAGTAAAGGGCTCCTAAGTGCACAGTAGCAGATTTATTTTAGCATCTTCATTCTAAAGATGACACATTGTTTGCATTGTGATCACTATTGTCTAGCAGCACCACCATCATTACCCCCTTGAATGATGTTCTGCATACCAGTAATGACTAGATCTAAAGTACATTCTGCACTGGTCAGATCCTGTACTAACTGCTCATGAATCAGTCATTTGTGGAGTCTAGGAACTTTACTTCCCTTGAATGGTCTAATGAGACATTTATCTAATCAATATTATGGTAACTGAATTTTTTATGCACAATCCCACTCATTCTATAAACGGTGTGCAAAGTTGTGCATGAAAATGCATGTGCACGTTATAGAATACCTCACTTACACATATAACTTATTTGTTTAATTGAACCTTAACTGGTACTTAAGTCATTAACTGGCATTAACTAACACTACTTGGAACTAAGCAGTTACACATGTGTGGTATGGACTTATTCTATAAAGTTGGCACCTAAATTCCATGGCATGCAAATGCAAAGGGTGGGGTATGGGTCAGAGGCTTGCTGGCTATTCTAGTGCACACTGTATAGAATAATGCAATTGCCACAATTAGACACAAATAGTTACTTCTGCCATATAACAGGTGTAAGCGGTTGCACGTATATTTAGGTGCATCTTTGATGACTTAACCTGGTATGCTATAATGGTTCCAGCACACTATTTGGCCATTATAGAATACTAGCTTAGTGCTCGCTTTTTAGGTGCCAGAATTGTGGTGTTCTATATAGAATTACTGCCTATGGTCCTTATTGACTAATACTTAGGCTCCCTTTTACTAAGCTGTGTTAAGTAGTTAATGTGGGCCCACACTAATGTCTTCTGCCTGGAAAAGTTGCCTAATGTGGGAGTGGGTGGGAGATGTGTGTGATATGGGCAGGCAGAGGTGTGGTTGCTTTGACAGTTAGCACAAAAGTTGGTACTGCATGCTGTCATGACTGCTGATGGTGTAGCTGAATCTACCAGCAGTCTGGTAACACAGTGCGCTGTCAGAAGAGGTGTGGTGGTTGCTCCCCCAATCCCCCTGAGCAAAATCCTGACCCCTTGACCCAAATCCCCTGATGGCAATCTCAACCCCAGGAGCTGATAGCAGTCCAGACCCCCCAGAACAGACTCTGAACCCCACCAATGCAATCCACACCACCTCCAACAGTATTGAATTATCCTAATGTCAAATTCAGCTTGGTGAAAACTGAATATATGCACACTATTTTACTCTCCTGAAATAAATGCATCTCAAAATATGGCTTTTTAAAAAACAGTTAAATGTAAAGTTGGTGAATACTTTTATTTGGTCAGTCTGGGGCAAGTCATTTTACCTGATGACAGTTTTCAAAAGGATTTGGCCAAGTAACTAAAGGGGGAGGGGGCTCATGTAACCAAAATATGTGCTAATGCAGTTTAACAGATATATTGTTTTACAATAAACCCTGACAGGTAACCTGGCTAGATATAGAGGGTGTGAAAACTGCACCCCTCTGAGATAGGTATATTAACCCATGGAAAGTAGGCCATCCTGTAGTTAGGGTGAGATATAGAAGGGAAAATACAAAGAAATATTTCCCTGTGTGTGCATACCCTGCAGATAAAACAAATGGAAGGCTGACAGGTTCTTCTGTGCACCTATCCAATTTTCCCTTTGAAAATTAGCTACAAACATATTGGTACACATTTGCCTGCAATTGAAAATTGATTTCATAAAGGGCAGTGTAGAGAAAAATATACAAAGAATGTTCCATAAGACTGATTTAAATAATAGACTACCAGTTAATTTCACTGGCTTACAAATTGCATGAGTCCTGAGGTCAACCTTTGTAGAAACGTTCCAATATGCATAGTTTGCAGGTTTCATAAGTCTCTTGTTGTATACCAATAAATCATAATCAAACCGTCATAAAATCCACCTGCAGTATCTTTTTTCATATTATGACTCACCTGTGTCTGAAATCTCCAAAGTATCTGTAGTGATAAACAGATTTGCATTTGCAAAAGCTGCTGAATTTGGTTGGGCTATCTCTGTAAAAGGAAAATCAAATATATAAGATGGAAAACATGATAAAATACAAATATTTGAATGTCTTGATCACATATCCTTCTGTCTCCTCTCTTAGGTATAAAGTTTCAGCATTATCTGAACCCCCAACATTCCAAAAACAGTTTGGTTGGCTAGGTTTTGGGTGATTTCCAGCTGCAACATGTATTTGTGCACTGTGGTTTGTTGCCTAAAGTTAATAAGCATAAGGCTTAAAATCAACGCTAAGCAACAATTCCTGATCATCTTCCAGAAATGCCTTTAGTGCCACCCATTTGTGAATGGCTAATTTAACCACTCAATCCCTGGTCAGTTTTTCAGTTATGTGCTTCAAAATTAGATCCGATTCTCAATACCTTTGTTGTAAAACAAAACACAGTGTGAATCCCGTTTGCACACTTACAACCACTGCATGTATGCTCATGTATTGAAAATGAGAGGAAAAGACCTCATGCTACTGTGGCTCTACTCAGTTACTTTTAACCGGAAAAATACTGTTAGCACACAGTTAAAAAGTAATCATAGGCAAAAAAACCCTCTCATTAACTCTTAACAACGTGGTGCAATAGTCAAAATCGAAAACCACTTATCTTGATTAGAAAGCATTCAATCTGTGCTCCGCTGCTCCGTGAATATTTTCAAAGAGTGAGGTCCCAAAGGACCCGTTTCGCTGCTGCTTTTTCAAAATCATCTGGTCTCCATCCCACAATAAGAAAACATCATCTATATACCGTTTCACAATACCTGACGTTTTCTTATTGTGGGATGGAGATCAGATGATTTTGTCCAGATTCATGGAATGGTTGAATACCAGGAACTCCGCCCTTGTATTTACCCATGAAGTGTCTGAGGAGCAGATTCCTTTTTTGGATGTGTGGATCCTTAAACAAGATAGGGGCTTCAAAACCAGAGTGTTCAAGAAACCAACTGATAGGAACACTTTGTTACAATTTCAAAGCAATCATCCAGTTGCTTTAAAACGAAGTTTACCCTTTTCACAATTTTTGAGACACAGAAGGATATGCAGTGACATCAAGGACTATAAAACCCAAGCTGGGGACCTGTTGACAGCATTAGACTCGGGGATATCCAGCAAAGCTTTTGAGAAGCTCGTACACAAGAGCGAGATTTAACAATCGGGACCTGTTTAACAAGCATCAATCTGTATCTAGGGACCTATGTGAAACTTTTGTAGTATGGTATGCAACGGGAGGGGAAGAGGTGGCGGGAATCATACATAAGAATTGGGACATCATTCAAACTAATAAGTATTCAAGAATCATGGACTGCATGTAGCTTTTTCACAAGGCCACAATCTGAAAGAAATTGTAAGTCTGGCAGACCTGTTGGATCATGGTTTGGAGACAGGTGGCCATTTTAGATGTGGCTCCTGCAGGTATTGTGACATGTCCATTGAATGCACTGAGTTTTATTAACCCAGGGGACAGATGTACCTACAAGCAGTGATGCCGAACAACATGCATGTCTGAATATGTGGTTTATGTTTTACAATGTCCTTGCCTAAAGTGGTATGTGGGAAAGACCCAGCCAAACTTTTCGGTAAGACTAAGTGAACATAAATCATGCATATCCAACAATAAGTTGGGAGCGCTGCTGGTAGCCCATTGCAAGGAATTGGGCCATTCTTTTGACTCCTTCACAGGGTGGATAATTGACAGTGTCCCCGACTGCAAACGTGGAGGGGACCGTGGCAAAGCTTTATTACAATGCGAACAGCGCTGGATCCATAGATTGGATACCTTGGAACCCAAAGGATTGAACTCTAGGATCTATTGGACTGCTTTTTTCACGTGATTCAGTTTTTGACAGATACCACATTTTCTTTCTTTTTTGACAGAAGACCGCAGCGTTTTGTGAACACTGGACTTTACGAGCAGTTCCATGATCGGGTGTTACAGACGGGATGGCCAGCCTTAGTTTGGTGTTTTCTGCATTTGGATTGTTATTTCTCTTTTGATTTTGTTTTGATTTTGATCGATTTTGTTTATTTTGATTTTGAAACTTGCGGGTGTTCAGCGTCGGATGACATCATGACGCAGTAACCCGCACTTTCTAAATTGGTGGAGCTTTAAATAGCTGAGGCGCCATTTTGCCAGCTGGCTTCGCAGGACTTTTGAATTTGCAGCTCCCAGGGTACAGGAAGACTTTTGGATTCATGCATCGAATGACTGTGTTCCAGGTTTTTGAGTGCTTATTGTGGTTGTTACTGTTCCAGGTCGGACAGTGAGGACCCTTGAAAAAGCAGCAGTGAAACGGGTCCGTCGGGACCTCACTCTTTGAAAATATTCACGGAGCAGCGGAGCACAGATTGAATGCTGTCTAATCAAGATAAGTGGTTTTCGATTTTAATTATTGCACCACTTTGTTAAAAGAGTTAATGAGAGGTTTTTTTACCTATGATTACGTTTTAACTGTGTGCTAACAGTATTTTTCCGGTGTCATATGTGTGTGCCCAATGCAAAGAGCTCCTAGCTCTCAGGGAACGTGTCCGTTCTCTTGAGGCTAGAGTAGCAGACTTGGTGGAGCTGAGGGAGACAGAGAGGTACATAGAGGAGACCTACAGGGATGTTGTAGAGAAGTCCCACCTCCAGTCTGGTAGCCCCTGTGCTACCATGGAGGATGGAGGTCTCCTAGCAGGAGAGCATCACCCTGGTGAAGTAGGAAATACTCCTGTAGCCAGGACCTGCCCACCAGGGGATGTACTATCCTCTCGCACCGAGGATATGTTTCCAAGTGCTGCCTGGGAGGGAACGGTTAGGACAGCTGTTGTAGTTGGTGATTCGATCATTAGGTATATAGATAGCTGGGTGGCTGGTGGATGTGGAGAATCGCCTGGTGACTTGCCTGCCTGGTGCGAAGGTGGCGGACCTCATGCGTCACCTAGATAGGATTTTAGATAGTGCTGGGGAGTGGTACATGAGGGTATCAATGACATAGGAAAATGTGGGAGTGAGTTTCTGCAAGACAAATTTAGGCTCTTAGGTAGAAAGCTCAAATCCAGATCCTCTAGGGTAGCATTTTCTGAAATGCTACCCGTTCCACTCGCAGGGCCCAAGAGACAGGCAGAGCTCCGGCGTCTCAATGCATGGATGAGACGATGGTGCAGAGAGGAGGGTTTTAGATTTGTTAGGAACTGGGCAACATTCTGGGGAAGGGGGGAGCCTATTCCGAAAGGATGGGCTCCACCTTAACCAGGGTGGGACCAGGCTGCTGGTGTCGGCAATTAAAAAGGAGCTAGAACAGCTTTTAAACTAGAAACAGGGGGAAGGCCGACAGTCACTCAAAAGCGCATGATTCGGGATAAGGTATCTTCCAAAGATATAACCAAAACAGGGAAGATAGGGTATCCTGATAGTGAGGTTGCAAAAGAGACCGTAGTAGATCAGGTGTCCTTAAATAAAATAAAATCAAATAAAGATTGCAAATTAATACTGTCAAGTACTGAGCATGATGTAAATAGGAACAACAAACATAGTTTGAAATGTCTATATGCGAATGCCAGGAGCCTAAGAAATAAGATGGGAGAGTTAGAATATATTGCACTAAATGAAAAATTAGATATAATAGGCATCTCTGAGACCTGGTGGAAGGAGGATAAACAGTGGGACACTGTCATACCGGGATACAAATTATATCATAGTGATAGGGTGGATCGAATTGTGGAGGGGTAGCATTGTATATTAACGAGAGCCTTGAATCAAATAGATTGAAAATTCTGCAGGAAGCAAACACTTCTTGGAATCACTGTGGATTGAAATTCCATGTGTAAAGGGGAAAAGGATAGTGATAGGAGTGTACTACCGTCCGCCTGGCCAGGATGAACAGACGGATGCAGAAATGTTAAAGGAATTAGGGACGCAAACAAACTGGGCAACAGAATAATAATGGGTGATTTCAATTACCCCGATATTGACTGGGTAAATGTAACATCGGGACACGCTAGGGAGGTAAAATTCCTTAAGGACAGCTTTATGGAGCAGGTGGTACAGGAGCCGATGAGAGAAGGAAAATTTTTAGACCTAGTCCTTACTGGAGTGCATGATCTGGTGTAGGAGGTAATGGTGCTGGGGCCGCTTGATAAAAGGAGACTATGATAAAATGAGAAGAACGGTGAAAAAAAACTTAGAGGAGCAACTGCGAGGGTCAAAAATTTACATCAAGCATGGATGCTGTTCAAAAACACCATCCTGGAAGCCCAGGCCAAATATATTCCACGTATTAAAAAAGGAGGACGGAAGACCAAAAGACAGCTGGTGTGGTTAAAAAGTGAGGTGAAGGAAGCTATAAGAGCTAAAAGAAAATCCTTCAGAAAATGGAAGAAGGAACCGACTGAAAATAATAAGAAACAGCATAAGGTATGTCAAGTCAAATGCAAAGTGCTGATAAGGAAGGCTAAGAGGGACTTCGAAAAAAAGATTGCGTTTTTAGGTATATTAAAAGCAGGAAGCCGGCAAAAGAATCGGTTGGACCGCTAGATGACCGAGGAGTAAAAGGGGCGATCAGGGAAGAGAAAGCCGTAGCGGAGAGATTAAATGAATTCTTTGCTTCGGTCTTCACCATGGAAGATTTGGGTGGGATACCGGTGCCGGAAATGGTATTCGAAGCTGACGAGTTGGAGAAACTTAATGAATTCTCTGTAAACCTGGAGGATGTAATGGGGCAGTTCTACAAACTGAAGAGTAGCAAATCTCCTAGACCGGATGGTATTCATCCCAGAGTACTCACAATGGAGTAGGGTAGTTAGTGGGGTTCCTCAGAGGTCTGTGCTAGGGCTGCCGCTTTTTAATATATTTATAAATGATTTAGAGATGGGAGTAATTAGCGAGGTAATTAAATTTGCTGATGACACAAAGTTATTCAAAGTCGTTAACTCGCGACAGGATTGTGGAAAATTACAGAAGGACCTTATGAGACTGGGAAACTGGGTGGCTAAATGGCAGATGACATTAATGTGAGCAAGTGCAAGGTGATGCATGTGGGAAAAAAGAACCCGAATTATAGCTACGTCATGCAAGGTTCCACGTTAGGAGTTACGGACCAAGAAAGGGATCTGCGTGTCGTCGTCGATAATACACTGAAACCTTCTGCTCAGTGTGCTGCTGCGGCTAGGAAAGCCGAATAGAATGTTGGGTATTATTAGGAAAGGTATGGAAAACAGGTGTGAGGATGTTATAATGCGATTGCACCTTGAGTACTGTGTTCAATTCTGGTCACCGCATCTCAAAAGATATAGTGGAATTAGAAAAGGTGCAGAGAAAGGCGACGAAAATGATAAAGGGGATGGGACGACTTCCCTATGAGGAAAGGCTAAAGCGGCTAGGGCTCTTCAGCTTGGAGAAAAGGCGGCTGAGGGGAGATATGATAGAGGTCTATAAAATAATGAGTGGAGTGGAATGGGTAGATGTGAAGCGTCTATTTACGTTTCCAAAAATACTAGGATTAGGGGGCATGCAATTAAGCTACAATGTAGTAAATTTAAAACAAATCTGAGAAAAGTTTTCTTCACTCAACGTGTAATTAAACTCTGGAATTTGTTGCCAGAGAATGTGGTAAAGGCAGTTAGCTTAGCGGAGTTTAAAAAGGTTTGGCCAGCTTCCTAAAGGAAAAGTCCATAGACCATTATTAAATGGACTTGGGGAAAATCCACTATTTCTAGGATAAGCTGTATAAAATGTTTTGTACTTTTTTGGGATCTTGCCAGGTATTTGTCACCTTTATTGACCACTGTTGGAAACAGGATGCTGGGCTTGATGGACCTTTGGTCTTTCCCAGTATGGCAATACTTATGTACTTATTTACTTATGAGTAGAGCCACAGTAGTACGAGGTCTTTTCCTCTCATTTTATTTATTTGTTTGTTGCATTTGTACCCCACATTTTCCCACCTATTTGCAGGCTCAATGTGGCTTACATAGTACTGTCAAAGGCATTTGCCCAGTCGGTGGACAACAAATACAAAAGTTGTATAGTGATTGTATAAGGTATAAGTGGAGGGTCGGAATGGATGAAGATTGCGTGATGTCCTGTTCGATCATAGTCATGCTGTGTTGGTAGGTGAGGAGGGTTTCGTGGGGTCGTTGGGGTAGGCCTTTTTGAAGAGGTTGGTTTTTAGTGATTTCCTGAAGTTCAAGTGGTCGTGGATTGTTTTCACAGCTTTTGGGAGCTCATTGTGCGCTTATGTAGGAGAAGCCGGCTGCGTAAGTTGTTTTGTATTTCAGTCCTTTTGCAATTTGGGTATTGTAGGTTTAGGTAGGATCTTGACGATCTGACTTTGTTTCTTATTGGTAAGACTATAAGGTCTGTCATGCACCCTGGGACTACGCCGTACATGATTTTGTGGACTAAGGTGCAGATTTTGAAGATGATACTTTCTTGGATTGGGAGCCAATGCAACTTTTCTTGGAGGGGTTTGGCACTTTTGAAGCGTGTTTTGCTAAATATCAGCCTGGCTGCTGTATTTTGGGCGGTCTGGAGTTTTTTTAATGAGTTGTTCTTTGCAGCCCGCGTAGATTCCGTTGCAATAATCTGCATGGTTTAGGACCATTGATTGTATTAGATATTGAAAAGTTGCTCTTGGGAAGAAAGGTTTTAATCATTTGAGCTTCCACATTGAATAGAACATTTTCTTTGTTACAGAGTTTACTTGGCTCTCGAGGGTAAGGTTACGATCAAGTGTAACACCGAGTATTTTCAAACTGTCCGAGGTAGGGAGGGTATGTCCTGGAGTATTAATGGTTGTGGGTTTGTATTTATTATATGGAGGGGAGAGGATGAGGCAATGCGTTTTTTTGGTGTTCAGTTTCAGTTGGAATGAGTTTGCCCAGATTTCAATACATGAGCATACATGCAGTGGTTGTAAGTGTGCAAACGGGATTCACACTGTGTTGTTTTTCAAAGTGACAAATCCATCTCACTAATTTTTAGAGTTAGATGATTAGACTTTTTAAAATTGATGTGCGGCATCAATATACGTCAATAGCAGCATCTACAGAAATTGCATAAATGTATAAATGATAATTTTAGAATGCTGCTATTTGCACATGGAGATGGCACAGAATGCCTAGGTTCAAAGGGGCACACGTTGGGCACGGTTTGGTTGGGTAAGCAAAGATACTTACCTGTAGCAGGTATTCTCCGAGGACAGCAGGCTGATTGTTCTCACATGTGGGTCGGCGTCCACGGCGGCCCCCAGGACAGAAAGATTTTCCAGTAAAATCTAAAACTTTTGTGACAGCCAGCAGGACGCAGGACAGACGCACCGCGCATGCGCAGCCATCTTTCCGCCCATGCGCGTCCGTTCCTGCCTCAGTTATATCAAAAGCAAATAAAGAATAAAACAACAACTCCAAAGGGGAGGTGGGCGGGTTGGTGAGAACAATCAGCCTGCTGTCCTCGGAGAATACCTGCTACAGGTAAGTATCTTCGCTTTCTCCGAGGACAAGCAAGCTGCTTGTTCTCACATGTGGCGTATCCCTAGCCCCCAGGCTTACTCAAAACAACAAAAAAGGTCAATTGGGCCTTGCAACGGCGAGGACATAACTGAGATTGACCTACGAAGAAACAACTAACTGAGAGTGCAACCTGGAACAGAATAAAAATGGGCCTAGGGGAGTGGAGTTGGATTCTAGACCCCGAACAGATTCTGCAGCACCGACTGCCCAAACTGACTGCCACATCGGGAATCCTGCTGAAGGCAGTAATGAGATGTGAATGTGTGGACTGATGACCACGTCACAGCCTTGCAAATCTCCTCAATAGTGGCTGACTTCAAGTGGGCCACTGACGCTGCCATGGCTCTAACACTATGAGCCATGACATGACCCTCAAGAGTCAGCCCAGCCTGGGCTTAAGTGAAGGAAATGCAATCTGCTAGCCAATTGGAAATGGTGCATTTCCCGACAGCAACTCCCCTTCTGTTGGGATCAAAAGAAACAAACATTTGGGTGGACTGTCTGAAGGGGCTTGTCCGCTCACATAGAAGGCCAAATGCTCTCTTGCAGTCCAATGTATGCAACTGACGTTCAATAGGGTGGGTATGAGGACGGGGAAAGAATGCTGGCAAGACAATTGACTGGTTCAGATGGAACTCTGACACCACCTTCGGCAAGAACTTAGGGTGCGTACGGAAGACTACTCTGTTATGATGAAATTTAGTATAAGGAGCATGGGCTACCAAGGCTTGAAGCTCACTATGAGCTGAAGTAACAGCCACCAAGAAAGTGACCTTCCAAGTCAAGAACTTCAGATGGCAGGAATCTAGTGGCTCAAAAGGAGCTTTCATCAGCTGGGTGAGGACAACGTTGAGATCCTATGACACTGGTGGAGGTTTGACAGGGGACTTTGACAAAAGCAAACCTCTCATGAAGCGAAGAACTAAAGGCTGTCCAGAGATAAGCTTACCCTCTACACGATAATGGAAAGCACTAATTACACTAAAATGGACTCTTACGGAATTGGTCTTCAGACCAGACTCTGACAAGTGTGGAAGGTATTCAAGCAGGGTCTGTGTAGGACAAGAACGAGGATCTAGGGCCTTGCTGTCACACCAGACGGCAAACCTCCTCCATTTAAAAGAATAACACCTCTTTGTGGAATCTTTTCTGGAAGCAAGCAAGACTCGGGAGACACCCTCAGAAAGACCCAAGGAGGTGAAGTCTATGCTCTCAACATCCAGGCCGTGAGAGCCAGAGACTGGAGGTTGGGATGCAGAAGCGCCCCTTCGTTCTGAGGGTTGGAAAACAGTCCAATCTTCACGGTTCTTCGGAGGACAACTCCAGAAGTAGAGGGAATCAAATCTGACGCGGCCAAAAGGGCGCAATCATAATCATGGTTCCGCGATCTTGCTTGAGTTTCAGCAAAGTCTTCCCCACCAGAGGTATGGGAGGATATGCATACAGAAGGCCCTTTCCCCAATGAAGAAGAAAGGCATCTGACGCTAGCCTGTCGTGGGCCTGAAGCCTGGACAGAACTGAGGGACCTTGTGATTGATCTGAGTGGCAAAAAGATCCACCGAGGGGGTGCCCCACGCTCGGAAGATCTTGTGAACTACGCCCGAGTTGAGCGACCACTCGTGAGGTTGCATTATCCTGCTCAATCTGTGGCCAGACTGTTGTTTACCGCCTGCCAGATACGTGGCCTGGAGAATCATGCCATGACGGCGAGCCCAAAGCCACATCTGGACGGCTTCCCGACACAGAGGGCGAGATCCGGTGTCCCCCTGTTTGTTGATGTAGTACATGGCAACCAGGTTGTCTGTCTGAATTAGAATAATTTGATTGGACAGCCGATCTCTGAAAGCCTTTAGGGTGTTCCAGACAGCTCGCAACTCCAGAAGATTGATCTGAAGACCGGATTCCTGGAGGGACCAAGCTCCCTGAGTGTGGGGCCCATCTACATGCGCTCCCCACCCCAGGAGAGATGCCTCCGTGGTCAGCACTTTTTGAGGCTGAAGAATTTGGAAGGGACGTCCCAAGGTCAAATTGGATCGAATTGTCCACCACTGAAGGGAATTGTGAAATTCGGTGGACAGTTGGATCACATCCTCTAGATTCCCCGCGGCTTGATACCACTGGGAAGTTAAGGTCCATTGAGCAGATCTCATGTGAAGGTGTGCCATGGGCGTCACATGAACAGTGGAGGCCATGTGGCTCAGAAGTCTCAATATCTGCCGAGCTGTGATCTGCTGAGACGCTCTGGCCCAGAAAACCAGGGACAGAAGATTGTCTGCCCTCACCTTGGGAAGGTAGGCCCGAGCTGCCTGAGAGTCCAGCAGAGCTCCTATGAATTCTAGTTGTTGAACTGGAAGGAGATGGTACTTTGGGTAATTTATAACAAACCTGAGTAGCTCCAGGAGTTTGAGAGTCATCTGCATGGACTGTAGAGCTCCTGCCTCCGAGGTGTTCTTCACCAGCCAATCATCAAGATAAGGGAACACAGGCATAGGCGCCCCGTATAAGAGGCTTGGGGAGGCTAAGCCTCCCCAGCCCAATCGTGGACTTCCGCTTGTGATATAGCTCACCCTCCCGCCCCGCGCATTTTGATCTTTTATTTCCGTGGCAGCGACGTCAATGAGGAAAAAGACTACAGGCTCGCCGCCAGCTTCTCCCTTCTCTCTGCACACAGTGTCCCGCCTTCTGCGGTGATGCATTTCCTGTTTCCGCGAGAGCGGGACATTGTGTGCAGAGAGAAGGGAGAAGCTGGCGGCGAGCCTGTAGTCTTTTCCTTCATTGACGTCGCTGCCACGGAGCGTATGGAGGTAAGCTCCGCCCCCTTTAGCCTCCCCAAACAGTTGGGCTACCGACCGTCTATGAACACAGGCACTCCCAGTCTGCACAGGGATGCTGCAACAACTGCCACGCACTTTGTAAAGACCCTGGGCGCAGACGAGAGACCATAGGGTAGCACACAATACTGAAAATGCTGTGTTCCCAGACGAAATCGAAGATAATTCCTGTGAGCTGGAAGTATCGGGATGTGTGTAAGCATCCTTTAAGTCCAGAGAGCATAGCCAATTGTTTTTTTGAATCATGGGAAGAAGGGTGCCCAGGGAAACCATCCTGAACTTTTCTTGGACCAGATATTTGTTCAGGGCCCTTAGGTCTAGGATGGGACGCGTCCCCCCTGTTTTCTTTTGCACAAGGAAGTACCTGAAATAGAATCCCAGCCCTTCTTGCCCTGGTGGAATGGGCTTGACTGCATTGGCTGAGAAGGGCGGAGAGTTCCTCTGCAAGTACCTGCCTGTGCTGGAAGCTGAAGGACTGAGCTCCCGGTGGGCAACTTGGAGGAGTGGAGACCAAATTGAGGGAGTACCCTAACCGGACTATTTGAAGAACCCACCGATTGGAGGTTATGAGAGGTCACTTTTGGTGAAAAAATTTTAACTTACCTCCGACTGGCAGACCGTCCGGCACAAGTATGTTTATGGTGGCTATGCTCAGCTGGAGCCAATCAAAAGCCCGTCCCTTGCTTTTGCTGGGGAGCTGCAGGGTCCTGCCTGGGCGCACGCTGTTGACGCGAACGAGCGCGCTGGGGCTGAGCCTGAGAAGGCTATTGAGAAGGTGGATTGTACCTACGCTTATTGTAAGCATAGGGAGCAGTCCACCTTCCCCAGAAAAATCGTCTACCTGTTGAGGTAGATGCTGAAGGCGCCCAGTGGGAGAGTTTGTTGAGAGCGGTTTCCCGCTCTTGGAGCTGCTCTACCACCTGCTCGACCTTCTCGCCAAAAATATTATCCCCCCGTCAAGGAACATCTGCAAGCCACTGCTGGGTCCAATTGTCCAGGTTAGAGGCACGCAGCCATGAGAGTCTGCACATCACTATACCTTGAGCAGCGGACGTGGATGCAACATCGAAAGTGTCATAAGCACCCCTGGACAGGAATTTACGACACGCCTTCAGCTGCCTGACCACCTCCTGAAAAGGCCTGGCGTGCTCCGGAGGGAGCTTATCCACCAAGTCCACCAGTTGCATAACATTGTTCCGCATGTGAATGCTCATGTAGAGCTGGTAGGACTGAATTTTGGACACGAGCAAAGAGGACTGGTAGGCCTTCCTCCCAAAAGAGTCCAAAGTCCTCTCTAGTACTTCTGGCTCTCTTGAGAGCAGAATCCACAACCACAGAGTCATGAGGTAACTGGGACCTCATCAACTCAGATTCTCCATGGATCCGATACTGGGACTCCGCTCTCTTGGGGATGGTGAGGTTAGATAATGGTTTCATCCAATTCCTCAGCAATGTCTCCTTAAGGACATTATGCAGAGGGGCAGTGGATGACTCCTTAGGTGGCGAAGGATAGTCAAGGACCTCGAGGCTCATCCTCATTTACCACAGGGAAGGGAATGCCCACAGACATTTCCCGGACAAAGGAGGAGAACGAAAGACTCTCCGGTGGAGAAAGCTTCCTCTCAGGTGAAGGAGTAGGATCAGAAGGAAGACCGTCCGGCACAGGTACGTTTATGGTGGCTATGCTCAGCTGGAGCCAATCAAAAGCCCATCCCTTGCTTTTGCTGGGGAGCTGCAGGGTCCTGCCTGGGCGCAAGCACCCCCGGTACCGGAACAGAGTGATGCAGCAGCCCTTCCAGAAGGCCTGGAAGAATGGCTCGAATGCTCTCCTCCAGAGTCGCTGACAAGGAAGGCTGTGGGGTCGGTACCGGAGTCAAAGTCAGAATCTGTGAAGGCCTGGGAGGTGGTACCAGGCTGTCCGAAGATCGACGCACCAACACCTCTTGTATGGAGGGTGAGCGCTCCTCCCGACATCGATGCTTTCCGGGTGCCGAATCCTTCGACACCCCAGAGCTCCCGGTACCATGTCTCAAAGGAGACCGGTGCCGATGCTTCTTCGCCTTCACTCGAAGCACGTCACTGGCACTCCTCGGTACCGACAAGGAGGACATGGAATCCACACGCCTCCTCAGGGTCGGGTCCGACATCAGTCGGTCCCGGTGGGCCTGGCCAGCAGGAGCCTTCGAGACAGGTGGAGACCCACTCGACGGCTCACTACTCCCAGCTAAAGGTGGCGTTCGGACAGCCATTACCTGCGCTCCTGATATCGATGCCATCCCCGGTGCCGATATCGATGCCGCTGACCTCGGTACCGATGTCGACGCCGAGGAATCAGTTGGAGCTCCGAAAAGACGGTCCAGAAAAGCTCTTCTCGATGCCTGTGTCCGTTTTTTCAAACTCAGACACAACTTACACACGTCTGGGCGATGGTCGGGCCCAAGGCACTGGATGCACCAGGAGTGTGGATCAGTGCCCGAGATAGACCGCTGGCACCGAGCACACTTCTTGAAGCTGCTGGAAGGCTTTGATGACATCAGTGGAAAAATCGCAGCGGTTAAATCAAACGGCTCGATCGTGCCAACAAAGGGCACAAAAAAAAGAGAACCGCGGACGGGCGGCCAAAGGAGGCCGCAACGGAAAACAAAAGGAAACTTACCAGGGCAAAAACTAAGAAAAAAAGGTTTTCGTTTTTTTTTTTTTGAAAACTGGAAAAAGAAAACAAGAAAAAGGCGACCTAAAACAAAAAGACAGCGATAAACACTAACGAAAGGCGCCTAAGTTTTTCCTGAGGACCTAAGGGAGAGAGATTGACACACAGCCACTCTCTACCGCGGAAAAGAAAAAACTGAGGCAAAAGTTTTAGATTTTACTGGAAAATCTTTCCATCCTGGGGGCCGACCCACATGTGAGAACAAGCAGCCTGCTTGTTCTTGGAGAACAAAAATTATATGAGAATTTTACTGTACTCCAGAATACCTTTGCATGATACGCACATAAGTACATGCAGTCTTGTTGGCAAGCATACTCACATAAGTATTTGGCCACAACATCTTTATGAGTCTTTTTTTCCATGTGTAAAATATTCAGAAAAAGCTTTATAAAAATATTCCCCACAATAGCTTGAAGGAATACTTTCAACTCATTTAGGGGCATAGTTATTAAAATGAGCTACTGTTAAGATGTGTTATTTTACAACTACCTTGTGCAATTTCAGCACAAAACCCATTTTATGCAATGAGACCTAGGGGGCATTTTTACTACTGTAAATTGTGGTAAAATTTGCAGTTAGTGCATACTAGTTGCAAATTTTATGTGGTACTTTTTGGGGGCATTCCCACTATTTTTTATCACAGGCTGTGTTAATGTTCTCGGCGTAAGTACCTGCTGAGAGCAGTGGCGTTGCTAGGGGGGCTGGCACCCGGGGCGGATTGCCGATGCGCCCCGCCCCCCGGGTGCAGCGCCCCCCCCTGGCGAAAGGACACCCCCGCGAAGGAACCCCCCCCCCCGCCGGGTGCACGCTGCCGGGGGGGGGGGGGGGTGCCGCGTGCACCTGACCGCCGTTGTTCCATGCTTCTTCTCTGCCCCGGAACAGGAAGTGCACCCGGGGCGGACCACACCCACCGCCCCCCCCCTAGAAACGCCACTGGCTGAGAGTTAACGTAGTACCACTTCCTGCCGCTTATTAGGAAGTGACAAGTGGTCCTGCATTAACAGTGCATTAGCCAGCTACAGTGGCATCTCTAGACAGAAATATTTGGGATGGCAACAGGGAGGCATAATTATCCCCCACCTTTTAAATAAGCTATAAAATACACACTAAGAGCAATTCTATAAATTGGGAGCTAAAGACGGGCATCATTTGTGTGCTTATGTCAGTGATACCCAAACTAGGTTCCACAGAACCCTAGGGTTCGTCAAGAAATTTGACTACTGAATCTGTTTGTATTATTAGTAAATGGGGGGGGGGGGGGTTTATGGGCATGTGAGATACATATGTAACATATAGAATACAATTAGGCACCACTAGTTACAACTGCCATTGACTTAGTGTAACTGTAAGCACCTAACTTTAGGCATACCAATGCCATCTTACCCTAGTATTCTATAACTGAATCTTGGTGCCAAGATGCTGTTATAGAATTGGTGCTTAGCACTAATTTATAGAATTGCCACATATAAGTCCCAAGGGATTTCTATGCATACAGAATCCTGTCAGCTAGTTTCAGTCACCCACAAAAACTACCCAATGTAAATGACAGCATTTCACAAATTCTTCCATTAAGGAGTGAAAAATGGATTCTATACAAGATAGACCAGAATCCAGACATACCAAGTGACTTGTTTCTAGGAGGAGGAGGGAGACATGGCTAATCTTGGTTTTGAACTTATACCCCAAAGCTGTCCCTGATTCTACCCATTGAAATCCATGCTTCAGGTCCCATAATGCATCAGTATAGGGTTGACAGAAAGCCAGAAATAGCCTAAAATCTCCCTGTTGAAACTGGGTAACTTGGTAGCTCTGAGAATCTCAATATAAACCCTGGAACTCCATTTCTGTAACACACATCGCAGTGTCCACTGCTACCTGAAAGGTAAGTGAATACATACCAGCTGATTTCTCTGTGCTTGGAGGTATAGACTCTACAGTCAGCCTGTTGAAACATAAAAGTTAATCATTGTGTCTTCCATAAATTCTCACAATTTCACTTGTAAATCATGTAAAATTTGATACTTGCAACATGCAAGGCAGGATGGAATTATATTAGTTCATCACACAGAGCAATTGATAGGAAATCATCAATTACAAAGATAACAATTTATAGAGGGATTCAGGTCACTGTGTGCTAAACCATGAATGAAGCCCTGGAGGTTTCCTTGCAACCAAAACACTAGGAACTGATACCAGCAGTGGTGTGCTGGAGCCGGCTCGCTCTGGCTCGCAAGAGCTGCTTGTTAAATTTTGACAGCTCTTGCGAGCCATGCTTACCTCCCTTCCCGCTCCCAAACATGCCCAGCGATTGCCCTTTGCCCCCACCGTCCCCTCCCGCTCCCGTCATACGTCAGAAGGTGGGACTAAGGGCACGAAGTTCATGCGAACTGCAGCAAACAGGGAGGAAAAGCTTGGGCAGCAGGGCTTTAACGTGGCGCTTCAACGGCGAGAAGGTATTTAAAAAAGATGGATGGGAGCGGGAGGGGACGGTGGGGGCGAAGGGCAATCGCTGGGCATGTTTGGGAGAGGGAGGGGAGGGCAGGGGAGGGAGGAGAATCGCTGGACATGAGATGGGAACAGGAGGGGAGGGCAGGGGAGGGAGGAGAATCGCTGGATATGGATGAGAGCAGGAGGGAAGGGCAGGGGAGGGAGGAGAATCGCTGGGCATGGATGGGTAGAGGGGGGCAGGGGAGAGAAAATAATTGCTGGACATGGATGGATAGAGGGGGCAGAGGAGAGAAGACAATTGCTGGGCATGGATGGGTAGGGGGGCAGGGGACAGAAGAGAATTGCTGAGTATGGATGGATAGAGGAGGAGAGGGGAGGGAGGAGAGTTTCAGGACATGGATGGAGGGAAGGGAAGGGAGAGAGAAGAAATGCTGGACATGGAGGGAAGATAGAGGAAGGAGATTAGATGAGGGAAAGGAAGTGAGGAAAGAAACTGCACATGGATGGAGAAAATAGGCAGAAGCTGGATCCACTGTACAGTCAAGTCTGCGGAGGACCAGAAATGAAGAAGAAAGGAGGAAAGAAAAGAAATAAATGGAAAGGAAGCCCTGGAAACGGAGTCAAGGGAACAGATAGAGAGCAGCAGAATCAGATACTGGGCCAGCATGATCAGAGAAACAAAGTCACCAGACAACAAAGGTAGAAAAAAATAATTTTATTTTCATTATAGTGTTTTCAATATGTCCACTTTGAGAATCAGGCGCTGAATGTTAAAAGTTTATATTTATTTACTTATTTATGGCATTTTATCCCATATTAAACATGAATTAGATTGGAACCTGGGATCATTTAATTTTTTTTTCCTAGAGAGAGTAATGCATTGCCCCCCCCCCCCCCCGGCTATAGCCAGCTCTGCAATTTTGGGAGGGGGGGGGGCGCAGAGGTGGATGGGGGGCGCAGTGGTGGACGGGGGGCGCCGAGGTGGACCGGGGAGAGAGCCTGTTGTTAAAAATTTACCAGCACACCACTGGATACCAGTTTAATAATTCTTTGTAGCATCAAATTCTGACAATAGACCTGCAATTCATTGATAATGAACAGCTGTTGCTTGTTTCCTCTTATTTCTCTTGCAAGATTCTTTCAAAATCATCTGCTCTGCAACCTAGCTTTCTCATGACCTTTCATTCTCTGTCCCATCTACTGTAATAAAATGCAGTAATGTTGCTCTTATAAATTATAAAAAGGGTGTGAAATTTCAAAGATAACAGGGATAAGTTTGGGGAGAAAAGATATATATTGGATGTTAGGAAGATTTTTTTTGGGTATATTCGAACAATGACAGTCAACAAACCATTGACCCTCTAGAACCCACCTAAGTCTAGCTACAAGAGTGGGGTGTGTTAATCTTAAAAGGCATTTCCACAGATAAAACAGAGGGGTAGTTTTGTTAGCATGCATTCAGTTTGCTCATGTGCATTAAAAATTTTGACACTTACTAAAGTGTGCTGAAATCTTGGCTTAGCACATTTTAACATGGAATTTTCCCAAGCACTAAGCCAAGATTTTACACCGCACATTTTAACATGGAATTTTCCCAAGCACTAAGCCAAGATTTTACACCGCACATTTTAGGAGGTGTTAGGTTCTCCACTTTAACACTATTATCCGGTTAGCGTGCACTGATCATAACTTGCACAGGAATGGCCACTCTCCATTCATCAACTTTATTTCAAAAACTTGCAAAACAAATTTTTTCATCGTGGATATTCCAATGACACACACATCCACACCACAGTGATCTAATGATAAAACTGCCAATCTTAGCAGGCAACTTGTCGGTATATAATTTTACCTGTAAGATTTACAGCACCCACCTCCTCATTGATCATGCAGCATAAACCTATTTATCTTCATTCAAATAAAGTTTTTTTTTAAATTTCTATTTTTGTGAACATATTCACTCTCCATTCATGACATACCACTTCCAAAAATAGTTTTAAAAATCGTTACCACACACTTAGGGCATGACAACAAAGAAATTACCAGATAAAACTTTAATGTGTTTTGCGGTAATCCTTTTACACCCTTTAGTAAAAGAGCACATTTGTGTGCACCAAATCAATTTAAAATGGTAAGAATTAAGGGGGAAGTTATCAGCATGGGCTACTATTAAGATGTGTTATTTTACTATTAACAGTACAATAAAACATCTTAATGGTAACCCACATTGATAATTTCTTTCCTAAGTCAACTAGCATGTGTTTAAAAAATTCTGATGGGTTAAAAGATTTTATTAAAATGAATGTATGAAGTGAATTGAAAAAATGTTTGAACATCAAGGAATAAGCCTAGACAAGTCAGTTATGAACTGAAAATTTTTGCTCTGTGTATATCATTATAAAACAGTATTTTATATGCAGAAATAGCCATATATATAAGTGCTTGAACTATAAGTAATTATTTTTCATATGCAGCCTTCATGCACATAACTTTACCCATCTTGTATGGAGGAGTTCCACTAGGCAGACTTGGGGAGGAAAAGCATTTATGCAAATATTTTATAAAATGTGGATGTATGTATGTAGCTGGGGTAATTATATAAAGGCTGTCTAAGGCATCACTCCAAACAAGAAGTCATTAGACCATATTATAATACAAGACACTGCACTGTGCTTCCTCTGCCTATCTTTCATTTATTAATCCTTACACTCCTTCCAGTGCTCTTTGATCACTTGATTCGGTATCAGGCGAGTTCCCACCTGGACAGTTCTCACCCACCCAATTCCTCCCCCCCCCCCCCCCCCCCCCCCCGAGACAATTCCGACCTAGGACAATTCCCACTTAAGGGGACAATTCCCAGCAAGGACTTACTCGCCCCCCCGACCGTTTTATTTTCGAACTGTAGTTTCTTTCTTGTATCGGGTCCCATAAGTCCTGGTGGTGCTTTTTTTTTTTACGTTGTCTGAAACAAGGAGATTAGAGCAGCATATGGATGTATACAGAGAATGTATAATAATGGAATAACTTTTTGTAGGAAGAGTAGTAATTTGTTATAAATCATAATCAGTGTGTCATTTTGAGGGGTGGAATTAGGTTAAAACCTAATTTGGGGGGTTTGTATTTATCTATTCATTAATTTACTTATTTATGACATTTAAATCCTAGATTAAACATGAATTAGGTTGAAACCTAGTTTAGGGAGCTGTTGGGGGGGCATTGCCCCCCACATGAACTGCATGTCTGGAAGGGAGAAAGGATGTGTAAAAGATAATGTTGTGTGAACTTTAAGTTCATGCTGACCTCCTTCCAATCTGCTCTTTTACGTGCCAAACAGGATTATTATATCCAACTGACCAACTCTCTTGGCTCTAATCCTCGACTTCTCTTCACCACATTGAACTCTCTCCTCAAGGTGCCCCCTCCCCCAACTCCCCCTTCACTATCTCCTCAGACCCTTGCTGAATTCTTTCACAACAAGGTTCAAAAGATAAACCTTGCTTTCTCTACCTCACCAGCTCTCCCTCCACTAGTCCGTTCCCCTCTCTCTCCTTCCCCTCATTCCCTTTCCTCCTTTCCTGAAGTTACTATTGAGGAAACTACACTTCTCCTTTCTTCCTCAAAATGTACCACCTGTTCCTCTGATCCCATTCCCACCCACCTTCTTAATGCCATCTCTCCTACTCTTATTCCTTTTATCTGTCACATTCTCAACCTCTCACTTTCCACTGCGACTGTCCCTGCTGCCTTTAAACATGCTGTGGTCACACCTCTCCTTAAGAAGCCTTCACTTGACCCTACTTGTCCCTCTAATTACCGACCCATCTCCCTCCTTCCTTTTCTCTCCAAATTACTTGAGCGTGCTGTTCACCGCCGCTGCCTTGATTTTCTCTCCTCACATGCTATTCTTGACCCATTACAATCTGGTTTTCGCCCTCTCCACTCAACCGAAACTGCGCTTACTAAAGTCTCCAATGACCTATTACTGGCTAAATCCAGAGGTCAATATTCCATCCTCATTCTTCTTGATCTTTCCGCTGCTTTTGACACTGTCGATCACAGCATACTTCTCGATACCCTGTCCTCACTTGGATTCCAGGGCTCTGTCCTTTCCTGGTTCTCTTCCTACCTCTCCCTCCGCACCTTTAGTGTTCACTCTGGTGGATCCTCTTCTACTTCTATCCCTCTGCCTGTCGGCGTACCCCAGGGTTCTGTTCTTGGTCCCCTCCTCTTTTCTATCTACACTTCTTCCCTTGGTTCATTAATCTCATCCCATGGCTTTTCCTACCACCTCTATGCTGATGACTCCCAAATCTACCTTTCTACCCCTGATATCTCACCTTGCATCCAAACCAAAGTTTCAGCGTGCTTGTCTGACATTGCTGCCTGGATGTCTCAACGCCACCTGAAATTAAATATGACCAAAACCGAGCTTCTCATTTTCCCCCCCAAACCCACCTCCCCGCTCCCCCCATTTTCTATTTCTGTTGATGGCTCTCTCATTCTCCCTGTCTCCTCAGCTCGAAACCTTGGGGTCATCTTTGACTCTTCTCTCTCCTTCTCTGCTCATATCCAGCAGACCGCCAAGACCTGTCGTTTCTTTCTTTACAACATCCGTAAAATCCGCCCCTTTCTTTCCGAGCACTCTACCAAAACCCTCATCCACACCCTTGTCACCTCTCGTTTAGACTACTGCAATCTGCTTCTTGCTGGCCTCCCACTTAGTCACCTCTCCCCTCTCCAGTCAGTTCAAAACTCTGCTGCCCGTCTCATCTTCCGCCAGGGTCGCTTTACTCATACTACCCCTCTCCTCAAGACCCTTCACTGGCTCCCTATCCGTTTTCGCATCCTGTTCAAACTTCTTCTACTAACCTATAAATGTACTCACTCTGCTGCTCCCCAGTATCTCTCCACACTCGTCCTTCCCTACACCCCTTCCCGTGCACTCCGCTCCATGGATAAATCCTTCTTATCTGTTCCCTTCTCCACTACTGCCAACTCCAGACTTCGCGCCTTCTGTCTCGCTGCACCCTACGCCTGGAATAAACTTCCTGAGCCCCTACGTCTTGCCCCATCCTTGGCCACCTTTAAATCTAGACTGAAAACCCACCTCTTTGACATTGCTTTTGACTCGTAACCACTTGTAACCACTCGCCTCCACCTACCCCCTCCTCTCTTCCTTCCCGTTCACATTAATTGATTTGATTTGCTTACTTTATTTATTTTTTGTCTATTAGATTGTAAGCTCTTTGAGCAGGGACTGTCTTTCTTCTATGTTTGTACAGCGCTGCGTATGCCTTGTAGCGCTATAGAAATGCTAAATAGTAGTAGTAGTAGGGGGGGGTGAGGGCCCCCCCAATGATGTGGAAGAGAAAAGGGAGAGAGATTATTTATCCTAGTGTGTTTTGTATTTTTTTGGGTTATGGGTGGGAATTGTCCTCCCTGGTGTGGTGGGAATTGGTTCAGTGGGAATTGTCCTAGATGGGAATTGGTGGGTGGGAACTGACCTAGAACCCTTGATTCTAATTGTTTGGCTCTACCTTCTCCTAAACTGGCTCATTATGAGTCGACACATCACACAGTCTTTTTTTCTTGCACCCAAGCTCTGGTATGATCTTCCTCCAGTTCTGAACTGGCCTTTTCTCCATTTAAAGTCTTGCTTAAAACCCACTTTTTTTCTTTGGCATTCAGGGGCTCTTTTACTAATGTGTGGGAAGGCTAATGCATGGGTAGCGTGCATCAAATCGGCACTACCACCAGGTAGCGAGTGCACCCAGTGGTAATTCTGAGTTTGGCATGTGCCAAATCCCGTGGTAGAAAATAATTTTTTATTTTCTACCACAGGAGGTGTTCCTGGTGGTAATCAGCAGTTGGCGCTAACTGCATGGTTACTGCGTGGGTAGCGCATGAGCCTTTACTGCTAGGTCAATGGGTGGCGGGAAGGGCTCAGGCTATAAATAGCTGCGTTAAATGCATTTTTCTTTGTCACACTTTTCCTAAGCCTGACAAAGAAAAATACCTTTGACGCAGCTTTAAATTTAGGTAGGGAAAGTTTCATAAATAAAGCGATTCCATAAATATGAAGTATTTACAAGCACTGCAATTGAACTATAGGTCTAGGACCAGACCTGTACTCTTGGGAGTAATTCCTCCAAATGGGTTATTTTTGGAGAATGAATCAAAACTCCTAAGCCAGTCTCTCAAATTTACTTCCCAACACTCTTGCACCATCCAAAGAGCTCTTCCCTTTGGAGTTTTAAGGTGTAACATGTATAGGCAACCGACCCATGTATGTATGGAATTTTGTTTTGATCAAGCCTGTGGCACCAATATGATGGGAAATATTTCAGTATCTTTCTGCCACATTTTCTGAGTCTCAGACTGCATTTCTTGATACTTACAGATCCCTATCTCCAAGTGATTTATTTATTTTTATTTATTTATTGTATTTGTACCCCACATTTTCCCACCTTTTTGCAGGCTCAATGTGGCTTACAGAGTGTAGATATGATAACGTCGTTACATGATTTAAAAGCAGTCGATTGTAAGCAGAGGTGAAAGAGGATTTAGATGGAAGATGTTAGGTAGGTCGTGTGAGAGGTGTTTTTGGTGTGCTTGGGTGGTTTAAGGAATGATTTGTTTCATTAAGGGTGACTTTTGTAAGCTTTATTGAAGAGATGTGTTTTCAAAGCTTTGCGAAAGCTGGTTAGATTGGTCATGGTTTTCAGGGCCATGGGTAGTGCGTTCCAAGACTGTGTGCTTTTGTACGCAAAGGTAGTAGCATAAGCCTGTTTGTATTTCATTCCTTTACAGCTGGGGAAGTTCAGATTGAGGAATTTGCGGGCCGATCTTTTGGCACTCACAAAGAGTAATTGCTTGGATGGACACTTCTATGATTAATGCCTTGTGGTGTTTATCTCTTTTACCACTGTGTCCAGTTTCCTTGCATCCAGCTTTTTATCTGTCAGGCTGGGGATATTCCAGGTGATCATAACCTTTTTGATTCCACAATTCTCTTAGAGTCATGATCCTAATGCTTTTCCAATACAGTAATATTGTAATGATTATAGAGTTCCCCATGAATGAGACATACCAGCCATAAGAACATACCAGACATAAGAACATAAGAGTAGCCATACTGGGTCAGACCATGGTCCATCTAGCCCAGTATCTTGTTTTCGTTCTTATTCACCATCCCTTTCCTAATAATTCCTAGCATCCTGTTTGCTTTTTTGGCTGCCACCGCACACTGAGCAGAAGATTTCAGCATATTATCTACAACGACACCCAGATCTTTTTCTTGAGCGCTGACCCCCAAGGTGGACCCTAGCATCAGAACTATGATTCGGATTATTCTTTTCAATGTGCATCACCTTACATTTGTCCACATTAAATTTCATCTGCCATTTGGATGCCCAGTCTTCCAATTTCCTAAGGTCTTCCTGCAATATTTCACAGTCCAAATGTGTTTTAACAACCTTGAATAGTTTTGTATCATCTGCAAATTTGATCACCTCACTCGCTCCGATTTAACCCTACTCTTTGTTTTCTGTCCAATAACCAATTCCTAATCTACACCAGAACCTTGCCTCCTATCCCATGGCTCTTTTCTCAGGAGTCTCTCATGAGGAACTTTATCAAAAGCTTTCTGAAAATCTAGATAAACTACATCAACCGGTTCACCTTTATCCACATGTTTATTCATGCTTTCAAAGAAATGAAGCAAATTGGTGAGGCAAGACTTCCCTTGGCTGACTCTGTCCCATTAAATCATGTTTGTCTACGTGTTCTGTAACTTTATTCTTTATAATAGTATCTACTATTAAGCCCAGCACCAATGTCAGGCTTACCGGTCTATAATTTCCTGGATCACCCCAGAACCCTTTAAAAAAAAAAAATCGGCGTCACATTGGCCATCCTCCAATCTTCAGGTACTATGGGTGATTTTAACGACAGGTTACATATTACTAACAGCAGATCAGTAATTTAATGCTTGAGTTCTTTCAGTACATTTGGATGTAAGCCATCCAGTCCAGGTGATTTACTACTCTACCTTGCTGTGCCTTTCCGTATAAAAATTTTCTTCCATCAACACTTTGCAGCCAGCCATGAGATGAGTAATTGTTTCCATCTCTTTCTTACAGAATGTCAGAATTGTGAGTTCTTGTACCAAGTAGAGCGCTGCTGAGCCCGGTACTCAGACCAGGTTCTGCTTGGCGGCTGGACAACCCCGGGTTTCACCTGCATTGACTGCCGTTCCCCAGAGGTTGAGCCCCTAGGTGCGGGCGGCCTGCAGGACTTACGGGACGGAGCTGGAAGCAGGGTTATGAATGTATCGGCCAGGCAGGCAGCAGGTCAAGAGAGTAATCCAGGTACAAGTGGCAGTCAGTAGGTAGGCATCAGGCAAGAGAGTAATCCAGATACAGGTGAAAGTCAGTAGGCAGGCATCTGGCAAGAGAGTAATCCAGGTACAGGCGAAAGTCAGTAGGCAGGCGTCAGGCAAGAGAGTAATCCAGATGTAGGCGAAAGTCAGTAGGCAGGCGTCAGGCAAGAGAGTAATCCAGATGCAGGTGAAAGTCAGTAGGCAGACGTCAGGCAAGAGAGTAATCCAGATGCAGGCGAAAGTCAGTAGGCAGGCGGCAGGCAAGAGAGTAATCCAGTTACAGGCGAAAGTCAGTAGGCAGGTGGCAGGCAAGAGAGTAATCCAGGTACAGGCGAAAGTCAGTAGGCAGGCAGCAGGCAAGAGAGTAATCCAGGTACAGGCGAAAGTCAGTAGGCAGGCGGCAGACAGAAGGGTAATCCAGGTACAGGCAAAGTCAGCAATGAGGGACCAGTAGATAAGAAGCAGACTACAGAGTTAGAAACACCTACCAAAGTAGAAGCCGAAGCATGGAGTCCAGGGAGAGCTCAGCTGATAAAGTGCTGGCGTCTGACATCAGCAGGAACCAGCAGGGAGAAGAGGCACAGCCATAGGACAAGAGCAGGGGAAGGAGGAACCGGAAGACCAATAGGAGAGAGACAAGGGAAGCCAGGTAGGGGAAAAGCAGACCCAGGTGGGTGGAAGCAAAGCAATCAAGGAGCCTGGAAGCCAGGCAGAGAGAGAGAGAGCGAGAGAGCGAGAGCAGAAACAGGTGCATGGAAGCAAAGCAATTAAGGAGCCTGCAACCACCGCTCTCTGAACAAACCCAGAGAGGACTACACACACAGGGCTCAGGCAGTGCCACTCAAGTGTGCGTGTTGACGGGACCCCGCGCAGCCCGAGGACGCTGCTTGCGTTGAGGTAGGGGACATGACACAGAATCTACAAATGTCAGTTGTACCAGTTTTTTCTATGTTTGGATTGAACCATCTTGTCTGCAATCCGCTGTCTTGAGCTGCAACTATCAGTCTTTCATCCTTAGGTTTCAGTTCTCCTCTTCTTAACCATTCATATGTCTGGGCTTGATCCACGCATGGTTCCTGGAGTAACACTTCACATTTCCCACTGTATTTGTGCATTTGCCATTTCTTTATCCATGTTTGCTGATCTACTTCTTTAAAAGTCTTTTCACCTGCTTTGCATATTTTGTTGGTTCCAACCCTGTACTTACAGGTAGATTCTCAATCATTCCTTCTGCTAGTCAGAATGCCTATCCAAGCCTACTGGTGGAACTAGATTCTGGATGCTTGCTCTCATATTTCAGCACTTTTCACACATTTGGATCTGTTGATGATGTTAAATAGGCTTGGAGGTCTATGATGTAAGCTCTATACGTTTAATCTATTTCTATGAGGCCCATCCTTCTTCTGCTCTAGGAATGTATAAATCTTGGCAACACTGATTCTTATAGACTACCTCATAAGTATGGAGGAGTTTTCTTGTTCATATATCTAGTTAATCAAGGTATTTAAGAGGCCAGTCCTCAGTTTCAAAAAGTACAGGAATCGCAAACTGGTTGATGGTTGGTATCTTGGGTTACCAGTATGAAGCACAATTTTAAACTTATAATCATAGGCGCCCGGTATAAGAGGCTTGGACAGGCTAAGCCTCCCCTGCTGCGCTCTGAGGGGTTTAAATTGTTGATTTACCTCCATCCTCACAGCAGGAGCTGCAGTGAAAGCCCTCTAGCCTTGTCCTGTTGTAGAAATTGGTTTATGGTTTGTTTACCTTACTGCTGGGAGAGCGGGGGAGGGGGGAGGTTGGCTGGAGGTGTCCTGGGTTGCCAGGGAGATATTTAATGAGGATGACTTCCTGACCTGCACTGAGCAGCAGATACTGGATCAGCATGATCAGAAAAAGTCACCAAACAAAGGTAGAAAAGATCATTTTATTTTCATTATAGTGTTTGGAATATGTCCACTTTGAGACTCAGGTGCTCAACATTAAAAGTTTATATTTATTTACTTATTTATGGCATTTTATCCCACATTAAACATGAATTAGGGTGTTTTGTGGCTCTACATGAGAATTGTGATGATATGGGAAGAGACCATTCTGGAGCATGAAATTTAAATAAGATGTGAGGTCAAGGTAAGGTATACACAAAAAGTGGCACATATGAGTTTATCTTGTTGGGCAGACTGGATGGACCGTGCAGGTCTTTTTCTGCCGTCATCTACTATGATCCCTTGTTTCATATTGTTGACGGTCTGCATTTCCGTATGGGTGGTATATTGGTGTATTAGGTTCTGCCCAGTGTAATATTTATGGTACAGTAAGGTTCTGAGTGTGTTTTTGCACAAAGTTGTGCATAGTGTTTTGCAGTTGAGCGATTGTGCTTAGAATATGCTTTGAGCAACCACTTTATTCTTTGACATATGATACATATCTAATATCTAAATTTAATAAAAGGTATTAATTGTGACTTTTATTTTTATTTATTTATTTTTTCTGTGTGTTATCAGACAATTATGGATTTAAGCTCCTTCTGGCCCTGCAGCATTCTAGCTTCCATTACTAGCCCCATGGTTCCCCTTGGTTTTATTTTGCATGTTGACCCTTCTCTCTACAGTTTACTCTGTCCCAAAGTTTTTTGATGTCCTGTGCCTCACCAACAGTGGCAGTCCCCACATCTTTATGGTGGGGCAGACATGTTTATCCTGCCATTCATTAAGAGTCATATTAGATAGATAGAGAGATAGATAGAGATATGGCTGCCTCAAAGAGGTTACAATCTAAAAGGCTGGTTTTATAACAGGAAAGCTATGCGAAAAGTCCAAAAAGGCAACCTCCCTATTTTTTAAAGTAACATGAGGCACTTATGTAGCTTTACAAAATAGGCTCCCAGAATCAGCCCCAATAGTGTATAAATGCTCTCTCACAAATTAACACGTCCTCTGAAAAATGGATAAATGTGTGTGTGTGTGCACTCTAACCGCCAGATTCTATATTGACTTTTAATGAGCAAATATCTGCTTTAGTTAGGAAGGGTTTTGGTACATTAAAGCAAATTAAATCAGTTAAGTATATTCTTGACAATAATTCTTTACATTTTCTTTTGCATGTTTTGTATGTGTCTAGGTTAGATTATGGTAATTTTATTTATGCAGGTATTTTAGAAAGTAATATGAAGCGATTACGTATGCTGCAAAATTCAGCACATAGGCTATTAGGGAATACACAAAAATTTGAACATGTTACACTGTTTTTACAATATCATTGGCTCCCTGTGAAGTATAGGATTAATTTTAAAATCTTGAGATTAGCCCATCACACTCTTTATTTATGTCAACTAGATTATTTAAGTGCAGTAGTAATCCCATATACTCTGAATAGAATTTACGATCACTGCAAGATTTTAGAGCAGTGCTTCCCTCATTATCCAAAGCCTGTTGGGAAGTTATGTGTGAAAGGGCCCTGTTTATTAAGGCGTGTTAGTATTTTTAACATGCCTACAATTAGTGCACGCGCTAACAGTGTAGGCGCCGCCTATAAGGACATTGTAGGCGCGTACACTGTTAATGTGTGTACATGGTTAACACACGCTAAAAATACTAACGCGCCTATAATACGGCTTAGTAAACAGGGCCCTAAATATGTTAAAGCAGAGGAGAATTTTAAGAAATTCAAGATTCTTTTAAAATATATTATTTTAAATTAGCTTTTGATATGCAGATAGACAATTCTGGGAAGGTATACTATACTTCTTGAGAAATACTGTGAATCAGCATGGCCTTTTGTTTGTTTTCTTTCTAGGGTATGTTTGCTCTTGTGTGAATGAATAGGTACTTCCTATTGTTAATTGGAGTTCTTTTAATCATTTGCATTTTTTATGAACTTGTTAACCACTTAGATCCTGTTATGGAGTGGTGGTATATAAACTTTTTAATAAACATATATGGCAACTAAAGTTGCGTGCGTAAATCAGTGCACATTGGTGATTTGCACGCGCAACTTAATTGATTAATGAGCCAAACAGCACCAATAATTGGCTGCTATTAATTATTGGCATTAATTGACCTTAATTGGGAGTTACACGCACATTGTATTCTACAACACCATGCGCGTAACGCCTTTAGCATGTAATTTCAAGGAGTTGTGGACAATGGTGTTTCCAGGGTGTTCCCAGAATTTACACCCAATGTTACAGAAAAGACTCAATCGGTGCCTAACTTAGGTGCCAACATTTACACCTGCTTTCAGGTACCTGAGAGAATGAGAGAAAAAGGTGTTGCCATAATTAGAGTGCACGAAAGTGCTTACCACAAAGGGTATTAAAGTGTTTTGCAGCAAGTTACCTTTTTGCACGCACTAAGCATGTGTTATCTATATCTTTGTATTTATTTTTGGAGGGGCTGTCAGAGTCAGAGAATGGGTATGGACGCATTATTCAGAAAGCGTGTCGGCATTTGTGCGCACTGACTGGTTAACGAATTTATAACTTGGGGAGCCCTTAGTGCTTCCTAAATAGGAGGCGGTAAGTGCTCCTGCAACAATTTTTTCAGGTTATGCATGCCAATGTGCATGACCTGAAAAAGAAAACTTGAAAATGCCCGATTCCCTGGGTGTGCTGGAAATGGGCTTAGCGTGCGGCAAAATCCTGTGTTTGCATGCACGAAGCCTATTTCCTAGCGCCTTGTAGTAGATATTCCCAAGGTCCCAAGGAATGTCACTGGGGGAAGTGAGATTTGAATCCTGGTTTCTCCAGTCCTCAGCTTGTTTCACAAATCACTACTCCACTCCTTTAAATTAGTTCATTACTCTCTTTGCTATTATAATTGCTATTATTACTATATTTCTAAAGTACTTTGATATCATATTTGATTATGCATAATTCTAGATATATATTTGTATTTGTACTAGCTTAAAATTGTGCTTAAGAGATACTGTGCCCCTATTTACCAGTTTAAGATCTATTGCACTTGAACATCAAAATCATGTTTATTTATTACATTTGTATCCCACATTTTCCCACCTATTTGCAGGCTCAATGTGGCTTACATAGTACCATAACGGCATTAGCTAGTTCCGGTATGAACAAATACAAGGTGATATTGTGGTAGAATGAGGTTCATGTAAGGTAACTACAGTAGGGGAATATAGGAAGGAAGAGGAGGAGTTAGGATATGTCCATTACGGTCTTTAGTTACGTTATGTCGCAGGTAGCCAGGTTTTTTAAGTTGGGTCGGTCGGGTTTGCCTTTTTGAACAGGTTTGTTTTTAGTGCTTTCCGGAAATTTAGGTGGCTGAGCGTAGTTTTTACTACTTTTGGCAATGCATTCCATAGTTGTGCACTTAAGTAGGAAAAGCTGGATGCATAAGTAGATTTGTATTTGAGTCCTTTGCTGCTTGGGTAGTAGAGGTTTAGGTATGATCGTGATGATTTAGTAGTGTTTCTGGTTGGTAGGTCGATGAGGTCTGTCATGTATCCCGGGGCTTCGTCGTAAATAATTTTATGAACTGTTGTGCAGATTTTGAAAGCAATACGCTCTTTGATTGGAAGCCAGTGCAATTTTTCTTGGAGGGGTTTGGCGCTCCCCTCCTGGTCTCTAGCATGTCCCTCCTTCTCTCCTCCTAAGCATTTCTCTCCTTCCCTACCACCCCATCACAAAGATTTTATTTACTTACCTTGCTCCCCCAAGGCAGCAACTCTACAAACTACATTGAAAAAGCCATGCGCAGCTGGCTAGTGTCGCTTCTGTCCCCTCCAAAACATAAAGTTCTGTGGGAGCTAGCAGGCCTTGAGTAAGCAGAGATAATAAAGGCCACATGTGATGCCTCTTATGCATTGCCATCCCAGGCGAGCGAGGTAAGCAAATAAACAACCCACAGGGGAAGGAGGCAGGAAAGGAAATTTTTTGGGAGTACCATGGCACCTGTGGATCCCCCCATTCCGATGCCTATGATTCCTAAATCACAATACATGTTTTTCTCATAAACAAACACTTGGCTAATGATAGAATTTCTATTACTTACACGTGTTTTGGGGTATGCCTGAAGGGGAACTTCAATGGCTGATCACTCTGGAACCAGTCACAATTTTTTCTGATCTTTGGAGACAGGTGAAAAGCATTGCCACCTACAAGAACACAGAAGATATTGTATAAATAAACTAAGCAAATGAAAAAAGGAAGAAGTACTATATTGCACAAATACTAAAGTACACAGACTTCCTACATACTTGGAAAGAAAAGAATTCCTTGCAGATTTTAGACTCAGACTACTACTGTACTGAACAACTGTTACAATTATCTGTGTAACATATGAGAGTTTACAATTTCTGCTGAAAAAAGCAGTTTTCTAATGAACATTTTAATAGCAAATAAATGGTTGAAAAGGTGGAACTAAAGAACAAAGATGTGAAGCCCAATTATATTTAAAAAACATTTAGATAAAAAAGGGACATCCAAATGCAATTAGGAAGACTCACTGAATGTGGAGCCTTCTGTAAAATACCTATAAGGACACAGGAAATACATGTGCATTTGGTGGCATACACAGCGGGAAGAGTTATTCTATGTTTAAATCTTGTTTATTGAGACCAACAACACAAACAATCAATCGGATCAAACATATTTTTCCAGAATAAAAGAAGCAAAACTGGCCCAAGCCCAACCTTCCCACCCTCAAAATCCCCCCACCTACTCACCTACCTGGAACAGCCAGAGCCAAAACTCTAAACATATACACCAACTTAGGAAGATAGATTAAGCACTCTACTGCACGCTCTTGGAGTTAGGGTCTGCCTGATGCACTCCCAGATTCTCTGGAATTTACACCCCTAGAGCCACTAATATCTTGTATACCAAGTCTCTGCATCTGTAACAAAAGAATCATCACCACATAGCTAAGGATGGAGGTTCCAAAGAAAGCCAGGGAGGAGAATCACACGCCGAGGCATCAAAATTACATGGGCCAGGAACCCTGAATGGCCAACATGTCCAGGTTTCCCCAGATCATATTTTCCAAAAAGTATCTCCGGGACACAACATTGCTTCCAAAGGAGACTCAGAAAGGCAATAAGGGACTGCCAAAGAGACAGAACCACCGGGCAAAACCAAAACATGTGACCTAGTGTTGCACCAGGTCTTAAGCATTTGGAGCAGGAGTCTGTAGTAGCAATCTGAGCCCGGTAAGCATGCCCTGTAGAACCATACAAACACAAAAGAAACTTGTAGTGTTGCTCCAACAATTGAATATTGGGAGTGAGCTTGTAAACAGCAAACAAGCAGGAGCGCAGACAAGATTCCTCTGTCCATAGTCAAATCAGCATTCCACAAAGAGGTCAAACATGCAAAATCCAACTTAGGTGTTGTTTCAAGATCTGCACGATAGTACACAAAATTATACACGCAGATGCCCCAATCTACATGCTAAACCTTGTGGTCCTGCCTCCCAGAAATGCTGTAAGATCATCCCGCAAATATCTCAATCTGCACTTCCCCAGCTGCAAAGGACTGAAATACAAACTGACACATGTCACCACCTTCTCCTACTTGAGCACGCAGCTGTGGAATGATCTACCTACAGACTTGAAAGCTATTGACGAATTAACCAACTTCGGCAAATCTCTGAAAACTCATCTCTTCCAAAAGGCCTACAAGGAAAATACATAGCCTACAAACTACTTCAACAAACAACACAATTACCACAGCTCACATCTAACTTACCTAACACTTCCCGTCTATCCTCCCCTACCCAATCTTTAAAAAGCAAGAATTGTACCTGTCATCATGAAACGACTATGCATATCGTCTCTTACCAACATTCAAACTATAAGAAATGTACCTGTTAACACAAAATGATTATGTCATAACCACACTCTGTAAGCCACTTTGAGCCTACAAATAGGTGGGAAAAGGTGGGATACAAATGCAATAAATAAATAAATAAATAAATAAATAAATTAATGTTGGTAATTGTAATACTAAATATATATTGTCCTTCCATGAGCTGCAATCTAAATTTAAGTTTTCCTCTTCTCAATTTTTTCAATGGACCCAACTACCTGTCTGAAATAAATCTGTTTTTTGTTTTTTTTAAATGTCAACCAATCTGACCCTACCATTCTTCAACTTTCCAACTCCTTGCTAAGCAATGGTCACATTGCTTCTACTTTATATAAATTTTTTTTGTCACATCAGTATAAGGACAACCATAGGCGCCGACTCCGTGGGTGCTGTGGGTGCTTGAGCACCCCCAATATTTCCAAACCTGCCCTCCTTGCTTTCCTGCCGCTCAGTCAGCTTAAAACTCATTTTACCTGACTGAACGGCAGTGAAAGGAGCAGAGTACATGCTCCGTCTTCAGCAGCTTTCTCCTTCCCTCTCAGCTTGGTCCCGGCCTCATTTCCTGTTTATGCAAGGGGGACGCTGAGGGAAGGAGAAAGCTGCTGAAGATGGAGCCTGTACTCTGCTCCTTTCACTTCCATTCAGTCAGGTAAAATGAGTTTTTTGCAGTTTTTATTTTTTTTTTAGTTCTGAATCACCAGGTCTACAAATTATGCTTGCAAGGCATTAACAGTGATTCACAGGTAATCTGTAATTTGCTGTAAATTGATGCATTTCATTTGCTGTTACACAAGTAGAAAAATTTGCCCTAAACTGTCAAACCTAACATAGTAGCTGTGCAGATTGACTTTAACCACTGGCTGTATGGGAATCTGTGAAATACTTGTTGTGCTGTAATTTTACATACTCAATTTTCAAATCAACACAGCAAAGAGACAAACATGGTTTATTCTTCTGTATGCCAGGGGGTCAACAATTTGCATCCTAGGAGAGTTGGAAGCCAGTCATTTAATCTTATGTTAACACATTTATCCAGCCTTTCACCATGCTGCTTACCTGCTGTGCTTGTTCTGACAGAAACTGACCTCATATTGAAAGTTACAGTGGACCGAAAACAGAAAATCTGATAATATAGCAGGTGTATTCGATCTTAAAGCCTTCCCAATTAGACTATCAACTTTATTCTTCAGTGTGGCACTGTTTTAGAGATACTCCACACAGATCGGTCCTTGGACCCCTTCTCTTCTCAATCTACACCTCTTCCCTGGGCTCCCTGATCTCATCTCATGGTTTCCAGTATTGAGGCAGCTTGGGCAAAGAAATCATATTAATTTGGTGTTTAACTTTTTAGTCCTGTAAAGTGGAAGAATGCCATCTGGGTTTAATTACTCAGAAGTCTAGCTTTTGCTAGACTAGAGGTTAGAAAGGTCAGTGAGAAATGAAACTTTCTTTGTCCCTTTTTGAGTGATGGATTGTTAAGGCTAGTTCATATTTACCACCTCTGGATGCCATTCAATCTCGAGGGGATCAGCAAGCAAGGCATACTGCAGTTTTAAAAAGATTAGGCTAACGCTGTTTAGAAGAAGATAGTGTAGGTTTAAATAATTCTAGATGAGTTAGATTTTGTCTTATAAGGAATTCTGATTTCTGCTTATTTTAAAATATGTTTTATTCTGTTTAATTAATAAGTTCTATTTCTATGTAGAATATCTTTTCAATCCAGTGTCTGACTTTTCAAGTGAGCTTTGTCTGCAGTTTAAGAGGTCATCATCTGGTTTGAATTATCCACAGTCCTAGCGAGTTCTGTGTATGAAGCTAGGTGAAAGAGGTCAAGACAAGTTAAGTCTCCTCCTTGATGAATTATAACTAAGTGTAGGACTGGCCTCCTGAAAGTAATAACAAACCATGTCTGTGTGCCATTAAGCAAGACTGGCCCCTTGGCCCCTTAATGAATGCCAGAACCCAGTTAGTATGAAGTTGATTGGGAATCTGATTATGAGAAATAATAATAAAATACAGGAGATAGGTGCCACATTGTCTAGTTTGAGAGGCCCAGGTCATAGGTCAGTTTAGGAAATATCTCAAACCTATGTAACTGATATTTTTAAGTAATGTGTAAGTAATAATTAGTTCAAGACAGGGTAATCAATCTATTCTTTACCATCTGGTGAGAAAGGGGGGCTAGAGAGGTGTAGGACCCTATATAACTGAGAGCAGAAGCAGCTTACGTTAGAAGAGAAGGAGCTGAGACGAGAGAGAGCTCAGAAGAAGAGACACAGAAGGACAGGACACAGAGAGAGCTAGAGCTGATGTCCTACTTTGTTTGCTGGCAAATAAAGAAGATTTCTCTCTCATTCTGGTGTGTGGTGTTTGACTCCTGAAGTACCACAGATTCTGCTAACAATAGTGGTAATTCCTGCAACAGTATCATCTCTATGCTGATGACACCCAACTGTATCTCTCCACACCAGACATCACCGCGGAGACCCAGGCAAAGGTATCGGCCTGCTTATCCGACATTGATGCCTGGATGTTCAACCGCCACCTGAAACTGAACATGTTCAAGACCGAGCTTATGGTCTTTCCACCAAAACCCACTTCTCCTCTTCCTCCACTTTCTATCTCAGTTGATAACACCCTCATCCTCCCCGTCTCATCTGCCCGCAACCTCGGAGTCATCTTTGACTCCTCTCTCTCCTTCTCTGCGCATATCCAGCAGATAGCCAAGACCTGTCGCTTCTTCCTCTTTAACATCAGCAAAATTCGCCCTTTCCTCTCTGAACACACAACCCGAACTCTCGTCCACGCTCTCATTACCTCTCGCCTGGACTACTGCAACTTACTCCTCACTGGCCTCCCACTTAGCCATCTATCCCCCCTTCAATCTGTTCAGAACTTTGCTGCACGTCTCATATTCCGCCAGAACTGATATACTCATATCACCCCTCTCCTCAGGTCACTTCACTGGCTTCCGATCAGATACCGCATTCAATTCAAGCTTCTCCTTCTTACCTACAAATGCACTCAGTCTGCTGCCCCTCACTATCTTTCTACCCTCATCTCCCCTTACGTTCCCGCCCGTAACCTCCGTTCACAGGATAAATCCCTCCTCTCAGTACCCTTCTCCACCACCGCCAACTCCAGGCTCCGCTCATTCTGCCTCGCCTCACCCTATGCTTGGAACAACCTTCCTGAACCCTTACGCCAAGCCCCCTCCCTGCCCGTCTTCAAGTCTTTGCTTAAAGCCCACCTCTTCAATGCTGCATTCGGCACCTAACCCTTACCGTTCAGTGAATCCAGACTGCCCCAATTTGACTGCCCCTATCGGACCGACCGTTCACTTGTCTATTAGATTGTAAGCTCTTTGAGCAGGGACTGTCTCTCTTTGTTAAATTGTACAGCGCTGCGTAACCCTAGTAGTGCTCTAGAAATGTTAAGTAGTAGTAGTAGTAGTAGCAGTAATTTGTGGAATTAATTGCAGTTAATTCCTAGGTCAGCTGTGCTCACTTTCAGTCTTCTAGGGCCACCAGTGAGTTGAATTTCCAGAACATATCTCAGCTGTCACTGCTCTTCTGAGCAACAGGTAAAATGAGTTTTAAGAGGTAGGGCAACCACATGTATCCTGAACTGTCTTATAATGTTTTTCTGTTATATTACAATCATGTTTCTTTCATTGTCATGTAACCCAAAATCCTTCTGTAATACCAAATGTCTTTTCTCTTCTTATTTCCACTATTCATGATGTATTGTAAGCCACATTGAGCCTGCAAAGAGGTGGGAAAATGTGGAATACAAATGCAATAAATAAATAAGAGGGGAGAAATCCCTGAACATGGATGCAGGGCAGGGAAGAGGGGAGAAATCGCTGAACATGGATGCATGGCAGGGAAGAGGGGAGAAATCGCTGAACATGGATGCAGGGGAGGAAAGGGGGTAGGGAAGAGCGGAGAAATTGCTTAACATGGATGCAGGGGGCAGGGAAGAAGGGAGAAATCACTGAACATGGATGCAGGTGAGGGAAGACAGGAGGAGATGCACATGGATGGAGGGGAGAGAGGAAAATGCTAGACATGGATGGAGGGAAGAGAGGAAGTGAGATGAACATGGATGGAGGGGTGGAGAGAGGAAAAATGGTGGACATGGATGGAGGAGAGGGAAGAGAGAGGAAGGAGTTGCATATGGATGGAGGGGAGTGAAGAAAGAGGAAGGAGATGCATACTGACAGAGATTAGGGAAAGGGAAAAGAGGAGAAAAACTATACATGGATGGAGAAAATAGACGCTGGATGGAAAGAGGGAAGAGAGGGGGCAGACACTGGATGGAAAGGAGAGAAAGAGGGGTCAGATGCTGGATGGAAAGGAGGAAGAGAGGGGGCAGATTCTGGAAAGAGAGAGGGGGTAGACGCTGGACGAAAAGGGGGGAAAGTTAAAGATTGAGGAAAGAAGAAACAAGAGACTGGGACCAACACAATTAGAAACAATAAATGGCCAGACCACAAAGGTAGGAAAAAATGAATTTTATTTTTATTTTAGGATAAAGTAGTGTGGTACCTATGTTAATAAATACAGAAAATGGAAGTAATGTTTACTGGACTAATTTTAATACATTTTTGACTAATGTTTGGAGACCAAACCCTCCTTTCTTGTGTCAGAACAGAATACCATAACAGCAGTATACTGTCCTGACCTGAGGAAAGAGGTTTTGGCCTTAGAAAGCTAATTGAAAAATGTATTTAGTCCACTAAAATGATATTATCATATTTTCCATTTTTTGTTTTATTTGTATTAGTTAGCCTATAGTATAGTGATTGAAATATGTCAGTTTTTGAAATTTGCATCTCTTTATATTTTTGCACAGTAGAGGGGGACTGAGGGGTGGGACTGTTCAGGGAAGAAGTCCTGGTGCAGGTTGCAGGCAGCCTACGAGTGGCGCTGCTACTGCCCAGGTGAAGACTGTAGTAGACTGAATTTTAAGGTATTGAGGCAGGGGACGCATGCACTGCCTGTAAAAAAAAAAAAAAATTTCAGCACCCTCAATCATTTTGAAAAGTTGGCTCCTATGAGGACAACAATACTCTTCAATTGATTAGGGAAAAAGATACCAACTACTCCATTTCTTCAGACTTTCAATCTAAGCTTTGGTCATCTCTAATCAAGCCTATATCTGCTGCCAATTTTCTGCAATCAATGTATTTTCTATACCTCTTTCCCTGCCAATATTCATTTTTAAATCCTGTTCTTCAGATGTTGATTTATCAGATTACCACAAATCTCTTTTTGATATATTTATCACTATCACCCAACAAATGATTTTAACTAATTGGAAAACTTCCTCACTACTTAACGAGCATTTCTAGTGGCAATCTGTATTACTATACCACAAATACGAATTAGCATCTGCTGAGCTTTTAGGTTCATTAATTAAGAAAAATGCAATATGGTCCCTGTTAACTGAATTCCATATATACTCACATGGTATATTGCATGCTATCTCCTATGTCTCGCTTATGTAGCTTTCTTTTTTTTTCTTATAATAGTTATTGGTTTTGTATTTTTCACAAATTTAATAACATTTCATGGATTAAATAAAAAAAGGTTCAATATGTTATTTTTCATCTTTGATGTTTCTACAATTAAAATCATAAGATCCAACAAACTTTTTTTTAAAAATTGTACACCACTAGTTAAGAAAGTCTAGGTCGTCTAAAAATAGACGTGGCTCTTTGATGACTCTAAGGGGGTCTTTTACTAAAGATTAGCTTGAGTTATCTGCATCAGGGCCCATAGGAATAAAATGGGACCTGCTGCAGATAACTCAAGCCAGCCTTTAGTAAAAGACCCCCCTAAGACCTCTAGGAATCCTTTTAATATAACAATACTGTAAAAACGTAGCATAATGTAATTCATTCTGAATAATGTTCTTTTTAAATGTAATATCAGACCATTTATTAATGAGAGTTTCTAATGTAGTCTTGTAGTCTTCAAATGGCAAGGATTCCTAAAGAAGTCTCTATAATCTTTCTTCAGTGAAACTTAAAAAATTGTCCCAGGGTTCAAAAGTTGTTTTTTGAAAAACAAATAATGTATGTTTATATTATAGTTTTAACTGTGTGTAGCCCTTTGACACTCATGGCACTTTACTCTTTTCTTGTGTTATCAAATTTTTTTTTTATAGATGCAGGGGCGTAGCCAGACACCCAAGTTTGGGTGGGCCTGGACCCAAGGTGGGTGGGCAGAACGCTACCTTGTCCTACAAGTGATTTGGTTTCTTCCTCTCGCCTGCATGCCATATGGTCTTTCAAACATCCCCTCTCCCCTGTATACCTTTTAAATAGCAGATTTTCACCGGCAGCAAACAGTTGTTGGGAGTTTTTGGCTGGTAGGGCTTGGGGTCCCTGCCAGCCACATTATAGGTGTGCTGCTACTTGGTGGGCCTGAACCTAAAGTTGGTGGGCCTGGGCCCACCCCAGCCCACCCTTGGCTACGCCACTGTATAGATGGGACAGTGCATAATGATTTTGCAGGCCCTGAATTTTAATATTGTCAATTCATATTTAAGTTTTTTTGCAGCATTTGTGGCACTGGTTCTAACGCCTTCATTTTTCCCAGTTTGGATTTGTGTCTTATTCAGAGCAAGAATCAATTTATTTTTATAAGTACATGATAATTTGCACTCCCTTCTTTCACTCTTTCTTTGCTAATCATAGATGCAACATTATTTGTTACTACATACAGCTGAGGTTCGCTGGATTTAAATCACTAGACGCAGGGCCCAAGAGACAGGCAGAGCTCTGGAATCTCAATGCGTGGATGAGACGATGGTGCAGAGAGAAGGGTTTTAGATTTGTTAGGAACTGGGCAACATTCTGGGGAAGGGGGAGCCTATTCCGAAAGGATGGGTTCCACCTTAACCAGGATGGGACCAGGCTGCTGGCGTCGGCAATTAAAAAGGAGATAGAGCAGCTTTTAAACTAGAGACTGGGGGAAGGACGTCAGTCGCTCAAAAGTGCATGGTTTGGAATAAGGTATCTTTTAAAGATATCACCAAAACAGGGAAGATAGGGTATCTTGATAGTGAGGTTGCAAAAGTGACCGTAGTAGATCAGTGGGCTCACTACTACTACTACTACTACTATTTAGCATTTCTATAGCGCTACAAGGCGTACACAGCGCTGCACAAACATAGAAGAAAGACAGTCCCTGCTCAAAGAGCTTACAATCTAATAGACAAAAAAAAAAAACAATGAAGCAAATCAAATCAATTAATGTGAACAGGAAGGAAGAGAGGAGGGTAGGTGGAGGCGAGTGGTTACAAGTGGTTACGAGTCAAAAGCAATGTTAAAGAGGTGGGCTTTCAGTCTAGATTTAAAGGTGGCCAAGGATGGGGCAAGACGTAGGGGCTCAGGAAGTTTATTCCAGGCGTAGGGTGCAGCGAGACAGAAGGCGCGAAGTCTGGAGTTGGCAGTAGTGGAGAAAGGAACAGATAAGAAGGATTTATCCATGGAGCGGAGTGCACGGGAAGGGGTGTAGGGAAGGACGAGTGTGGAGAGATACTGGGGAGCAGCAGAGTGAGTACATTTATAGGTTAGTAGAAGAAGTTTGAACAGGATGCGAAAACAGATAGGGAGCCAGTGAAGGGTCTTGAGGAGAGAGGTAGTATGAGTAAAGCGACCCTGGTGGAAGACGAGACGGGCAGCAGAGTTTTGAACCGACTGGAGGGGGGAGAGGTGACTAAGTGGGAGGCCAGCAAGAAGCAGATTGCAGTAGTCTAACCGAGAGGTGACAAGGGTGTGGATGAGGGTTTTGGTAGAGTGCTCGGAAACAAAGGGGCGGATTTTACGGATGTTGTAAAGAAAGAAACGACAGGTCTTGGCAATCTGCTGGATATGAGCAGAGAAGGAGAGAGAAGAGTCAAAGATGACCCCAAGGTTTCAAGCTGAGGAGACGGGGAGAATGAGAGAGCCATCAACAGAAATAGAAAACGGGGGTAGCGGGGAGGTGGGTTTGGGGGGGAAAATGAGAAGCTCGGTTTTGGTCATATTTAATTTCAGGTGGCGTTGAGACATCCAGACAGCAATGTCAGACAAGCACGCTGAAACTTTGGTTTGGATGCAAGGTGAGATATCAGGGGTAGAAAGGTAGATTTGGGAGTCATCAGCATAGAGATGGTAGGAAAAGCTATGGGATGAGATTAATGAATCAAGGGAAGAAGTGTAGATAGAAAAGAGGAGGGGACCAAGAACAGAACCCTGAGGTACACCGACAGGCAGAGGGATAGAAGTAGAAGAGGATCCACCAGAGTGAACACTAAAGGTGCGGAGGGAGAGGTAGGAAGAGAACCAGGAAAGGACAGAGCCCTGGAATCCAAGTGAGGACAGGGTATCGAGAAGTATGCTGTGATCGACAGTGTCAAAAGCAGCGGAAAGATCAAGAAGAATGAGGATGGAATATTGACCTCTGGATTTAGCCAGTAATAGGTCATTGGAGACTTTAGTAAGCCCAGTTTCGGTTGAGTGGAGAGGGCGAAAACCAGATTGTAGTGGGTCAAGAATAGCATGTGAGGAGAGAAAATCAAGGCAGCGGCGGTGAACAGCATGCTCAAGTAATTTGGAGAGAAAAGGAAGGAGGGAGATGGGTCGGTAATTAGAGGGACAAGTAGGGTCGAGTGAAGGCTTCTTAAGGAGAGGTGTGACCACAGCATGTTTAAAGGCAGCAGGGACAGTCGCAGTGGAAAGTGAGAGGTTGAGAATGTGACAGATAAAAGGAATAAGAGCAGGAGAGATGGCATTAAGAAGGTGGGTGGGAATGGGATCAGAGGAACAGGTGGTACATTTTGAGGAAGAAAGGAGAAGTGTAGTTTCCTCAATAGTAACTTCAGGAAAGGAGGAAAGGGAATGAGGGGAAGGAGAGAGAGGGGAACGGACTAGTGGAGGGAGAGGTGGTGAGGTAGAGAAAGCAAGGTTTATCTTTTGAACCTTGTTGTGAAAGAATTCAGTAAGGGTCTGAGGAGATAATGAAGGGGGAGTTGGGGGAGGGGCACCTTGAGGAGAGAGTTCAATGTGGTGAAGAGAAGTCGAGGATTAGAGCCAAGAGAGTTGGTCAGTTGGATATAATAATCCTGTTTGGCACGTAAAAGAGCAGATTGGGTCAGCATGAACTTAAAGTGTAAGAAATCAGCAAGGGCCCGAGATTTCCGCCAGAGGCGTTCAGCGGAGCGGGTACAGGAACGTAGGTAGCGGATATTAGAAGTCAGCCAAGGTTGGGGTTTTGTACGCCTTACAGGGCGGGTCATCAAAGGTGCAAGAGTGTCTAAGGCAGAGGATAGAGTAATGTTGTAAGAAGAAACAGCCTCATTGACAGACGTGGATGGTGCCACAGTAGAGAGGAGGTTTGAAACATGGGAGGATAGAGATGAAGGGTCAATATCGTGAAGATTCCTAGATAAATTAGATAAGATAGGACGGGACTGGGAGGGAGGAGATTTAAGTGTGAAAGTTATAAGATGGTGATCAGAGGAGGGAAGATCAGAGGCAAGGAAACTAGAGGACGACGCCCATCGTTCGACATAAATCAGAAGATGGACGTCCTTCTCTCAGAAACGTCAAAATTGGTATAATTGAAAGCTGATTTTGGATGTCCCCAACTGCACTCCATCTCAGGGAATGGCCAAAGTTCAAGGGGGGCGTGTCGGAGGTGTAGTGAAGGCGGGACTTGGGTGTGCCTAACACTTGGACATTCTTGATCCATAATGGAAAAAAGAAGGACGTCCCTGATGAACACTTGGACGTTTTTACCCGGATCAGTTTTTATTACGACTAAGGCACAAAAAGGTGCACAAACTGACCAGATGACCACCGGAGAGAATCGGGGATGACCTCCCATTACTCCTCCAGTGGTCACTAACCCCGTCCCACCCTCAAAAAACATCTTTCAAAATATGTTGTGCCAGCCTCAGATGTCATACTCAGGTCTGTGACAGCAGTATGCAGATCCCTGGAGCAGTTTTAGTGGGTACTGCAGTGCACTTCAGACAGGCGGACCCAGCCCCCCCCCCCCCCCATCTATTATGTTTCTGGAGGAAACAGCGAGCCCTCAAAACACACCGAAAACCTACTGTACCAACATCTAGGTGCCCCCTTCACCTGTAAGGGCTATGGTAGTGGTGTACAGTTGGGGGTAGTGGGTTTTGGGGGAGTTGGGGGGCTCAGCACACAAGGTAAGAGACCTATGTACCTGGGAGCAATTTATGAAATCCACTGCAGTGCCACCTAGGGTGCCCGGTTGGTGTCCTGGCATGTCAGGGGGACCAGTGCACTAGAAATGCTGGTTCCTCCCACGATCAAATGGCTTGAATTTGGCCGTTTCTGACATGGACATCTTTGGTTTCGAAAATTGCTGAAAATCAGAAACGTCCATGTCTAGGGACATCCATCTCTAAGGACGGCCACATTTAAAGATTTGAACGTCCTTGATGGTATTTTCGAAATGAAACATGGACGTCCCTTTTGAAAATGCCTCTCCAGGTGTCCTTAAATAAAAGTAAAAATCAGACAAAAGATTGCAAATTAATACTGTCATGATGTAAATAGGAACAGCAAACACAGTTTGAAATTTCTATATGCGAATGCCAGAAGCCTAAGAAATAAGATGGGAGAGTTAGAATATATTGCACTAAATGAAAATTAGATATAATAGGCATCTCTGAGACCTGGTGGAAGGAGGATAACCAGTGGGACGCTGTCATACCGGGATACAAAAATTTTATCGTAGTGATAGGGTGGATCGAATTGGTGGAGGGGTAGCACTGTATATTAAGGAGGGCCTTGAATCAAATAGATAGAAAATTCTGCAGGAAACAAAACACATCTTCGAATCCCTGTGGATTGAAATTCCATGTGTAAAGGGGAAAAGGATAGTGATAGGAGTGTACTACCGTCCGCTTGGCCAGGATGAACAGACAGATGTAGAAATGTTATTGGAAGTTAGGGAGGTTAACAAACTGGGCAACACGATAATAATGGGTGATTTCAATTACCCCGACATTGACTGGGTAAATGTAACATGAGGGCATGCTAAGGAGGTAAAATTCCTTGACAAAATCAAGGATTGCTTTACGGAGCAGCTGGTACAGGACCCGACAAGAGAAGGAAAAATTCTCAACCTAGTCCTTACTGGAGCACATGATCTGGTGCGGGAGGTAATGGTGATGGGGCCACTTGATAACAGTGATCATAATATGATCGGATTTGTTATTAGCTTTGAAGTAATTATACATAGGAAATCAAATATGTTAGCGTTTAACTTTAAAAAAGGAGACTATGATAAAATGAGAAGAATGGTGAAAAAAAAACTTAGAGGAGCAGCTGCTTGGGTCAAAACTTTACATCAGGTGTGGATGCTGTTCAAAAATACCATCATGGAAGCCCACGCCAAATATATTCCCTGAATTAAAAAAGGAGGGAGGAAGACCAAACGACAGCTGGCATGGTTAAAAAGTGAGGTGAAGGAAGCTATTAGAGCTAAAAGAAAATTCTTCAGAAAATGGAAGAAGGAACCAACTGAAAATAATAAGAAACAGCATAAGGAATGTCAAGTCAAATGCAAAGCGCTGATAAGGAAGGCTAAGAGGGACTTTGAAAAAAAGATAGCGTTGCAGGCAAAAACATAGTAAATTTTTTTTAGGTGTATTAAAAGCAAGAAGCCAGCAAAAGAATCAGTTGGACCGTTAGATGACCGAGGGGTAAATGGGGCGATCAGGGAAGACAAAGCCATAGTGGAGAGATTAAATGAATTCTTTGCTTCAGTCTTCAAAAAGGAAGATTTGGGAGAGATACCGGTGCCAGAAATGGTATTCGAAGCTGACGAGTTGGAGAAACTAACTGAAATCTCTATAAACCTGGAGGATGTAATGGAGCAATTTGACAAATTGAAGAGTAGCAAATCTCCTGGACCGGATGGTATTCATCCCAGAGCACTGATAGAATTGAAAAATGAACTGGCAGAACTATTGTTAGTGATATGTAATTTATCCTTAAAATCGAGAATGGTACCGGAAGATGGAGGGTAGCCCATGTAACGCCAATATTTTTAAAAGGTTCCAGAGGGGATCCGGGAAATTATAGACCAGTGAGCCTGACGTCAGTGCCAGGCAAAATGGTAGAGGCTATTATAAAGAACAAGATTACACAGCATATTCAAAAGAATGGATTAATGAGACAAAGTCAACATGGATATAGTAAAGAGAAATCTTGCCTCACCAATCTATTACATTTCTTTGAAGGGGTGAACAAACATGTGGATAAAGGTGAGCCAGTTGATATTGTGTATCTGGATTTTCAAAAGGCATTTGACAAAGTACCTCATGAAAGGCTCCAGAAGAAATTGGAGAGTCGTAGGATAGGAGGTAGTGTCCTATTGTGGATTAAAAACTGGTTAAAGGATAGAAAACAGTGAGTAGGGTTAAATGGTCAGTATTCTAAATGGAGAAAGGTAAATAGTGGGGTTCCTCAGGGGTCTGTGCTGGGACCACTGCTTTTCAACATATTTATAAATGATCTAGAGATGGGAGTAACTAGTGAGGTAATTAAATTTGCTGACAACACAAAGTTATTCAAAGTTGTTAAATCGTGAGAGGATTTTGAAAAATTACAAGCAGACCTTACAAGACTGGGAGACTGGCTGTCTAAATGGCAGATGACGTTTAATGTGAACAACTGCGATCAAGTGATGCCTTAGAGAAAGCAGCAGCACGTTGTAACTCCTCTTGGCCCCCCCCCCCCTGGTTTCTTCGCCCTATCTCGACAGGAATGTGAAAAATAATCGGGGGAACATCTCACACAAGCAGTAGCCAGTGTATGGAGTCCTTCCTAATTCGAACAGAGGCGGGGATGCCGAGTAAACCAGCGAGAAAGGAATCCATGAAGGCCTGCGGACTGCTGGAAACAAAGATGGCACAGAGTCCAGGCGCTGAGCCACAGTTGTTCAGCGATCTCCAGCTGCAGCAAATTTCCAACGCCGTAAAAGGAGCTACTGAGCCACAGCTTGCACAGCTATCCATACAAATGGCGACTATAGAAAAAGGGCTTGATGATGCTGTGCAGCGCACAGGAGGTCTTGAAATTCGGTTCACGGAGATAGAAGAGCAGGAACAGGCCACAGAGTCATCAGTGCAAGCCTTGCAAAAACTGGTCAAAGAACAAGGAGAACTGATCGATGAACTAGAAAATCGTTCAAGACGAGCTAACATCCGCATCGTGGGATTTCCCGAGTCCATTTCAGATCAAGCCCTTAGCACAGTGTTGGAACCATGGGCGTAGATTGGAGGGGGGGGCGAGGGGGGGCATTGCCCCCCCCAAACGAGTCGCACCGGCGAACTGGCGGGGCTTAATTGTGTCTTCCCCGCCGGCGCTGCCTCAGTCCCTGACTCCCTGCAGCATTTTTGTCTTCACCTGTCCTGTACCCGTCGCCGTAAGCGCTGTCATTCATTCTCACAGGCAGCCTCGTTCCCGCTCCCCTTTGCCGTGTCCACTCCTCCGACCGGCTCTCTCTGATGCACTTCCTGTTAAACAGGAAGTGCATCAGAGAGAGCCGGAGGACGCGGCAAAGGTGAGCGGGAACGAGGCTGCCTGTGAGAATGAATGGCAGCGCTGACGGCGACGGGTACAGGATGGGTGAAGACAAAAATGCTGCAGGGAGTCAGAGACCGAGGCAGCGCCGGCGGGGAAGAGCGAGGCAGCATGCTGGCTGGTGGCAGGGAGACAGAGAGAGACAGTCACAGGAGCACTGTTGAGGTGATGGGGTAATGCTAGGTAGAGGTGAGCGAGAGAGGTGGGGAATGTTGGTGGGGGGAGATGCATGGGGGAGAGAGAGGGAGAAATAATACTGGATGTGGAGGAGGAGGGAGGGACAGCAAGAGAAAAGGGGAAATGTTGGAACATGGAAGTGGGAGGGAGGGAGACAGAGAGAGATGCTGTATGGGGATGGGAGAGATGCTAAAAGGGGAAGGAAGAGAACGAAAGAGATAGATGTTGGGCCCAGGGTGCAAGGAAGGGAGATACTGAGTGATGTGGGCAGTGAGAGAGAAGAAGGAGGGAAGAGAGGTTGTACATGGGGATGAATGAGAGGGAGGGATAGATATACACTAGAGGGGAAAGAGAAAAAGAGGGAGATTGTGGATCCAGGGACAGAAGGGTGTGAGGGAGAAATGCTGGACAATTGGAGGGAGGGAAGAGAGAGAGGAAGAAATGCTGGACCACAGGGAAGTGGGGGCTGGAAGATGCTGGGGTGTGGGTGTGTGTGTGAAAGGGACAGGGAGATATTAGGCTACAATGGGAGAAAGGGAGCAGGCGTGCTGGGCTAGAAGGTTGGAGGGAGGAAGATGCTGCAAATGGTGGAACTATTTGGGAGAGGCCAAAGGGGAGGTGGGAAGGAAACAAATGAGAGGATGATAGTGATGGGGGGGGGGGGGGCAGAATGTGGTAAGGGACAGTTGATTAAAGATGAAAGGAAATGAAAGGTTGGAGGAAGGACTGAGAAGAGGAATGGGGCAGCTAGTGGGTGAGAGAAAGAAATGGAATTTGATAGCTGAAAACTAAAAAGGAGAAGGATGAGGACGAGGGTGAAATTTAAGTGATCAGAGAGGCGGTAAAGAAACAAAACAGAGAGGAAAGAGCTAAAAAAGAAATAATGTGTCAAAGGTAGTGAAGGAATGGAATAAGACAGGAGAGAAGAGAAAAGACAAATGGACAGCAAGCAGTTGAAGGAGAATTAGCAGAAAGACAGGAAAAGAGGAAACTGGAACCAGCATGATTGAACAGTAAAATGTCCAGACAACAAAGGTACAAAAAAGTATTTTATTTTGAATCTATTAAATGGAATATCAAATGGAAAGAAGACACTGCATAAAACAGAAGACACTGGGACCAAAGCGAATAGAAAAACTAAATGATCAGACAACAAAGGTAGAAAAAAGTATTTTATTCAGAATTTATTAATTGGAATATGTCAGCTGTCTGTGAAATTTTGCATGTAAGTTTCAATTTTTCTGGTATTGCTGCATGCTGAGTCTGACTTCTTGAGTTAACTTTCCAGTTCAGTATTTTGCCTTCATATTTTTTGCTTTCTAGTTCCTTGTGTCATGTCTGTTGTGTCATGTGTTTTTCACGAGGTAGTGTATTGGTGTTTTAGAGCCTGGTGTAATTACAGTTCTGCCTTTTCACGCATAAGGTTGCAGCTCGTCCTGTCCTTGGAATTAGTGCTGTTATGGTTTAGTAAGGTTATGAGTGTGTTTTTGCACAAGTTTGTGTATAGTGTGTTGCAGTGGAGAGATTGTGTGTTGGCTTTACTGAGGTGGCACCAAAACATCAGAAAGGGTGTAGAGCCTAAATCATGACACACTACCTCTTGAAGGATCTACATATAGAGCTTATGCATTTCTAAGGTCAACACTGGCATGGTATGGGAAAAGGGGTGGGGAAATACTACTGGAGTGGAAGAAGGAAAGAAGGAAGGGAGAAAGAGCTGGCTTGATATCTCATACATATTCATTATGGTTATTCCCAAAAAAAGCCAGCTTTTTTTCCCTTCCTTCCTTCCTCCATATTAGCATATTCATTTGCATATGTATATATGCAAATGAATATGCTAATATGCTCCACCCCATCCTTTGCCCCCCCAAATGAAACAGTCAAACTACGCCTATGGTTGGAAACGCTGGCTTACCACGGAATTAGTACTGACCGGACAGCGTGGGAAACTCTGCCTGGAGCGTGCACATCGGCTAGGCCGCAGGCAAGAGAATGTGACTCGCCCCAGGGTGATAATTGCCAAAGTCCATAATTTTGTTCATAAAGTAGAGATTTTAAGAGGGGCTCGGCAGAAGAAAGACCAACTCCGCTATGAGGGTCAACTCATCAAAATCTTCCAAGATTACTCTCTAGCGCTACAACAACATCGCCGGGCATTTCACCCGATTTGCAATACGCTTTATGGAAAAAAACTGCAATTCATGCTGTTATACCCGGCCACTCTTAAGATATATCATAATGATCGCTGGCACATGTTCACTACGCCTCAGGCGTCGGAGAGCTTTCAGAATGCCATGCATCTTAAAGAGGAATCCACTAAAGGACAGTCAAAAAATTGATGAAATACCGCTGTAAGGGCGGGTAACAGGTGGATTTCACCACACTGGAAACTGGATAAAAACAAAATCTAATGAGGTGCACGGTAAGTGCCCACCAGTGCACTGTAACTTGACTTTGGTGAGGTGACCACTGCCTTCAAAAGCTTCACCCATAGGGTGGGCTGCGTACACCCTAACGTAGCACGGTGGTGCTGGGTTTATAATTGCAGGAGAGACAGTCCCGTTGGGCTTGTTAATGATTGGACTGTCACTGGTAGTACTTTAATGTTAAAGGTTGCACAGTTACCATGTAGAATTAGAAAAGATGAATGTATGTGTGGATGCTGTTAATGAGGTGGGGGGGGGGGAGGGCTGGGGGGGGGACCATCACAGTGATCGCTTATCTCCCATACTCGTAGAGGGATAAGAGGGGTAATATGGGTGAAACTTGGGGTTCCTATGTGGAAGGAGCAGGGTATGGGAGGGAAGGGACGGTAAGTAGGGGGAAATGGTGGGGAAAACACGGTCGGGACTCAGGAAGGGACCACATTCTATCTTGAAGAAAATCATCCTTTTTCTCACTTTATATGAACAAGTCCAACATAGACACCAGTCCCAGTGGATAGGGTTAATACATTCCATAGGGGTGGTGAGGCGAGGCTGGGCAACTGCCACCTATATTACAGATGGTATGCGATACAGTATGAACCAGCCTACAATATGCAATTAGTTCAGTTAGATTCAATACCTGGAATGTAGGAGGGATCACATCCCCGGTTAAGCGCGCCAAGGTGCTGACAGCACTTCGCAGGAAGCACACAGATATTGCTTGCATACAAGAAACTTGGCTGTCCAATGAAGAACACCAAAAGCTCAGGAGACAGTGGGAAGGGGAGGTTTATGCATCCCCGGCGGAGGGCCGCAAAGGAGGGGTGGCTATATTGATACGAAAAGGTTGGCTACTAAGTCTGAATTAATAATGACAGACTCCAAGGGTAGATATGTACTTTTACATCTATGGTTGCAAGGCAGAGAGTTGCTGCTGTTGGCGCTTTAGGGGCCAAACATATATGACAAGAATTTTTATTATGATCTGGTACAAGTGTGCAGACCTTATAGATCTCTAAAACTCATGGTCACGGGAGACTAATTTGGTGGCACGGCCCTTAGAATATTGCTCAGAACGCGGTAGGACACATAGAGGGGGACCACGAGCACGGGTCCTTCCCACATTCATGCAAAGCCTGGATATAGTTGATGCCTGGCAAGCCCTTCATCCGGGACAAAAAAACTTTACTCATTTATCGAGAGCACAGGGACTTATTCCCAGTTAGATTATATCCTAGTGGCACGGTCATTGTTCCCGGAGGTGCTCTCGGTGGATATCGGCACAGCAGACATCTCAGACCATGCCATGATCTGGCTAGATTTGGAAGTCCTGAGATACTATCAGCAGCCAATGCGGGGCTGGCGATTCCCTGCATATCTATATCATAACCCAGATTTCGCAAAGTATATTCGGGCAAAATGGGAGGAATATGAGCAATTTAATGAACAACATAAGGATGATCCATCTCTTTTTTGGGCAACTGCAAAAGTGGTGTTAAGAGGGGAGGTGATAACTATGGTGAAAGATCATCTCTGGAAACCACAACACACTAATAAAAAGATAGCAGAGATTTTTAGCCAACACTTCTCTGGGGTATATGCAGCACCTAATCCAGGTGACACAGTAGCTCTAACTAAACATCTGTAACAAGCCAACTTACCTTTGCTAACACCTCAGGAGATAGAGAGTTTAAATGGCCCCATATTGGGAAAAGAACTGCAGGAAGGTATTAAGCAGCTAAAATTAAATTCTGCCCCAGGCCCCGATGGTTTGTCAGGTGAATTTTACAAGCTATTGAATGTTAAACTTCTGGGCCCGCTACTCTCCTACTATGATCAAACCATAATTAGGGGAAAACTCCCAGCACAGACAAATGAAGCGTTGATAGTTCTACTGAAAAAACCAGGAAGGGAAGAAGGTGCACCTGATTCCTACAGACCGATATCATTTCTTAATGTAGACCTGAAATTGCTCTCTAGGATTATGCCTAACGGCCTCTCTACCATTCTGCCTCGGTTAATCAGTGCAACACAGGTCGGGTTTGTCAAAGATAGACAGACAGTACATAATGTGCGCAGGCTGTTGCTGGCGGCTTGTCAACATTGTGGGTGGCTGTCCCTAGCAATAAGCCTAGATGCAGAAAAGGCTTTTGATAAGCTGCACTGGGATTACCTATTTGAGGTGTTGCACACAATGGGATTTGGGGGCTGGGTTTTTTTTTTGTTACATTTGTACCCCGCGCTTTCCCACTCATAGCAGGCTCAATGCGGCTTACATGGGGCAATGGAGGGTTAAGTGACTTGCCCAGAGTCACAAGGAGCTGCCTGTGCCTGAAGTGGGAATTAAACTCAGTTCCTCAGTTCCCCAGGACCAAAGTCCACCACCCTAACCACTAGGCCACTCCTCCACTCCAGGCGTTTCATTTGTTATATAAAGATCCAATGGCAGCCCTGCTAGTTAATGGCATCAGGACGCCAAAGTTCGCCATAGGTAGAGGAACCCGCCAGGGGTGCCCGCTTTCCCCTCTTCTATTCCTTCTATCACTGGAATCGCTGCTGAGAAGTCTGAATGCAATTGGGGAAATTCAGGGAGTGCAGTTGGGGGTACTATGGTCAAAACTCTGGCTTTTGCAGACGACCTACTGATACTGCTCCAGAGCCCAAGCACTTCTTTACCCCGGTTACTACAAGAAATAGAGCAATATGGGACATATTCTGGTTTTGTTTTAAATATGCAAAAGTTGAAGATACTTACAGTACATGGTGATGGTTGTGAGGGAAGGGGGAGTGGGATGGTTGTACTGGAGACGGGGATACCCCTTAAATATCTGGGAGTATATATACCACAGAATTTATGTCAACTTTATGAGGTTAATGTAACTAGATTATTACAAGATACGAAAGATAGGCTACGTGCCTGGCAAGGTTATCCATCGTCATTGATGGGTGGCGTGGCTTTGTATAATATGCTGATAATACCACGCTGGCTCTATGTTTTCCAAGTTTTACCTCTATACTTAAAGCACAAAAATGAGAAACAACTTAATAGACAGCTACAACAATTCCTTTGGAGGGTGAGAAAACCAAGAACCCCCCCTAGGTACCCTGCAAATACCTGTGGAGTATGGAGGATTGGGTTTCTTGAGCATACGACAGATGACAATTGCAAGTGGCATGCGCCATATAGCGGATTGGTTCCGAACATCACAAGACTTTTCTGTAACAGCAGTAGAATTGGAACTTACCGGTGCTGTACATTTTAGCTGCTGGTTACACGAAAGAAAGAAATCAATCTATGCCATATGAGTTGAAGCAAACATCAGTACTGCCTACAGCACAGAAAGTTTGGAGGTGGGTGTGTAACTTACATAAATTTTCTGCAACAGCCACCCCATTCTTGTCCATCTGTGGCAATCCAAGTTTTCCCCCTGGAGATATGTAGGCAACTTTTAAAAGATGGCAACAGAAAGGAGGAGTGGCCTAGTGGTTAGGGTGGTGGACTTTGGTCCTGGGGAACTGAGGAACTGAGTTCGATTCCCGCTTCAGGCACAGGCAGCTCCTTGTGACTCTGGGCAAGTCACTTAACCCTCCATTGCCTGCTGCATTGAGCCTGCCATGAGTGGGAAAGCGTGGGGTACAAATGAAACAAAAAAAAAAATTTAAATATCTTTATCAGATCCTGACGGAGGAGGGCCGACCGCAACCATTCTCAGAATTACAACGTATATACTCTTTACCGAGATCAAATCTCTTTCATTACAGCCAATTGAAGCATTATTTGGATAGTTTAACATGGCAAAACTTGGCTGAGGATGTACAACAGAAAATCTCCACGGCCTACTCCTTGACAGCAAAAAATCCCACTCTCCTTTTATCATAGACATATACGTGATATAGCTTCGAAATTGGCCTTTGAGCGACTGGCAAAAGAGTGGTTATCAGATCTGGGCACTGTTGTGCCAACGCCCATTTACCAGGACCATGTCTTGTGTATGAAAAATCAAACCACCTTTACTTGGTGTTGGGAACTACAATACAAGTTTGCGCTGCGTATGCATATTGCACCATAAAGAAAACAATCCCAATATATAATAAAATCATTTTTTTACTATATATTGGGATTCTTTCTGTATGAATTCATACGGTAGCAATAAAAGACATAGTTGGTATCTAGATTTATGACTGTAGTTTTTTGTAGCGAGCAGGTATTGTTTGGCCATTATAGACTCACAAAGCAGATGTCCAAAGGCTTTAAAGAATACACTAATCGAACAATCATTGTGGCCAAGAAGGTGATATTGTTGGAGTGGCTTTCAAAGAAGGCTCCAACCATGCAACAATGGAGAATTCAGATGATACAACTTATGAGAATGGAGCGGTTAGGGATAACACAACTGGACAAAAAGGGATATCGGTCCTTTGAGAAGCGATGGTCAGCATTCTGGCAAACCCTAACACCTCAAGCAAGGAGCCATTTGTTAAATTTCTGAATTTATGGGACTGTTGGTGAGAGAAAGAGAAATGAACTTTATAATTAGATAGGTCCTGGGAGGATGAACCCTTGGACTCTGACTGTGTTCGAGAGAGGGAGGGGGTGGGAAGCAAAAACTGAAAAAGTCAAAGTTTATGGGAAGTTTGGGGAACTATGCAATGTCACATATTATGTTAAACTTTTGTATTATTTGAGTTAGATATGAAGAGTGGCAATTTATTGGATGAAACAGTTATGTTGACCTTTCTTCAATAAAAATTATTGAAACATAATGTGAGCAACTGCAAAGTGATGCATGTGCGAAAGAGGAACCCGAACTATAGCTATGTAATGCAAGGTTCCATGTTAGGCGTCAGTGACCAAGAAAGGGATCTCGGCGTCGTTGGTGATATGTTGAAATCCTCTGCTTAGTGTGCTTCAGTGGCTAAGAAAGCAAATAGAATGTTAGGTATTATTAGGAAAGGAATGGAAAACAATAGTGAGGACGATATAATGCCTTTGTATCAGTCCATGGTGTGACCGCATCTTGAATACTGTGTTCAATTCTGGTCACCGCATCTCAAAAAAGATATAGAGGGGCATAATCAAACGCGAACGCCCATCTCCATGGGCGTCTATGTCCGAGAACGGGTATGTAAAGGGGTGGGACAGACCATATTTTCGAAAAAAATGGGCGTCCATCTTTTGTTTCGAAAATACGGTTTGTACGGACCAAAATGCCATGGATTTAGTTGTTTCTGAGCTGGGCGTTTGTTTTTTTTAGCGATAATGGAAACTAAAAACGCCCAGCTCAGAAACGTCCCAATCCAAGCCATTTGGTCATGGGAGGGGCCAGGATTCGTAGTACACTCACCCCCCTGACATGCCAGGACACCAACTGGACACCCTAGAGGTCAGTGCGGTGGACTTCAGAAAACGCTCTCACATGCATAGCTCTCTTACCACGGGTGCTGAGCCCCCAGCCCCAGCCCCCTCCCCCAAAACCCACTACCCACAAATATACAACACTACCATAGCTCTTAGGGGTGAAGGGGGCACCTACATGTGGGTACAGTGGGGGTTGGAGGCCTCTCATTTACCAGCACAAGTGTTACAGGTATGGGGGATGGGCCTGGGTCCGCCTGCCTGAAGTGCACTGCGGTACCCACTAAAAGTGCTCCAGGGACCTGCATACACGCAGGCCTCTAGGACTTGTTGCTACTGTAAAACCGGCACACCAGTTGACACCTGAAGACTAATCTCTCCGAAAACTTCCTTTATTGGAATAAGCACGTTTACTCACAGTTAACTGCAGATCACAGGTTGTGCCCTACTGGCAAAGAGTCTCCCCGGTACTGAGATTAGCAGTAGGTCAGAGCTGGCAGAATGCTGTACAATGTCCTCTTTCAGCAACATTCAAGGTAAGAACTAAGTTCTGTAACGTGGCTAACACATGAAAAGGATCTAAAACTGGCTTACAAAAATGGCCACTACTACCTCATGGACTACCGGAAACAAAACAGGGCACACTCTGACCCAGTAAGCAGGGGGAAAAGCACCATGGGAGTAGAGCCTACCAACTACCAACATCCTGAGCATTTAACAGAAGCTAGTGGAATCACCTAGCCGAATACCCTACACCCACCACAAAGCATTGCTGCTGTGAGTCTGCAGTACGAGGGGGTTAGTGACCACTGGGGGAGTCAGGGGACGTGATCCCCGATTCCCTCCAGTGGTCATCTGGTCAGTTAGGGCACTTTTTGGGGACTTGGACCTGAAAAAAATGGGTCCAAATAAAGCGCACCAAATTCTCATCCAAAACGCCCTTCTTGTTTCGATTATCAGCTAAAGACGCCCATCTTTCCTTGGCCGATAACCACGCCCCAGTCCTGCCTTCACCAAGCCTCCAACAGGCCCCTGTCAACTTTGTTCGTTCCTGCGACGGAGTGCAGTTGAAGACGACCAAAATCGGCTTTCGATTCTACCGATTTGTTCGCCCATGGGAGAAAGACGTCCATCTCCCGATTTGGGTCGAAATATGGGCGTCTTTCTCTTTCGAAAATAAGCTGGATAGTGGAATGGAATTAGAAAAGGTACAGAGAAGGGCGATGAAAATGATAAAGGTGATGGGACGACTTCCCTATGAGGAAAGGCTGAAGCATCTAGGACTCTTCATCTTGGAGAAAAGACGGTTGAGGGGAGATATGATAGAGGTCTATAAAATATTGAGTGGAGTGGAACGGGTAGACCTGAATCGTTTGTTTACTCTTTCCAAAAATACTAGGACTAGGGGGCATGCGATGAAGCTACAAATTAGTAAATTTAAAATGAATCGGAGAAAACGTTTCTTCACTCAACGTATAATTAAACTCTGGAATTTGTTGCCAGATAATGTGGTAAAGGTGGTTAGCTTAGCAGGGTTTAAAAGGGTCTGGACGGCTTCCTAAAGGAAAAGTCCATAGACCATTATTAAATTGACTTGGGGAAAATCCACTGCTTATTTCTGAGATAAGCAGCATAAAATGTATCGAGGTTTTTGGGGATTTTGCCAGGTATTTGTGACCTGGATTGGCCACTGCTGGAAACAGGATGCTAGGCTTGATGGACCTTTGGTCTGTCCCAGTGTGGCAATACTTATGTACTTATGACAAGAAAGTCTTCAGGTGTGGCTTTTATGTGACCCTTTAGGCTAGATATGATTGGCTGAAGTTGACCTTTTGGTGTTTACATATGGAAATATATGTTTTTAAAAATGCTTATTATTATTGTTCTATATATCCAATATGTTATATTAGTTGAGAATAGGATATTAGTATTGAATTTAAGTACTATTATATATGGTTGTTAATTTTGTATATGTATATCTTCTTTATAACAATGATTTTCCTTTAATTGGAAGTACACATTTTTTTTCAAATGATTTTTTAAATACACATTACAGTGCATGTATACATTTGAAAGGTAAATTATGAAGTATTATATTATGTATATTTCTTACATATTATTTTTGGATGTTTTACATTTATTGTTAGATATATAAAAGTGCTGTAGTTATCCATCCTTTTTAGAAATGTGTTAAAATGTTTCTGTTCTTTTAGATGTCCTTTCAATGTAGAATGTAGCTAACTCCTCTGTCTTTTCAAAAAGTTATGCCATATGATCTCTGTACAAATTTTGATATGCTTTGACATGTTATATATTTATTTCAGTTGGTATATTATTATTTGTATGTTTATATTTGATATATTTTTAATTTTTAGACTTCTGATGCAGGCCATTTGGCTAAAACATGGCATGTGTTGTCAAGTAAAGATTTTTATGTAAGGTCTTTTGAGCACTTTTGGTGTGTGTGGTTTGATCTTCTTTGCATCCACTATTTCTTTTTCTAGTAATTTAAGTGTGAGCATTTGTACCAGAATTTGACATGGTGTAAATGCTCATGCCTTTATGATAGTATGCTATAACGACTTCAGTGTCCAACCTTGCTATTATAGAATACTTGCTTAGTGCTCAATTTTTTTGTGCCTAACTTTTGGTGCCCTTTCTTGGATCTACCTCTGACTTCAAACTCTGATTGTATAGGTTCTGTAGACAAAATAGCTGCTCTAGCACTGAAGCACTCTGCATATCTATCCCTATTCTTCCACCCTCATTGCAGTATACAAGTATACAGGTGCCCACGTCCATCTGGAACAAACTCATGTTCAGTCACCTAAACTACAATTCTAATTAGCCCTGAGTTACTATTGCACCATATAAAAGCTCAGCAAAACAGCATTCAGTGGCATCCCCTGTGTTGACACTAAACAGCCATAGATTTGCCATATTGCCATGCATTCAAGCTATTATTCCCCTAGATGCAACAGATCAGAAGAGTAGCAGTGAGGAACGGGAGGAGGAGGAGGAGAAAGACCAGCAGCACCTAGGTGCAGAAGAGCGAGGAGGAGGAGAAACAATCCTTCTGTCCCTGGGGTGGTGCAGCAGGAGGAGGAGGAAGGCCTACCAGGGCTGGAGGAGAAGGACCAGGCGAAGCAACCAAAGCCAGCTCTGGAAACTGTCTCTCTAGAGGAAGAATAGCAGTAGCTGGAGCTGGAAAAGGATGAGCCTATCCCAGCAGAGTAAAAAGGAGAAGAGAGGCTGATTGAACATCAGCAACTGCAGGAAAAGCAAGGTCATGGAGATAGAACAGACCCCCTGCAGCTGCTGACCACAGATAAGGTGGTCACAGTAAAAGTTGTGAACCAGATGGGTCACCATGAGGTCCCAATCCATGCAGCTATCCTGAAGTCCTGCTGCATATTGGGTCCTTGACATGACATGCAACAGGGTTTCAGAGACATTCTGTATGCCCTGGGCCTCATGGTGACACACTTGGAGGGAGTAAGGACAGAGCTATGTGCCCTTACAGATGTTGTTATGCAACTTGGGACATGAACTTCCGACTATGTTGTGATGAACACTATCTCTCTCATTCTATAACTTGGCACCTATAGTTAGGCAATGATTGCACATGTAGGTTATAGAATACTAGCACTTACATAAAATACACACTTATGCATATAGATGCTAGGCACATGTCACTTAGCTCAAAAGTGTGAGGGAGCGAGTTTCTCAGTTATGAGCATAACTTACAGAATGCTGCAGGTTACACATTAAAATGCCACATTTAGGCGCCAACAGTTACACTTGCCATACACATGGCATAACTGTCTGTTTAGTTTCTGAAACTATTCTATCAAGTAGGGTAGTATTTTAGTGTATATTTAACTGCTGAAAATGTAAACAATCCTAGAGCATAATTTAGTTAGGTGCAAAAATTACATGCATAAATTTGATTTTGAAAAACCATGCATGTAATGTACCCAACATACATATATGCCATTATTCAAGGTGGTATAAATATACACAGTGCTTATTTGGCTCAAACATAAAATATCATTAGTACCCCATGATCATCCCATGATGATCCCCTGGATTTCTAAATTGCCTTCAGCTTCAATCTCTCTTCTTTCCACCCATGAAACCTTGAAAGCAACCTCAATCTTCTCCTTGAACCCCAATGGCAGTTCTTTTCCTCTTGATCTCCAAAGTCACATCTGATTTTCTCCTTAATCTTGATCCCACATCTTAACCCCAATTGTTGGCCTAACGCCCCAATAAAGCACTCATTTTCATCCTGACCAACAGTCCCTAAGCATTACCCCATTCTTTATTTCCATCCTCTCCCCCCAAGCATCCCCTGAGTAAATTCCCATAATTTTCTCCATACAATAAAAGGCAGTACATGTCAATATCTCTCATTATGGGAAGTCTAAAAATCTGGCTGGTTTGCAGGCTTCCAGGAACGCAGTTTGACAACCCTGTTTTAAACTCTGCCTTGTACTGTATACACTAATCCCATACTTACTGTTGATGAATGCTGGAAGTTGCTGGCCAAACCGCAATAATGGTTCTTCATGCATCTGTAAGGGTTTGTCAATTCTTTTGAAAAATACATCATGTGGCTCACTGGCCAAGTTGTAAAGACTTTTAAAATTCACCTTCTTGCCAATTCCTAGCACCACAAAGAAGAATCCTTTGCACTTGGCTTCAGTGACTGTATTTTTTAAAAGCTCTAATTCCATTCCTTTAACTTCTCCAGTGATCATCAAAACAATAACCTTGAGGTTTCTGGGGTTTGGCGCATTATCAAATACATTTTCCATGGCATATACAATGGCATGCCTCACAGTTGGGGCACCATTCAGCTGGGTCATCTTGCTAAGAATGAAATCCTGTATTGCTTCTTTGGATCCATATTCAGTGAGTGAAATGTCCACTTTCACTGGTATCATGCTGAAATTCTTATGATATTCATAAGGAGCGTGTTGGAGGATGGCAACCCTTGCATGATGATCTTCTGTTTTTGGATCAGAGCTGATCTCTAGCTGGTCTACCACATGAGAAATGTATTTTTTTATTTCAGCAAATTGAGCATTGGTGGTTGTGTAAGAACTATCCACAATAAAGGCTATGTCAATATCTGCATCAGTAGGTGTCCCCCTTCTGTCTCTGAATCCTGGTCTTGTTGAATCTAGTCCACAAATATCATCTGGATCACACACATCTGTAAGATAAATTCAATAAAGTCAGAACAAATGTTAACATTGATTGAGGAGAATATTGCAGCATATCCTATTACATGACTGTTATAAAACTTATGAAAGCCCCTCAATGGGCTCCCTCTAATAATCATATTTTTAATGAATATACAAACTTAAATTATGTGATTTCCCTAATAATGAAATGATGTAAACCACTTTGATGGAATCTTTCCTAGGCGGTATATCAAGTATTAATAAACTTGAAAACTTTTACATGCAGGAGGATAGGCATACCTGGGTGCGGACTTAGGGCAGAGCTCACACTCCTGCAGGTATTTTTGGATTTTTAAAAGCACAGGCCGGTAAGCCTCACTTCAATTATTGGAAAAGTAATGGAAGCGATGCTGAAGGAAAGGATAGTGAATTTCCTGGAAGCCAATAAGTTGCAAGATCCGAGACAACATGGTTTTACCAAAGGGAAATCGTGCCAAACGAATCTCATTGAATTCTTTGATTGGGTGACAGGAGAATTGAATCAGGGACGAGCTATAGACGTAATCTACTTAGATTTCAGCAAAGCTTTTGACACGGTTCCCCACAGGAGGCTCTTAAATAAACTAGATGGGGTGAAGATAGGACCCGAAGTGGTGAACTGGATTAGGAACTGGTTGACGGAGAGAAGCCAGAGGGTGGTGGTGAATGGAATTCGCTCGGAGGAGGGGAAGGTGAGTAGTGGAGTGCCTCAAGGATCAGTGCTGGGACCGATTCTGTTCAATATATTTGTGAGTGATATTGCCGAAGGTAAAGTTTGCCTATTTGCGGATGACACTAAGATCTGTAACAGAGTAGACACCTGGGAGGGAATGGAAAACATGAAAAAGGATCTGAGGAAGCTAGAAGAATGGTCCAAGGTTTGGCAATTAAAATTCAATGCGAAGAAATGCAAAGTGATGCACTTAGGGAATAGAAATCCTCGGGAGACATATGTGTTAGGTGGGGAGAATCTGATAGGTACGGACGGGGAGAGGGATCTTGGGGTGATAGTATCTGAGGATCTGAAGGCGATGAAACAGTGTGACAAGGTGGTGGCTGTAGCTAGAAGGTTGTTAGGCTGTATAGAGAGAGGTGTGACCAGCAGAAGAAAGGGGGTGTTGATGCCCCTGTATAAGTCGTTGGTGAGGCCCCACCTAGAGTATTGTGTTCAGTTTTGGAGGCCGTACCTTGCGAAGGATGTAAAAAGAATTGAAGTGGTGCAAAGAAAAGCTGCGAGAATGGTAAGGGATTTGTGTTACAAGACGTATGAGGAGAGACTTGATGACCTGAACATGTATACTCTGGAAGAAAGGAGAAACAGGGGTGATATGATACAGACCTTCAAATATTTGAAAAGTATTAATCTGCAAACAAACCGTTTCCGGAGGTGCGAAGGAGGTAGAACGAGAGGACATGAAATGAGATTGAAGGGGGGCAGACTCAAGAAAAATGTCAGGAAGTATTTTTTCACGGAGAGAGTAGTGCATGCTTGGAATGCCCTCCCGCGGGAGGTGGTGGAAATGAAAACGGTAACAGAATTCAAACATGCGTGGGAGAAACATAAAGGAATCCTGTTCAGAAGGAATAAACCCTAAGGAGCTTAGCCGAGATTGGGTGGCAGAGCCGGTGGCGAGAGGCGGGGATAGTGCTGGGGAGACTTATACGGTCTGTGCCAGAGCCGGTGGTGGGAGGAGGGGCTGGTGGTTGGGAGGCGGGGATAGTGCTGGGCAGACTTACACGGTCTGTGCCCTGAAAAGGACAGGTACAAATCAAGGTAAGGTATACACAAAAATAGCACTATGTTACTATGTTACTATATTAGTGTAAATTTTAAAAAACTTGACTCATACTACATAGCAATCATAAATGTATGCAGGTATTTTCAGTGGGAAAACTTTCAAATTCAGAAATTTTTCATTTCCAACAAACTGACCTTTTTTTTTTTTTTTTTTACCTCTTGCAAAATTCATGAGGGAGTTTGAAAATGGACTGGGGGTCAGGAACTGGTTGTACTTAAGCACCAGCCTGATCATTTTAAAATTAGCATTCATGACTTGGGACCCACTATCTTTGCATTACTGCAATAGGGTACGCATGAAGTTGCCAGCTGTAGCACTGCAAAATAAATTAACTGTAGTAAAATAGGGCAAATACACCTACATGTTACTAAACAAACTTAACAAAAGCTACTACTTACCCAGACATACATGGCAGGCTAGTACTCTCCTGATGGTTTCATTAAACTGGGCTGCACCTGCACCAAGGACGATGGCCTGTGCCATTCCAGTGTTGTTGATCTGATTCAGGAACAGGAAAAAAAAATGTATATTATATAACATGAATAATGACGAGCTTCACTTACACAATCTCATTTTGGAATTACAGTATAGGATATGTAAAACCATAGAAATAGGAGAAGGATTATATTCCTAAATGAAATACTATACATTTACTACACTGCAACTGTAATGTATTTACAGTACCTCTGCACTCTCATCTCTCCCTACATTCCTCCCCGGGAACTCCATTCACTGGGTAAATCTCTTTTATCTGCTCCCTTCTCCTCTACTGCTAACTCCAGACTCCGTTCCTTTTATCTTGCTGCACCATATGCCTGGAATAGACTTCCTGAGCCGGTATGTCAATCGCCATCTCTGGCCATCTTCAAATCTAAGCTAAAAGCCCACCTTTTTTATGCTGCTTTTAACTCCTAACCCTTATTCACTTGTTCAGAACCCTTATTTTATCATCCTCACTTTAATATTCCCTTATCTCTTGTTTGTCCTGTTTGTCTGTCCTAATTAGATTGTAAGCTCTGTCGAGCAGGGACCTGTCTCTTCATGTTCAAGTGTACAGTGCTGCATATGTCTAGTAGCGCTTTACAAATGATAAGTAGTAGTTGTAGTAGTAAAGAGACAGTACTTAAAATTACAGGGTAAACGGGCCTTCATAGTGCTACTATAAACTATAATCGCACTACAGATTCTGGGGGACATTTTAGAAGCATCTGTAAATAGCAGCATTTATATGTGTAAATTGCATACACATATAAATAGTAATTTCAGAAACCATGAAAAGATTTCAAGGGTGCATAGTTTAGGCATGGTTTGGATAGACCAAATGTCTACTCATGCATTCCCCATTTTACAATGGGAATACATCTATAATTTGGATCAGGCAGGTTTTATGAAGTTAGCACCCTGTTGAATAACTTACATTGGCTAAGATTAGAACCTCAAATTCCATTTAAAATAGCTGTCTGGTCTATAAATGTGTTTATGGTGCTAAATCAGTTATGGTAGGAAACTTGCTTATATTCCCAAGTCATAGAGGATGTGATACCCCGGGTGGGATTATGGGTTGGCCCTGTCAATAACTCAGCTAGGCAAGGTATATTAATGTGAAAATAAATGGTTTATTCACCTGGACCCTGGGACCTGTTACCTCACAGGACAGGAACCTCAGATGCAACAGTTTCACTGGTTTCAGTAACAGCCTTGAGTAGGCCTCTGGCTAGCAGGCAAAGCAGTCTGTGGCTGATGGGGCTGCCCCACCACAAACACAGCCTGTGAGTTCCCAGGTCTTCTGAGACCCAGGTCTGACCCCAGCCAGACCTCAGCAAGGCTTGCAAGTCTTAATAAGAAGCAAAGTTGGCTTACCTCAGCCAGATCACAGCAGCTAAATGCATTCAGTAAAGGCATAGACTTGGGTTTTCATTCTTCCTTCCCTGGGCCTCCTTAACCTCATCATGGTTCTGTCTTTTAAACTCCCAGGTATTGACTCTGTCCCTCCCAGCTCACTTCCTCCTGGGGCAGGACCAGTGCTCTTAAGGTGGCCCAGGCTAGTTAGAGAGGGACTTTTCTTAAGGGTAAGGGGCAGTTTTCTATAAATCCCTCACATACCCTCCCCCTCAGCTCGCCCATGCCCGATTGAGTGTCTGCCAATTCAGGGTCCATCTCACAGGACAAAAAAATCCACATTAGCATGCTCTCAGCCCGCCTGAGGTTGAAGGCTGAGGAACCACCACATTACACATAAATTCAAATCCTTATTCAAGCCATCCACTGCAGTGGTTGATGGTCAGTGACCAGCAGGGAGTTTCGGCCCAGCAGATAGTACTGGAAAATCTTCACGGCCCACTTGACCGCCAGAGCCTCTTTTTCAATCACTGCATAGTTCTTCTCTCTCAGGAATAGCTTCCGGCTAATGTATGCCACCAGGTGGTCTTATCCATCCACTTCCTGGGCCAGAATGGCCCCAAGCCCAACCTCTGACTCGTCTGTACGATAAACTTTATCGGATAAAGGGTCAGTTAAAATACAGGCTGGCCAGCATCGGCTCTGAACAAATAGCCCTCTTCAGAGCTTGGAAGGCCACATCCAACTTGTCAGTCCATTGCATCTTCTCAGGGAACTTCTTCTGCAAAAGGTGGGTTAACGGTTCTGCTTTCTCAGCAAACCCAGGAATAAATTGGCAGTAATAACCCATGATTCCAAGGAAGGCTTGTACTTGCTTCTTCATCTAGGGTACAGCATTTGGGTGATTGTCTCCACCTTCCAGATCTGGGGTCTCACATGCCCTTTCCTGACTGAGTACCCCAGGTACTGGACTTTTTGTCTTCCCAAGAAACACTTTTTGGGAATTGCTGTTAACTCAACGGTCCGCAGACTATCCAGAACTACTTCTACTTGGATGAGATGGGTCCTCCAATCTTTACTGTAGATGACAATGTCGTCTAAACAGGCAGCCATGCAGCTGCCGTGGGGTTTAAGTAGGTGATGCACAAAGTGCTGGTGCTCCATGAAAACCAAACGGGAGCACCATGAATTGGAACAAATCCTGGGGTGTTGAAAAAGTTGTCTCCTCCTTGGCGGCTGGGGTGAATGGTACCTGCCAATATCCGTTGGTCAGATCGAGGGTTGAAATGAATCAGGCAACTCCCAGCTGCTCAATGAGTTCATCTGCTCTGGGCATTGTATAGGCCTCTAGTTTGGAGACAGCATTTACTTTCCGAAAATCAATGCAAAACCAGATACTCCCATCTGTCTTTGTACAAGCACAATGGGAGATGTCCAATTATTGGTGGACTCTTCGATAACTTCCAATTCCTGCATTTCAGCAACATCTTTCACCACCACTTGCTGTCAGGCTTCGAGGATTCGATAGAGATGCTTCTGGTTCAGTGATAATATCATGAGTTGTGAGGAGGATCTGGCCTGGTCCTTCGGAAAACACATCTTCATTCAGGCATACCACCTGCTCCAGGCCAAATTTCTGTGAATCAGAGAGCTGGTTGCCAAATGGGACGTGCAAGGGTCCAGAGTCTATCAGGACTTCTGGCCCAAAGTAGTCTCTTCGATCTAGGGCAGACGTGATGGGAACCCACTTCTTCAACAAGTTGATGTGAAGGACATTTGCCTTATTTCTCTTGTCAGGTTGTGCCATCTTATAGTTGACAGGTTCTGTCCTCTCCACAATTTTGTAATGGCCTTGCCATTTGCATAACAGCTTACTCTTGGAAGAGGGTAAAAGGACTAGGACTCTATCCCCCAGCTGGAAGGTTTGTTGAACTGCATTCTGGCTTGACCCACTTGAGCCTTCTCCAGGCAAAGCTTGGTGGCCTCACTGGCTTTCTTTAGTCTCGCATGCATGGTGAGTACGTGTTCAGCCAAGTTCTCCCAGGGCTGGGTTCCTCTTCCAAAGCTTCTCAAACCACATCCAGGATTCCTCTAGGCCTTTTCCTGTAGAACAGTTCAAATGGAGCAAATCCTGTTGAACTTTGGGGTACCTCCTGGATGGCAAACAATATGTATTGGAGTAGAGAATCCCAGTTTTTCCCATCTTCGGCCACAAACTTTTTCAGCATCTGTTTCAGAGTCTTACTGAAGCATTCTACCAGACCCTCTGTCTGTGGATGAAAACACTTTGAGCAAGGCATACATTTGCTTCATAACTCTGGAAATAAAGGTAGTACCTTGGTCAATCAATATTTCTGCCAGAATCCCTACCTGGAGAAGACTTCCCACAGTGCATTAGCCACTGTGGTGATTTTCATGTTACACAAAGCAATGGCCTCTGGATAGAGAGCGGCATAATCCAAAAATAACCAGAATATTCTTATGGCCATGAGTGGTGCATTCTATGAGTCCCATGAAGTCCACTGCTATCTTTTTGAATGGGGTGTTGACAAGGGGCACGGGCAGGAGAAGGGCAGGTAGGACCCTTGCAGGACCACTCAGCTGGCAGGATGGGCAGGACTGGCAAAAGAGTTCTACTTGCTTCAATATACCTAGCCAGAAAAAACCTGGCTAAAATCCATTTCCGGGTCTTTTCCTCCCCTAGGTAGCTCCCTAGCATGTGGATGTGAGCTAGTTGCATGACTTGCCTATGGTAGGGCTAGGGTACTAATAGCAGCTCTACCTCTTTCCTCTCCAGGGTTCCCTTGGCCACCCTATACAGCAAGTCATTCTTTATCACAAAATAGAGGGGGGGGGGGGGGCGCTACCTTAATGGGGTCCTGGTTGCCCATGGGATTCCCATTCACTGCAACAACCCTAGTTTGAGCTGCTCTCAGGGACTCATCCTCTGACTGCACCCTTTTGAAATTCCCTGTGGCTCCCTCACTACTCCATTCTGGCAGACTGTCAAAAGGGTAAGGGTTGTCCGATCCGTCATCATTCTTCTGCATGGGATCACAATCTACTGAAGCTCTTAAATTCAGAGAGCACCACAATTTCTCTAACTGCCTCTGGTGGTGGGGTTTAGGCAACTTTGGGTTTTCAATATATAAATCAGGATCCTCCAGTGGGAAGATCTCAGGAAAAGACTCCTCCTCCTTTTTTGGACCAACTATCAGCTGGATCCAGATGGCGCAGAAGTTGGGGAAATCCTGGATTTTCAGAAGGCGTTTGACAAAGTGCCGCACGAAAGACTCCTGAAGAAATTGCAGAGTCATGGAATCGGAGGTAGGGTATTATTATGGATTAAGAACTGGTTGAAAGATAGGAAGCAGAGAGTAGGATTGCGTGGCCAGTATTCTCAGTGGAGGAGGGTAGTTAGTGGGGTCCCGCAGGGGTCTGTGCTGGGTCCGTTGCTTTTTAATGTATTTATAAATGACCTAGAGATGGGAATAACTAGTGAGGTAATTAAATTCGCCGATGACACAAAATTATTCAGGGTCGTCAAGTCGCAGGAGGAATGTGAACGATTACAGGAGGACCTTGCGAGACTGGGAGAATGGGCGTGCAAGTGGCAGATGAAGTTCAATGTTGACAAGTGCAAAGTGATGCATGTGGGTAAGAGGAACCCGAATTATAGCTACGTCTTGCAAGGTTCCGCGTTAGGAGTTACGGATCAAGAAAGGGATCTGGGTGTCGTCGTCGATGATACGCTGAAACCTTCTGCTCAGTGTGCTGCTGCGGCTAGGAAAGCAAATAGAATGTTGGGTGTTATTAGGAAGGGTATGGAGTCCAGGTGTGCGGATGTTATAATGCCGTTGTATCGCTCCATGGTGCGACCGCACCTGGAGTATTGTGTTCAGTACTGGTCTCCGTATCTCAAAAAAGATATAGTAGAATTGGAAAAGGTACAGCGAAGGGCGACGAAAATGATAATGGGGATGGGACGACTTTCCTATGAAGAGAGGCTGAGAAGGCTAGGGCTTTTCAGCTTGGAGAAGAGACGGCTGAGGAGAGATATGATAGAAGTGTATAAAATAATGAGTGGAATGGATCGGGTGGATGTGAAGCGACTGTTCACGCTATCCAAAAATAATAGGACTAGAGGGCATGAGTTGAAGCTACAGTGTGGTAAATTTAAAACGAATCGGAGAAAATTTTTCTTCACCCAACGTGTAATTAGACTCTGGAATTCGTTGCCGGAGAACGTGGTACGGGCGGTTAGCTTGACGGAGTTTAAAAAGGGGTTAGATAGATTCCTAAAGGACAAGTCCATAGACCGCTATTAAATGGACTTGGAAAAATTCCGCATTTTTAGGTATAACTTGTCTGGAATGTTTTTACGTTTGGGGAGCGTGCCAGGTGCCCTTGACCTGGATTGGCCACTGTCGGTGACAGGATGCTGGGCTAGATGGACCTTTGGTCTTTCCCAGTATGGCACTACTTATGTACTTATCCTGATCCAAAACCACTAGGTAAGGTAGCCAAGGTAAGACTGCTACCTCCAGATGGGCTTGCCCCACAGGTGTTTTTTACAGTACACTTGAGTTATTGTATACTGTCTCTGGTCCCCATGTACACAGGCCAGGGTCACAGTTTGCTCGTAGTTCAGTTGTAGATGGTTAAGTACCTCTCTCCAGACAAGGATCTTGATGCTGCCAGAGTCGACCAGTGCTTGATATGAGTGTCCTTCTAGTTCCACCTGTAGTACAGTTTCTACTTTCTTTCATGAGTGGCTATAAAATTCATATCCAAAGCACCTTCTGCTATATCTTGGTAGCCTCTTGCTATATGACCTCTGCCCCCAAACCTCACGCCAGGGAAAAAGGGCCATGATATGACTGTGGGGAGGAGAGCTTTCATCACTCCGGCACCTTCCATGAAGACCCCGGGTTGGAGGGCGGTCTCTGATCCCTCGGGGTGTTCGGTCCAACTTTCTCTCTGTTCCTCCCAGGACTTCCTGGTTGCTTCTTCTCTTTATAGGGTTCCAGCTTTGGCTGTGCCTGGTAGAAGGCCTCGGTTGCTTCTAACACACTCTCTGGGGTCATTTTGGGGTGCTGCTACACCCACTTCTTCATAGGCAGTGGCAATCCTTCCAGGAACTGCTCCAGGAGGAGAACTCTTGTGATCTCTGGACTTAATTTTCTTGGCTCAAACCCTCGTCGTCTCTTTGCCACACTGAACTCTCTCCTCAAAGTGCCTTCACCTCCAACCCCCCCCCCCCCTTCACTTTCCCCCCAGACTCTGGCTGAGTTCTTTCATGATAAGGTTCACAAGATTAAACTTGAATTCTCAACTGCAGGGGACTTTAGACTATATGCAAGTGTCGCAACAGTGGCACCAAGAACTGAGGTGGAAACTTGACCTTGAACAGATAAAACTATGCTTGATGAGTGTGTACCGGGTGACAGAGAATGTGGCATGGCAGGAAATGCAATATAAATTTGTCCTGCGACTGTACATTTCACTACACAGGGCCTTCAGAGCAACCCTGAGGACTACAGATGATTGCCCAAAATGTGGACATGTGGGAGCCTTCCTAGGCCATATGTTTTGGTTCTGTACAGTGGTATTCTCCTTCTGGACAAAATTAGGACAACACATATCACAAATGTGGAAAGTACATTGGCAACCAACACCAGGCCAACTCTTTGACGTTTATAACATCCGTGGCAAACCGCCAGAGGGGCTGAGAGCCTTCCTGAAAAGAGCGGTTTTGATGGGGAAAAGAACAATCAAGCGGTTGTGGTTACAACTGGAGCCACCTGGAGTACCGCAATGGAGAGGAGCTATGATGCAATGCTGTATGCTGGAAAAGAAGAACGTGGGAGATCTGGCTACAAAGAGGGGTGACCAATTCTGCAAAACCTGGTCAACGTTTTGGGACACTCTAAAGCCTGTTGCGAGAAGCAGGATTCTGAACTGTTAACAAGACCAGTAGGGGTGGGTAGAGAGGTGGGGGTGGGGGTTTAGAGAGGGGGGAGGATAGGAGGGAGAAGTGGGGGGAAACAAAAACTGATGACGTTTATAGTGTGATGATTACCAAAAGATTTGTAAAATGTGCGTTGCTATGTTGATTGATGTATTGAGGTTGTGTCATCAATAAAAATTGTTTAAAAACTACACATCTTCTTTCCTCCTCGAAACTAACTACCTGTTCCTCTGATCCTATTCCCACCCATCTACTTAACACTATCTATCCTACTGTCATCCCGTTTATCTGTCATATCCTCAATCTTTCTCTGTCCACTGCGACTTTTCCTGATGCCTTCAAACATGCCGTAGTTACACCACTCCTTAAAAAACCTTCATTGGACCCTACCTGTCCTTCCAACTATCGCTCCATCTCCCTCCTCCCTTTCCTATCCAAGATACGTGAACGTGCTGTTCACCGCCGTTGCCTTGACTTTCTTTCATCTCAAGCTATTCTTGATCCACTTCAATCTGGCTTTCACCCCCTTCATTCAACTGAAACAACGCTTGCTAAAGTCTCCAATGATCTGTTCCTAGCCAGATCCAAAGGTCTCTATTCTATCCTCATCCTTCTCAATCTATCTGCTGCTTTTGACACTGTTGATCACAGCCTGCTCCTTGATACGCTGTCCTCACTTGGATTTCAGGGCTCTGTTCTTTCCTGGTTTTCTTCTTATCTCTCCCAGCGTACCTTTAGTGTATACTCTAGTGGATCCTCTTCTACTTCTATCCCACTGTCAGTTGGTGTACCTCAGGGATCTGTCCTGGGACCTCTTCTCTTCTCAATCTATACTTCTTCCCTTGGTACTCTGATCTCATCCCATGGTTTTCAGTATCATCTTTACGCTGATAACTCCCATATCTACCTCTCCACACCAGAAATCTCAGCTGAAACCCAGGCCAAAGTATCAGCCTGCCTGTCTGACATTGCTGCCTGGATGTCTCAGCGCCATCTGAAACTAAACATGACCAAGACTGAGCTTCTTATATTTCCCCCTAAACCAACCTCGCCTCCTCCCCCATTCTCTATTTCTGTGGATAACACTCTCATCCTTCCTATCTCATCAGCTCGTAACCTTGGGGTCATCTTCGACTCCTCCCTCTCCTTCTCTGCACATATTCAACAGACGGCTAAAACCTGTTGTTTCTTTCTCTATAATATCAGCAAAATTCACCCTTTCCTTTCTGAGCACACTACCAGAACCCTCATCCACGCTCTTATCACCTCTCGCTTAGACTATTGCAACTTGCTTCTCACAGGTCTCCCACTTAGCCATCTCTCTCCTCGTCAATCTGTTCAAAATTCTGCTACATAACTAATATTCCGCCAGGGTCATTATGCTCATATTAGCCCTCTCCTCAAGTCACTTCACTGGCTTCCTATCCATTTCTGCATACAGTTCAAACTCCTCTTATTGACCTATAAGTGCAGTGGTGTGCTGGTAAATGTTTAACAACAGGCTCTCTCCCCGGTCCACCTCTGCATCCCCCCCCCCCCCCCCGTCCACCTCTGCATCCCCACATCCACCTCTGCGCCCCCCCCCCACCCCGTCCACCTCTGCCCCCCCCCAAATTGCAGAGCTGGCTATAGCTGGGAAGAGAGCCTGGGGGGGGGGGGGCAATGCATTACTCTGTCCAGCACACCACTAAGCATATGGATGTACACAGAGAAAGTATTGGTTTCATCGATTAGAGTACTAATTTGTTCTACATTTTAAATCAGTGTCATTTGGCGGGGCTGGCTATAGGGACGCCCCCTGTATTCATGCAGAGATGTTAGTAAAGGGCCACCAAGTGGCCAAAACAGACATCAGATGTAGATGTGATTCCATGTGCCCCAATGGAAAGAGAGTTTAGTTCTATTTCCATTTAATTTCAATATATTTCATCTTTATAACACTAGGCTTCCCAAAGGCAGATTACAGAAACAGATGAACAGTTAAGCTCAAGAAACAGGATATTCTCACTGAAATTTCTACATCTGTATTGTATAGAACAGTGCAGAAAAATGAGTACAAATACAGAGATAACTGCTTGTTTCTACCAGCTTCCTATATCTAGATTTAAATATCATGAAATAAAAATTGAACATCACTAAAAGCTGTTTTAGTGATGTTCAATTTTTATTTCATGGCATTTAAATCTAGATATAGGAAGCTTTCAAATAAATTAAAAAGCTGTCAAATAAGTAAAAAAGAAAATCTTTTGTCCTCCACCTTTTAAGGCACTGCCTAATGCTTATCGAACTGGCATAGCTTTAAACTTTTTACAGTAGGATCACACATTTATTTTAATAATCTTTTGCTACTGCTTTAGCACATGCACAGCACGCGCTGCGGAACGGTCCCTGGACCCTTCTTACCTTACCCCCTACAGCCAAGCCAGCCGTTAAAGAAGAAAAGAACAGCTCAGAGCTCACATCCTTCAGCCTCACACAGCCAAGGCCAAGCACCACCGACGAGGACCGTGCACTGAAGAGGACCCTGGCCTGGGCCCCGCGCCCCCACATTGCTGCCTGCCTGCACTGCTTGAAGCCAGGAGCAGGAGGAGAAGAATGTTGTTGAGCCAGCTCTGAAAAAGTCTAATCCATCCCCTGTGCAAATGTCCTCCAAAGGGCCCCTTCCAGCCAGGAATGTACCTTCTCTGTGTTTTTAGGGGTACCCCCCCCCCCTAGCTGCAAACATCACTGTAAGTCTAGGTTACATTGGGGGGTGGAAAGCAGATCTTCTCCAGCACCTTGAATTAACAGCAATTATAGAAGACTGACTTCTTCAAAACTGCTGTGGGTGGATCTTGACAGCTCCACACATTTGTAAATGCTGTGCTTTTGCTATTTCTGTAATTGTACTTTTTAATGCGTCCCCTGCACCCTGCTGCCTCCTCAGGACCCACTGGAAATCTGGCTTTTGCCTTGGTTCTCCCAGCTCAGCTGCCACAGATAAAAGTCTTTCTATGGAATATTCCATGAGCTCATATCCCTTGTTTCTGTCTCTCTGTGCACGGTATGGCTCCCCACACATGTGCATTGTAGTCATGACCCATAGTGCCGGGGTGCCCAGATCAATGTCAGTCCATCCCTGGTGGAGTATGTTTCTTAGTGAATGCCTTGAGTAAGCTTTCAGAGGTCACAAGCTGTGTGTCCTCTTGCTCAGGTGAACCACTAGAGCTCAGCAGCATAGATATCAGTATAGACTTGTCTGACAAGACCTGCCTCTAGTGAAACCATGCTGTCTTAGGTCCTGTAATCCCCCTTGCCAGTAGAATACAGGAGAGGGTCTACAACTGAATCACCAGTAAGCAATCCATGGTTTCTGGGAAAAAGTCTGGTACCCTGCTAATAATCTTAGTGGCAAAGTTCTCTGAACTATGAAGAAGGGTCTGGTTCCAGCTGTAAAATAGCAGGGATATTTCAGGTCATTCGAAAAGCTCTGTGTGGTTCTCAGTACTTCAGTTGCAGAGGGTCCTGTAGATCAGGCGTGAGGTGCGTTAGGAGAACTTAGTGGGAAATTGTCACATGTAACTGCCTGCTTTAAGCCAATGCTGCTGCCAATCTATAACTTTCATAGAACAGTTAAACACAGTGCAGTTCATTTAGTCTCATTTAAGTATGCTGCTCTGAGAATTTGGGTTTTTGCTGGTTTTTCTGTTTGTGAGGTAAACCTTGCTTGCTTCAGTTTGTCAGAGCAGGAAGAACCTTTTGCAGCTTGGATTGAAATTATAGGAGTGGGCGAGATGTGCTGTTTGCAAAGCTCAGCTTCCTTTCTGCTCACCAAGTTTCACTTTGACTGAGCGCTAGGATTTCTTTGTGCCCTCTGTTCCCTGAAGGAAGATGCCTGCTTTGTGCTTCTGTCCGGCGGAGATGTGTGTGTGCAGTGGTAGGCTGGAAGCACAGAGGCTGCTCCTTCCTGTGTGTTTGGTTTTCTCCGGGGCCCCGGCTCTACCAGCCCTTTCAGCACAAATTTGCAGCCCGTGATTGGTTGCCAGCTTTTTACACTGGATGTACCGCTGGCTGCTTTTTCTGTGGGCAGCTTGTGATATTGGCTCCCCCCTCCTCCTTACATTATCCACATCCCTCCTTTCTCTCACACTGTACCGGCTATCAGGCTGCCTTTCTTCTGTGGGGGAAGTTTGTGCAACGGCGCTGCAGCTTTGGCTGAGCAGGACTTTCTCCTTTTCCTGGCTTCAAGCACTTCTGCAGGCAGCACAGTGTGGGGACGGGAGACGGGGAGTGTGCGGAGTGGATGGCTCACAGCAGCAGGCAATGATGACCGGATGACAATCCTGTTCCTGCATGCAAGCAGGAAGTTGGTGGCACATGTGCATAGGCGGGAAGGTGAGATGCTGCCTTGCATGCACGCTGCATAGGCCGTCTTTTTGAAAAATTGATTTAGGGGAGCGACCGCCCCACCTAGCTACGCCACTGAGAGCTGGGTCCCCGTTTTAACAACCGGCTCGCAAAAGTTTGGAAAAGATAACAACCGGCTCTTGCGAGCCGGTGCGAGCCAGCTCCAGCACACCACTGTATAAGTGCATTCACTCTGCAGCTCCTCAGTACCTCTCCACTCTCATCTCTCCCTACATTCCTCCCCGGGAACTCCATTCACTGGGTAAATCTCTCTTATCTGCACCCTTCTCCTCCATCGCTAACTCCAGGCTCCGTTCGTTTTATCTTGCTGCACCATATGTCTGGAATAGACTTCCTGAGCCGGTACGTCAAGCTCCATCTCTGGCCGTCTTCAAATCTAAGCTAAAAGCCCACCTTTTTGATGCTGCTTTTAACTCCTAACCCTTATTCACTTGTTCAGAACCCTTATTTTATCATCCTCACCTTAATATTCCCTTATCTCTTGTTTGTCCTGTTTGTCTGTCCTAATTAGATTGTAAGCTCTGTCGAGCAGGGACTGTCTCTTCATGTTCAAGTGTACAGTGCTGCGAACATCTAGTAGCGCCATAAAAATGATAAGTAGTAGTAGTTGTCTTTCTTTCCAGTTGCAGCCATCTCCAACTGACCTCCTTGAGTCGGTGAAAGAAACTCCGGGGATTTTCTTTAGCTTGCAAGAAACCCTTCTGGAACCACTGCCAATCATCCTCCAGGGTGTCGCCCACCCTCTCCAAGTTGGCTGCTTTTACCTCCGCATAGGTGGCCGTCGCAATGGAATTAACATCTTGGAATGCCGTCTTGCTGCTACTGGTCAGTAAATTCCCCACATCTGTCCAGAACGCCTCTGGCCAACCCACAAAGTGGACAGTTCTCTCAAAATTGGTCACAAAAAAGTCCAGGTCATCTTCTGGCACCATTTTCCTTAATACAGAAACCGATGAAGTCGATGAAAGGTTAGGTGCCTGGGAAGCAATACTGGTTTGTGCCTGTGAGCTCTGTTGTAGCTCTGCAAGTTTCTGAAACACTTGTTGGTGTATCTGTTGTTATTGTTGCTGCTGCCGCTGTTCAAGATGTGCCTGCATAAACTGCTATTGTTGCTGTTGCCTTGATTCTTGCACAGTGTGTTCTATGGGTATATAGAACACATAGAAAGACAGCTCAAAGCTTTAGTGGAAGGTCAACAGTATCTGCAACAAGTTGTAGAGAGGCAATGGGAACAGCAACAGGCTTCCCAGAGAGGTCTGGAAGCCCAGCAGAACTCCCTGGCTCAGGTGACACAAGAACCACAGACCCCCCCACCCCCCCTTGACTGCAAGCTCTTTCTTAGGTTCTGGTCCTCAAGAAAATGGTACTGGAAGATGACACAGACTATTTTTTAACCAACTTGAGAGGACTAATCGCCTGTCTGGTTGGCCAGATGCACCATGGACTGGAACCTTCTAACTGATAGCAGCCAGACTGCATTCCAAGACGCCAACTCCAATGGGACGGCTGCTGATGTGGAAATGAAAGCCACCATTCTGAAGAGGGCCAGTTGCACCCTAGAGTCCTACTGGCAAAAATTCTGGAAGGTGTCTCTACAAGTCAAAGAGAATCCATGGAGTTTCTTGTACAGACTCAAGGACGTAGACTGAAGATGGCTCCAACTGGAGGGCAAGATGGGCCTGAACATAGCGAGAGTAATTTTCCTTGAACAACTCCTGAAGGGGCTACCCTGTCTATGAAACAATAGTTGAGGTGACACCCTAAATTGATGCCTGAGAGTGCTTTGGAAGCAGCTGAAGCTTTATACCAAGCACAGCCAGAACCTGAACCCTACAAGGAGACAAAGCAAGCTGGCAGTTACCGAAGGAAACGAGAGAAAGTAGAATCTTACAACTCAAGGGACCCAAAACCAGCGTCCCCATGGAAGAGGTCAGAATGATGGAGGCCCTCATCCCCATGAACCCAGAGCACTCTGCTGACCTGGTCGCAAGACCCACACTTTATCACCTGCTTCAGGTGTGGAGAGAGAGGCCACATAGCCAGAGACTGCTCAGAGTTAGAGGAAGAGGCCATGGATGTGAGTATGGTCACTCCACATGCTAGCAACTTTGTGGAGGCCTCTCAACCCAAGAATAAGAACTGTATGCTGTAAGTTAAAGTGGAAGAGAATTCCTACCAGGAGCTAGTAGACTCCGGCAGTGTCAAGACCCTTGTTCAGAGGGAAATAGTTAATAGTCTGCAAGTGAACTATGAATGAACTGTGATATAGTAACATAGTAACATAGTAGATGAAGGCAGAAAAAGACCTGCATGGTCCATCCAGTCTGCCCATGACAAACTCATATGTGTATAACTTACCTTGAATTTGTACCTGTCCTTTTCAGGGCACAGACTATATAAGTCTGCCCAGCAGTATTTCCCGCCTCCCAACCACCAGTCCCGCCTCCCATCACCGGCTCTGTTACCGCCCGTATAAGTCTGCCCTCCCCTATCCTCGCCTCCCAACCACCACCCCCTCTTCCCCCCAACTGCTCCGCCACCCAATTTCAGCTAAGCTTCTGAGGATCCATTCCTTCTGCACAGGATTCCTCTATGCATATCCCACGCATGTTAGAACTCCGTTACCGTTTTCATCTCCACCACCTCCCGCGGGAGGGCATTCCAAGCGTCCACCACCCTCTCCGTGAAAAAATACTTCCTGACATCTTTCTTGAGTCTGCCCCCCTTCAATCTCATTTCATGTCCTCTCGTTCTACCGCCTTCCCATCTCCGGAAAAGATTCGTTTGCGGATTAATACCTTTCAAATATTTGAACGTCTGATATAAGTTCATAAGAACTGCCATACTGGGACAGACCAAATGTCCATCAAGCCCAGCATCCTGTTTCCAACAGTGGCCAATCCAGGTCACAAATACTTGGCAAGATCCCAAAAAAGTACAAAACATTTTATGCTGCTTATCTCAGAAATAAGCAGTGGATTTTCCCCAAGTCCATTTTAATAATGGTCTATGGACTTTTCCTTTAGGAAGCTGTCCAAACCTTTTTTTAAACCCCGCTAAGCTAACCACTTTTACAACATTCTCTGGCAACGAATTCCAGAGTTTAATTACACATTGAGTGAAGAAACATTTTCTCCAATTCCTTTTAAATTTACCACTTTGTAGCTTGATTGAATGCTCCTTAGTCCTAGTATTTTTGGAAAGAGTAAACAGACGTTTCACGACTACCCTTTCCACTTCACTCATTATTTTATAGACCTCTATCACATCTCCCCTAAGCCGTCTTTTCTCCAAGCTGAAGAGCTCTAGCCGCTTTAGCCTTTCCTCATAGGGAAGTCGTCCTATCCCCTTTATCATTTTCGTTGCCCTTCTCTGCACCTTTTCTAATTCCACGATATCTTTCTTGAGATGTGGTGACCAGAATTGAACACAATATTCAAGGTGCGATCGCACCAAGCAGCGATTCAAAGGCATTATGATGTCCTCATTTTTGTTTTCCATTCCTTTCCTAATAATACCTAACATTCTATTTGCTTTCTTAGCCGCCGCAGCACACTGAACAGAAGGTTTAAACACATCAACGACGACACCTAGATCCCTTTCTTGGTCAGTGTCTCCTAACGTGGAACCTTGCATTACATAGCTATAATTCAGGTTCCTCTTTCCCACATGCATCACTTTGCACTTGCTCATATAAAACATCATCTGCCATTTAGACGCTCAGTCTGCCAGTCTCGTAAGGTCCTTTTGTAATTTTTCACAATCTTCTTGCGATTTAACAACTTTGAATAACTTTGTGTGGTTAGAAAATTTAATTACCTCACTAGTTACTCCCATCTCCAAGTCATTTATAAATATGTTAAAAAGCAGTGGTCCCAGCATAGACCCCTGGGGAACCCCACTAACTACCCTTCTCCATTGAGAATACTGACCATTTAACTCTACTCTGTTTTCTATCCTTTAACCAGTTTTTAATCCACAATAGAACACTACCTCCTATCCCATGACTCTCCAATTTCCTCTGGAGTCTTTCATGAGGTACTTTGTCAAACGCCTTTTGAAAATCCAGACACACAATATCAACTGGCTCACCTTTATCCACATGTTTGTTCACCCCTTCAAAGAAATGTAATAGATTGGTGAGGCAAGATTTCCCTTCACTAAATCCATGTTGGCTTTGTCTCATTAATCCATGCTTTTCAATATGCTCTGTAAATTTTGTTCTTTATAGTAGTCTCTACCATTTTGCCCAGCACTGAAGTCAGGCTCACCGGTCTATAATTTCCCAGATCTTCTCTGGAACCTTTTTTTTTTTTTTAAATCAGCGTTTCATTGGGCGCTCTCCAATCTTCCGGTACCATGCTCGATTTTAAAGATAAATTACATATTACTAACAATAGTTCCGCAAGTTCACTTTTCAATTCTATCAGTACTCTGGGATGGATACCATCCGATCCAGGAGATTTGCTACTTTTCAATTTGTCAAATTGTCCTATTACGTCCTCCAGGTTTATAGACAGTTCATTCAGTTTCTCCGACTCATCAGCATTGAATACCATTTCTGGCACTGGTATCTCTCCCAAATCTTCCTCGGTGAAGACCGAAGCAAAGAATTCATTTAATCTCTCCGCTATGGCTTTGTTTTCCCTGATTGCCCCTTTTACCCCTCGGTCATCTAGCAGTCCAACCGATTCTTTTGCCGGCTTCCTGCTTTTAATATACCTAAAACAAATTTTACTATGTGTTTTTGCCTCCAACGCAATCTTTTTTTCAAAGTCCCTCTTTGCCTTCCTTATCAGCGCTTTGCATTTGACTTGACATTCTTTATACTGTTTCTTATTATTTTCAGTCAGTTCCTTCCATTTTCTGAAGTATTTTCTTGTAGCTCTAATAGCTTCCTTCACCTCACTTTTTAACCATGCTGGTTGTCGTTGGGTCTCCCGTCCTCCTTTTTAAATATATTTGGCCTGGGCTTTAAAAAAAAATATTCTGTGTGCATGGGGACCAGAGACAGTATCCCATGGCTCAAGTATCACATAAAACACCAATAGGACAAGCCCAGATGGAGGTGGCAGTTCTGCCTTGGTTCCCTTACCCAGTTGTCCTGAGCCAGGAAAAATTACATAAATAATCCAAAACAAATAAATACATTAATACCTGGGAGTGGATCCTGGCCCAGTTTTTTCTGGCCAGGTGTGAACAAGCAAGTAGCACTCTTCTGTCAGTCCTGCCTGATCTGCATGCTGAGCAGTCCTGTGAGGGTTCCCACCTGCTCCTCTCGTGCCCATGCCCATTGTCAACACCCCATTCAACAGCATGGCTATGGATTTTGTGGGGCCACTGGAATGAACCACCCATGGCAACAAGTACATTTTAGTTATTCTGAATAAAGCCATCAGCTACTACTGTGGTCAATACTCTATGGGAGGTCTCTTCTTACTGAGCTACTGAGTCAAGGCACCACTTTTATTTCCTCAGTCATGAAGCAAGTGTGTGCCCTGCTAAAAGAAAAGACCTTGCGGACATTGATATATCATCCATGAACAGATGGTCTGGTGGAACGCTTTAACAAGACTCTCAAACAAATGCTGAGGAAGTTTGAAGTGGAAAATGGGAAGAAATAAGACACCCTACTCCCATGTATACTGTTTGCTGTTCAACATTTTCTCTAGTTGAATTGTTATATGGACAGCGACCTAGAGGAATTCTAGATGTCATCAAAGAAACCTGGGAGGAGGAACCCAGCCCAGGGAAAAACCAGGCAGAGACCTGGTGGAAGGAAGATAACCAATGGGACACTGTCATATCAGGGTACAAATTATATTGCATTGATAGGGTGGAATGAATTGGTAGAGGGGTAGCATTATACATTAAGAAGGGCCTTCAATCAAATAAACTAAAAATTCTGCAGGACACAAAACAGATATTGGAATCCCTATGGATAGATATTCCATATGTAAAAAGGAAAAGGAGGTGATATGAGTGTATTACTGTCCACCTGGCCAGGATGAACAGATAGATGCAGTAGGTTGAACATAAGGACAGAGCCGGGCAGACTTCTACAGCCTATGTCCCAGAAATGCCAAAAAAGATTCATGATAAGTATATAATATGACATTCATTGTTGATTTAATCATAAATTGAAAATGAATTTGAATGTTGGGCAGACTGGATGGACCAATCAGGTCTTTATCTGCCATTATTTACTATGTTACTAACAAACTGGGGAACACAATAATAATGGGTGATTTCAATTGCCCCGATTTTGATTGGGAAAATGTAACATCAGGGTATGCTACGGAGGTAAAATTCCTTGATGAAATCAAGGACTGCTTTATGGAGCAGACCAACAACAGGGGTGACAATTCTAGACCTAGTCCTTAGTAGAGCACATGATCTGGTGCAGGAGGTAATGGTTCTGGGGCCACTTCATAATAGTGATCTAACATAATTAGATTTGAAATAAGCTCTGGAGTAAGTACAAATCAGAAAATCCAAAACGTTAGCATTTAATTTTCAAAATGGAGACTATGATAAAATGAGGAGAATGGCCAAAAAAGAACTTAGATGAGCAGCTGCAAAGGTCAAATATTTACACCAGGAGTGAATACTATTCAAAAATACCATCCTGGCAGCCCAGACCAGATATATTACATGTATTAAAAGAGGAGGAGTGAATACCAAACAACAGCCGGCATGATAAAAAAGTGAGGTGAAGGAAGCAATTATAGCTAAAAGAAAATCATTCAGAAAATGGAAGAAGGGTCCAACTGAACATAAAAGGTTCATGTCTTGCAAGCCCTGATGTTTGAAGAAAACTTGGATATTGTTGCTATTACGGAGACGTGGTTCAACGATTGACCGTACCAGGCTATAATCTTTTTAGGAAGGATAGAGAGGGCTGAAGAGGTGGAGGAGTAGATCTGTATGTGAGAGACTATCAGAGCGGCTGAAATGCGGGGAACCTGGGGAAAGGAAGAAGCTTTATGGATCGTCCTGGAAAGAGAAGACAAAACCTGTATCCACACGGGGGTTATCTACAGACCTCCTGCGCAAACGGAGAAGTTAGACAAGGATCTGATAGAAGATATTCAAAACATTGGTAGGAAAGGGGTGGTGCTACTGTTGGGAGATTTCAATTTGTCTGACGTGGATTGGAACATCCCGTCTGTGGAATCAGAAAAAAGTAGGGAGATTGTGGATGCCTGTCAAAGTGCCTTGCTCAGACAAATGGTGACGGAACTCACAAGGGAAGGGTTGATGCTGGATCTAGTGCTCACGAATGGGGGTATTGTTTCCAATATCTGGGTGGGTGCCCACCTATGTAATAGTGATCATCACACCATATGGTTTGAAATAAGAGTGAAGGTGGGTTGCGGACGCACAAAACTCAAAGTACTGGATTTCAGATGTACTGATTTTGATAAAATGGGGGAGTACCTGAAGAAGGAGCTGTTGCCGTGGAAAGGCACAGATGATGTGGAAAAACAGTGGTCCAAGCTAAAGGCTGCTCTAAATATGGCAACTGATATTTTTGTGAGGAAATTAAACAAAAACAAGAGAAGCAGGAAGCCTTTATGGTTCTCCAAACAAGTAGCTGAAAAAATAAGAGCAAAAGAGGCTTTGTTCAAGAAATACAAAAGAACGCATTGAGAGGATCATGGAAAAGATTATCGGATTAAACTCAAAGAAGTGAAGAGGGAAATACGGCTAGTGAAAGCGTGAGCGGAAGAAAAAATGGCTAAAGATGTAAAAAGAGGTGACAAGACATTTTTCAGATATATTGGAGAAAGGAGAAGAGATAGGAATGGAATTGTGAGACTGAAAGATAATGAGAATGGCTATGTGGAGAGTGATGAAGATAAAGCGAACGTGCTAAACAATTATTTCTCTTCGGTGTTCACGGAGGAAAATCCTGGAGAAGGACCGCGGTTGGCTGCTGAGAGAACGTCTGGGAATGGAGTGGATACTGCGCCATTTACGGAAGAAAGAGTTTATAAACAGCTTGAGAATCTGAAGTGGACAAAGCTATGGGGCCGAATGGGATACATCCCAGGATACTGAGGGAGCTCAGAGAAGTCCTGGCAGGACCCCTTACAGATTAATTTAATAGATCTTTAGAGACGGGAGAGGTTCCGCAGGATTGGAGATGAGCGGATGTGGTCCCTCTTCACAAAAGTGGAGAAAGGGAAGAAGTGGGAAACTATAGACCGGTAAGTCTCACGTCGGTGGTAGGAAAAATAATGGAGTCGCTGCTGAAAGAAAGGATAGTTAACTTTCTAGAAGCCGCCGGGTTACAGGACCCAAGGCAACATGGCTTTACCAAAGGAAAATCCTGCCAAATGAATCTTATTGACTTCTTTGACTGGATGACCAAAGAACTGGATGAAGGATGTGCGCTGGATGTAATCTACTTGGACTTCAGCAAAGCCTTTGATATGGTCCCCCACAGAAGACTCGTGAATAAGCTGAAAGGGTTGAACTTAGGACCGAAAGTGGTGAACTGGATAAGAAACTGGTTGACCGACAGGTGGCAGAGGTTGGTGGTAAATGGAATCCACTCGGAGGAAAGGAAGGTGAGCAGTGGAATTCCTCAGGGGTCGGGGCTGGGGCCTATTCTATTTAATATATTTGTGGGAGATATTGCTGAAGGGTTGGAAGGAAAGGTGTGCCTTTTTGTGGATGAAACGAAAATAACCAATAGAGTGGATACCCTTGAGGGAGTAGAAACGATGACAAGGGATCTCTGAATCTTAGAAGAATGGTCGAGGGTCTGGCAGTTAAAATTTAGTCAAAACAAAAAAATTCTTAATGAAAAAATTTTTCTATACTAAAAATGTGTACTAAATATGTAGTAATGAATTGTGCTCAGTTTTTTTGGTGTATTACAAGGACCCGAAGACTCGAGATGTGTAAAAACACCATACCACCATCTAATTTAACCAGATCCCAGAGGGAAGCTATACAAAGTCTGAAATCTGATGGGAGTATCATCATACTGCGAGCGGATAAAGGGGGAGGAGTGGTAGTCCAAAACAAGGAGGATTATCGTTTAGAGGCACATTGACAACTGTCTGATAGAAAGTTCTAACAGCCATTGGATCAAGACCCTGGACCTGAATTCCAGCAAGAGGTGAATAACATTTTATTAATGGCAGCTCGGACAAGTGTCATAACAAATTAAGAATTTCGGTATTTATTCAAACAATATCCTCGTACACGTCTTATATTTTTTTACTGAAAATTCATAAAACTTTAAGACAACCCCCGGGATGACCTATAGTCTCAGGAAGTGGATCCCTTAACAAACCTCTCTCCCAATATTTGGACTACTATTTGCAATCTAGGGTTTTTCAAACACCATCTTACCTCAGAGATTCAGCACACCTCATACAAATTTTATAGGATATTCAGCTACATGGTAATCCTGTGACATTTGTATCTTTAGATGTAGTATCGTTGTATACTAGCATCCCACATGATGACACTTGCAATTTAGAAAAAGTGAATTTTTTGAACCTTTTGATGGAAATCATAATACGTAAAAACTATTCCCAATTTGAGGACAGAGTCTTCCTGCAGACTCATGGTATAGCAATGGGTGCTACAGTTGCGCCGACTATTGCATGCCTGTATATGGCAGATTGAGAAGAAATTTCTTTATTCAACCAGATTTCTCCCACACATCATATTATGGAAACGTTTTATTGATGATGTGATCTTCATATGGAATGGCAGTGAGGATCAGCTTCAACAGTTTTTTCAATACCTGAATTCTGTTGATGAATATATTAAATTTGAGTCTTTGGTGGGGGGTCAATCCCTCAATTACTTGGATATCACTATCCATATACAAAATGGGAGATTTAATACAGAGATATATCGTAAATCCACTGACTCTAATACGCTACTTCATTACTGTAGTTTCCATCCGATGGCAGCTAAGAATGGAATCCCTGTGGGTCAATTTCTACGACTCAAAAAACTATCTGCTTCTCAAGAGAGTTTCAAAGCGTCTGCTGTAGATCTATATGACAGATTTAAATCTTGAGCTTACCCTAATAAAGTTATCAAGAGGGCATACAAGAAAGCTATGAATGCTGATCACCACTGGTTGTTAAATCCGTCTTCTAACACATCAGATAGAAATGATAGACTAACTTGTGTATTGCCCTACTCCCGTCAGACCAGGGCAATTAGGAACATTATCAGTAAACACTGGTCAGTATTAGCAGTCCATGGATTTGACCAAGTACCTATATTTGCTTACACCAGGGATCGCAATCTGGGAGAAATTTTGTCGTCAGTTAATCTTTTATCCCAGAATACAATCATACCTGACGTGAAGGGTCATAAGAGTTGTGGCAGATGTATATATTGTCAGCATGCTTGGCAAACTACAATGGTCACTAACCCTAAAACTGGCAAACCTTTTTACCCTAAAAGTTCCACGGATTGCAACTCCTCCCAAGTCATCTATGGGATTGTTTGCCCATGTGCGAAGTGGTACATTGTGCACACTAAGACGAATCAAACAACGGATTGGGGAACATCTAAGTAACTTAAGGAACTACAAACGTGAGGCACCAATTGTTGATCACTGGGTACAAACTCAACATACAATTAAGGATCTAAATTTCTTAGTACTCATCCAGATTGTTTTGCCCCAGGGTGGAGATGTACCTTGGATTCTTTTAAGAAAGGAACAAGAACTCATTTTCCGATGGAATACAGTGGCCCCTAGTGGCCTGAATAGGGAACTAGAGTGGCAATCTCTAATCTAAGATTTCCCGCGCTTGCGAGTCAGCTGATAGCCTATAAAAGTATTGCGCATGTGTGGGCGTTTTTGCAGGTTTTCAACCAGGGTGGGAGTTGATCCTCCCTATAGTTTGCCGAATTGTAAGTAACAACGTAAAAATTCTACAAATGCTGATTTGAATGTTTCAGAATTTTCTATAAATGACAAGAGTTTTGATCGATTCTATAGAGAGTTTTTTTGTGCTTTTTTGTGTTTATTATTTTTTCATTGTTTTTTATTTTTATTTTACATAGACCAGTTCCCCTGAAGACACCAATATTACGGTGAAACATGGCCCATGTAGGGAACCACGAACATTGAGCAATGGACACAATAATGGTGATGTCACAGATTTATTTTGATATATAAAAATATTGCATCGATCTGGGACTTGTATCATTTCCTGAACTGCAACATCTTACTGAGAACGCTAAGAAGATCACGATCCCATCTCATCCCTCTCAATTCCACTCAAGCTAAGTAGTTGGTTCTTTTTTGCTGAAGACTGTCACATTGTGTGGAACTATAATAGGTAGGAGTGGAGGCAGGGTGTGCGATGATGGTAGTATGATGTTTTTACACATCTCGAGTCTTCGGGTCCTTGTAATACACCAAAAAAAAACTGAGCACAATTCATTACTACATATTTAGTACACCTTATTAGTATAGAAAAAAATTTTCATTAAGAATTTTTTTGTTTTGATATATAATGTGTTTTTCTATCTTCTGGTTTCTGTACTAGTTTTCAGCTTACTGATTAGAAACCGAAATTTATTTAAAACCCAGTATCTTGAATAAGTTAAAATTTAATGCCAAGAAGTGTAGAGTGATGCACTTGGGGTGCAGAAACCTGAAAGAGATACCAAATAGGAGGAGAGAGATTAGTAAGCTCGACTTAGGAGAGAGACCTTGGGGTGTTGGTGTCTGAGGATCTAAAGGTGAAGAAACAATGTGACAAGGTGACGGCTGTGGCCTGAAGGATGCTAGGCTGAGTAGACAGGGGCATAACCAGCAGAAGAAAGGAGGTGTTGATGCCCCTCTATAAGTCGTTGGTGAGGCCTACTTGGAGTATTGTATTCGGTTTTGGAGGCTGTATCTTGCTAAAGATGTAAAAAGACTGGAAGCGGTGCAAAGAAAAGCTACAAAAATGGTATGGGATTTGTGTTGCAATCCGTACGAGGAGAGACTTGCTGACCTGCACATGTATACCTTAGAGAAAAGGAGAAACAGGGGTGACGTGATACAGACGTTCAAATATTTGAAAGGTATTAATTTGCAAATGAACCTTTTTCAGAGATGGGAAGGCGGTAGAACTAGAGGACATGAATTGAGGTTGAAGGGGGGCAGACTCAGGACTAATGTCAGGAAGTATTTTTTCACAGAGAGGGTGGTGGATATGTGGAATGTCCTCCCACGGGAGGTGGTGGAGATGAAAACAGTAATGGAATTCAAACATGCGTGGGATAAACACAAAGGAATCCTGTTTAGAAGGAATGGTTTCGCGGAATCTTAGCAGAGATTGGGTGGTGACGCTGGGAATTGAGAAACATAATGGGAGTTGGGCAGACTTCTACGGTCTATGCCATGATTGTGACTGAATAGATAGGGATGGGCTGGAGTGTAAATTTTAAGGGGCTTCGATGTTAGCTTCAGAACTTAGTACAAGAACAGTGCTGGGTAGACTTCTACGGACAAATCAAACTCGGGTATAATATCACATACCATGTAAATGAGTTTATCTTGTTAGGCAGACTGGATGGACCGTACAGGTCTTTATCTGCCATCATTTACTATGTTACTATCCTATATAATAAAAAGCACCTCCAACGTTCTGAAGCTGACTCCATGGCAGTGAAAGTTTGAAGGGTTCGTGCTGCCTCTAACGCTGTATCCATCTCCTGCATTGACGTCAAGTACTTCCGGGTTCATCACAAACAGCACTGACCAACCACAGGATAGCAGCACGAGGCACAACCTCAACGTCTATAGCCTTCCCTTCGAGTTTGTTCCCTCAGAGTCCTGCCCTCGCTGAAAGAGGAAATGATGTCAGCAGGCGGGACTCAGAGGGAACGAAGTCGAAGGGAAGGCTACAGACGGACAGGGCTTTCAAAGATGCGGCCGCTTCGACAGAGGTAAACAGAGGAATGAGGAGAATCAATGGTGGCTGGAGGGGGGGAGGCAGGGGAGAGAGGAGAATCACTGGGGGGCTGGAGGGGGAGCAGGGGACAGAGGAGACTCGCTGGGTGGCTGGAGGGGGGGCAGGGGAGAGAGGAGAATCACTGGGTGGCTACAGGGGACCAGGGGCGTAGCCAGACTTTGGCGGGAGGGGGGTCCAGAGCCCGAGGTGAGGGGGCACATTTTAGCCCCCCCCGGTGCTGCTGACCCCCCCCTTGCCATTGCTAACCCCCCGCCATCAACTTTGACCCCCCTGCCGATGACCCCCCCCTTCCGCCACCGCCTACCTTTGCTGGCGGGGGACCCCAACCCCTGCCAGCCGAGCCGAGGTCCTCTTCTTCCGAATCCCGCGCAGGGCTTCGTTCTAGTCTGATGTCGTCAGACTAGAATGAAGCCTTGTGCGGGAATGGGAAGAAGAGGACCTTGGCTCAGCTGGCGGGGGTTGGGGTCCCCCGCCAGCAAAGGTAGGTGCGGGGGGAGGGGGGTTGTCGGCAGGGGGGTCCAGGGGCAAATCTATGGGGGCCCAGGCCTCCGTGGTCTCATACTGGCTACGACCCTGCAGGGGACAGAGGAGAATCGCTGGGTGGCTGGAGGGGGGGCAGGGGACAGAGGAGACACACTCGCACCCAGCAGTCTCACTCTCTCTCTGTCACACACACATACTTACACATTCACTCTCTCTCACACACAGTCACTCTCACACACACTCTCTCAAACATACACACTCTGAGAAAAACCTTGCTAGCGCCCGTTTCATTTGTGTCAGAAACGGGCCTGTTTTACTAGTGTTACTATAATAGGAAACAAAATAAGGAATGGCAAGTCAAATGCAAAGCACTGATAAGAAAGGCAAAGAGAGACTTTCAAAAGATTGTGCTGAACACATAGTAAAACCTTTTTTAGGTATATTAGAAACCGGTAAAAGAATCAGTTGGACCACTAGGTGACCAAGGGGTAAGAGGGGTACTTAGGGAGGACAAGGCCAAAGCAGAGAGATTAAATAATTTGTTTCGCTTTTCACTGAGGAAGATGGGGGAGATATACCATTGCCAGAAATGGTATTCAGTGCTGAAGAGTCAAAGAAACTGAAACAAATCTCTGTAAACCTGGAAGATGTAATAGGGCAATCTGACAAATTGAAGAGTAGCAAATCACCTGGACCAGATGGTACACATCCCAGAGTATGAGGGGCTGATGCACAGTGGCACCTATTAAATATGGGTGCCACGGTACAAATTATCGAGTCACAAATAGTGACCAATGCATTAAGGGGATCGCATGCAAATGAGATGCATGGATCCCCCTTCGTGCATCGGTCGCTGCTTGCGATTCAAAGGCTGTCAAATGCAATTTGACAGCTTGCCAAAATTCCCTGAGAGCGTCCAGTGGACCTCCTCCTGACCTCACATGCCCCCCCCCCCCCCCAGAACAAAAATCTGGTGGTGGTACAGTGGACCCCAACCTCCCACGAGCATAAAAGCTCTGGTGGTCCACTGGACACCACACCCCCTCTCAGCACCCCCGAAGCAAAATCATCTGGAGGTCCAGTGGACCTGAACCCCCCTGTACCTCCCCAGAAAAGATCTACCTGGTGGTCTAGTGAACCCCTTCACTCCTACCTCGCCCATCCCTCCCCATACCTTAGAATGTTATAGACAGGTGGGCAGGAGCAAACACCTCCTCCTTCCTGCCTCTGGGCCTGCCCGGAAAAAAAATGGTGGTGCCCCAACCCCCTGTCCACTGCGCGCCCAGGAGGGAAGAGGTAAGGAGACACAAGCAGGCAAGCCTTTGCAGCTGCCTGTTGGTGTTTCTCTCCTCTCAGACAGTTCCACAGCAGCTGTACAATTTGAACAAGCGCTCTGGAGCTGTGCATTGACCAGAATGCTCATTAAAATACTAATGAGTTCATTGTAATATATTTGAATGGGATTCTCTGTGGCTGCTATGACACATGTTAGAGCCTCAGAAAACCCCCTTTGTGCATTACTTGCTAAATAATGTTTTTTGACAGCAAAATAAGCATTGAAAAATGAACTTGAAGAGTTATTGTAGTAATAGTGTAATTTATCTTTAAAATCCTGCATGGTACCAGAAGATTGGAGGGTGGCCAATGTAATGCCAATTTTTAAAAAGGGGTTCCATAGAAGATCCAAGGAAATTATAGATTAGTGAGCTAGACTCCGGTGATGGGCCAAAATGGTAGAGACTATTATAATGAAACAAAATAAATTACAGGGTATACATAGCATGGATTAATGAGACAAAGCCAACATGGATTTAGTCAAGGGAAATCTTGCCTCACCAATCTAGGATATTTCATTGAAGGATAGTGAATAAACATGTGGATAAAGGTGAGATGGTAGATAGAGTGTATCCGGATTTCTAAAGGCATTGATTGGACAAATTATCTCACGACCTCATAAGGAAATTAGAAAGTCATAGGAAAGGAGGTAATGGCCTACTGTGGATTAAAAACTGGTTAAAAGGACAACAAACAGAGAGTAGGTTAAATGGTCAGTATTCTCAATGGAGAAGGGTAGATAGTGGGGTTCCCCAGGGGCTTGTGCTGGCCGGTTCCTTTTTAACATATTTATAAATTATCTAGTGATGGGAATAACTAGTGAGGCAATTATATTTGCTGATGACACAAGTTATTCAAAGTTGTTAAATTGCAAAGAGGACCTTATGAGACTGGACATACAAATGGCAGATGACATTGAGCAAGTCCAAAGTGATGATTGTGGGAAAGAGGAACCTGAAGTATAGCTACAGGTAGATGTGAATCGCTTGTTTACTGTTTCCCAAAATACTAGGACTAGGGGGCACGCAATGAAGCTACTAAGTAGTACATTTAAAACAACATGGAGAAAGTATTTCTTCACTCAATGTGTAATTTAACGTTTGAATTTGTTGCCAGAGAACGTGGTAAAAGCAGTTAGCTTAGCAGGGTTTAAAAAGGTTTGGATAATTTCCTTAAAAAAGTCCATAAGCCAGATGGACTTGGGTATATCCATTGCTTATTTTTAGGATAAGCAGCATAAAATCTGTTTTACTGTTCTGGGATCTTGCCAGGTACTTGTGACCTGGATTGGGCTCTGTTGGAAACAGATATTGGGTTTGATGGACTTTCGGTCTGTCCCAGTATGGCAACGCTTATGTTCTTATGTGCTCACCATGCAAGAAAGATTGAGGAAAGCCGGTGAAGCTGCCAGCCTCTGCTTGGAGAAAGCTCAAATGGGACATGCCCATATAACCAGAAGGCCAGACAGGAGACAGAATTCTAGTCCTTGTGCCCTTGTGGGAAAGCAGGCTGCTATGTAAGTAGCAAGGGCTTTATGAGATAATACAGAAGATGGAACCCAAACTGACAAATGAAATAAGGTCAAGATCTTCCAAGTCAATTTATTAAAGAAATGGGTTCCAGTGATTGCAGTGCTAGTCCAGGAAGATGGGTTTGGACCCAAGGTGATGATACCACTAGAACCACTGCAAGTTCCATTTGGAAATCAGCTTTCAGCCACACAAAAACTCATCTGGAACCATTAGTCTGCCAGAACATTGATGTGTTCTTCAGTATGCCTGGCTGGACACACCTTGCATCTCTTGATATCATCATCACGGAGCCAGGAGTCATGTTCCATCAGTGCTCATAAAGGATTCTGGAGCCTAGCAGCAGGCCGTGATGAAAGAAGTCACTAAAATGCTGGAAATAGGAGTCATTGAGTAATCCACCAGTAATAGGCCATCCCCTATTGTTCTGGTGGCAAAACCAATTGGGAGCATCTAATTTTGTATTGATTTCCGGAAAGTGAACACTATCTCCAAACTGAAAGCCTACCCAAAGCCAAGGGATGACAAGCTTATTGAATGGCTGGGAGGAGCCCAGTTTATCTCAACACTGGACTTGACCAAAGGGTACTGGCAGATGCCCCTCATGCCGGCTGCCAAGAAGACGATAGCCTTTTTGATGCCCCATGGTCTGTTCCAGTTTACTGCACTGTCTTTTGGTCTTCGTGGGGCTTCAGCCACATTTCACATTTGTTGTTCCCCTTGCTGAAGCCACACAGTAGCTATGCAGTTGCCTACTTGGATGACAATGTCATTTTCAGCAAAGACTGGAGGACGCATTTAATCCAAGTGGAAGTAGTACTGAATAGCTTATGGACAGCTGGATTGATAGTGAATTCAAAGAAATGCTTCCTGGGAGGACAGGAGGTCCAGTGCCTAGGGTACTCGGTAGGGAAAGGGCAAGTGAAAACTCAAATCTGGAAGGTAGAAGCAATCACATGTGCTGATACCCAAGACCAAGAAGCAGGTGCGAGCCTTCCTGGGGTTTGTTGGGTACTAGCAACGATTCATTCAAGGGTTTTGCCTAGCAGGTGGAGACACTGACCTGCCTCCTGCAGAAGACAGTCCCTGAGAAGGTGCATTGGATGTCAAGAAATGGGCACTGCTTTACAGACCCTAAAGAAGGCCATCTGCTCAGAGCCAGTGCTGATCAGCCTTGACTTCAGCCAGCCTTTTGTGGTATAGACAGATACGTTGGAGGTCTGGCTTGGAGCAGTCTTAGCCCAAGAAGTGGATGGTGAAGAACACCCTGTGGCCAACATCACTGGAAGCTGTTTCCTAGGGAGCAAAATTTTGTAGTGATTGAAAAGGAAGCCCTAATGGTCAGATGGGCCTTGGAAATATTTCAGTATTATTTGCTGGGTCAATACTTCCTGCTCATCATGGACCATGAACCCCTAAAAAGTTCTTGTTTGGGCCAGAGCTTTATACCAGGAATGAAGGGAGTAATTGTTCATAAGCCTCCATTTGGATATTTCTGCCTTCAGAATGAAGAAAAATAAAAAAATTTGTGGCCTCACTAGTTCGTTGGATGCATTTACATCTCTAAGTATATAAAATTGGACAACTACATGTAGAAGTTGCAAAATTTCTGCTTCCATTGGAAGGTATCAGGCAGAGTTCCCACCCAGACAGTTCCCACCGGACAGTAGTTCCCACCCACCAAATCCCCCCAGGACAATTCCCACTTAAGGGGGACAATTCTCACCAAGGACTCCCCCCCCTCCGGTCATTTCCCACACTTCCTAGCCTTTTCTTTTACCGATCGTAGTTTCTTTCTTGTATCAGGTCTGGAACAAGGAAGTTAGAGCAGCATAAGGATGTACACAGAGCACATATAATAACAGAATAACTTTTCACAGGTAGAGTAGTAATTTGTTATAAACGTAATCAGTGTGTCATTTTGAGGGGCTGAATTAGGTTGAAACCTAGTTTGGGGGTGTGGGGTGCATTGCCCCCCCCCCCCTCCACATGAACTGCAGTTTGGATGTATCCATTTATTTACTTATTTTATGACATTTAGATTCCGGATTAAACATGAATTAGGTTGAAACCTAGATTGGGGGGGGTGGGGGGCATAGGTAGAGTAGTAGTTCGTTATAAATTATAACCAGTGTGTCATTTTGAGGGACTGAATTAGGTTCAAACCTAGTTTGGGGGTGTGTGGGGAGTATTGACCCCCCCCCCCCACACGTGAACTTCAGTTTGTATTATCTATTTATTTATTTACTTATTTATGATATTTAGATCCTGGATTAAACATGAATTAGGTTGAAACCTAGTTTGGGGTATGTGGGGGGCATAGGTAGAGTAGTAATTTGTTATAAATCGTAATCAGTGCGTCATTTTGTGGGACTGAATTAGGTTCAAAACTAGTTTGGGGGTATTGCCCCGCCACATGAACTTCAGTTTGTATTTATCTATCTATGTATTTTTTTATTTACGACATTTAGATCCCAGATTAAACATGAATTAGGTTGAAACCTAGTTTGGGGGTGTGGGGGGGCATTTGTCCCCCGCACATGAACTGCATGTCTAGAAGGGGAAAGGATGTGTAAAAGATAATGTTGGGGGGGGGGGAGGGGGGAAGGGCGTGCGATCTGAAAGAGAAAAGGGAGGGAGATTACTTTCCTTGTGTGTTTTGTATTTTTTGGGTTATTGGTGGGAATTGTTCTCTCTGGTGTGGTGGGAATTGGTGCAGTGGGAACTGTCTTAAGTGGGAATTGTCCAGATGGAAATTGGTAGGTGGGAACTGTCCGGTGGGAACAGTCCAGGTGGGAACTGACCTAGAACCCATTGGAAGTACCGACATTTCCACATGAGAGCTGCTGCGTTCATGCTATTTATTTTTTACATGTGTATATTTTTTAAATGGCTGCTCTTGCTGTGCATATCAGCAAATACATATGCATTCCTGAATGTCCTTATAAGAATTGTACAAAAGGCTCTGCATTTTGGCAGAGCCTTTTGTGAAATCTTTCTAGAATTGAGCCTGTCCTGCATTTGCGTAGCTAGGGTAGTTGACACCCGGGGCCGGTCATTTTTTAACACCCCCTTCCAAAATCTAGTACTAGGCATGCCGAGAATTCAGAACACTCAGGACCTATAGAGCAATTCTACCATACCATAAGCAGTAATTTCTACGAGTCACACAAAGAAAATGAAAGCATCTTAAACACTACAGTGAGCACTAGAACATCAATTCACCTATTGTAAAATGAAACCAGGCAGAATAATACAGATCGTCGATCCTGCACAGTCAATGCCAACTGAAAGACATGTCTTTTTCACAAACAAAGATACACCCTAATCCACTATAGAATCAGTAATAATAAACTTTCTATTTAGAAAAAAATTAAACTGAACCCCCAAGATGCCAGACTCTGCATTCAATGCAACACCACAGAAACAGAAAATGTCCCCTAGTACTGTGCAAAATATAAAGACAGAAGATGTAAATTTGAAAAAAAACTAACAAGTACCAATCACCACTTTACAAATTAACAAATAGAAATAAAACAAATATAGAAAATAAAATAATACCATTTGATTGGACTAATACATTTAGCTTTCAGAGGCCAAAACATCCTTCCTCAGGTCAATACAGTATAGTTCTGTTACAGTATCCTATCCTGACCTGAGGAAGGGGGTTTTGTTCTCCGAAAGTTAGCCAAAATGTATTAAAATTAGTCCAGTAAAAATATTACCTTGTTTACATGTTCTATTATAAACATTTATTAACACAGCTACAATACTACTTTATCCTAAAGCAAAAAAAAATAAAAATACATATTTTATTTACAGTTTGTTGTCTCTGGTTTCTGCTTTCCTCATCTTCTTTTCACTGTCTTCCTTCCATCCAGCATCTGTCTTTGTTCTCTCTCTGCCATCCAGTGTCTGCCCTCTCTGCTGTCCCCTCCATCCAATGTCTGCCCTCTCTCCCTGCTCCTTCCATTTACATCTGCCCTCTATCTCTGCTCCTTCCATCCACCATCTGCCTGTCTGCCCTCTCTCTCTCCCCCTTCCATTCACTGTCTGCCCTTTCTATCCCTTCCATCCACTGTCTGCCCTTTCTCTCTGCCCCTTCAATCCACCATTTACCCTCCCTCTCCCATCCATCCAGGGTCTGCCCTCCCTCTCACTCCCCCTTTCATCCAGGATCTGTCCCCTCTCTCTGCCCCTTTTTTTTCAGCCCCCAGTTCCAGCCCCACTATCCCACCAGTCCCCAGTTTCAGCCCCAGCCCTTTTCTCCCACCAGTCCCGAGCTTCAGCCCCCAGCCATGTCTCCCTGTCCCCTTTTCAGCCCCCAGTCCCCACAGTTTCAGACCCTGCCCCTTTTCAGCCCCCAGTCCCAGTACTAGCCCCCTTATCCCACCTACCCTCCTTTTCAGCCCCTAGTTCCAGCCCCCTTCATCCACATGCCTTGCATTAGGGCCCCCCTTTTCAGCCCAACCCATTCTCCCACCTGACCCAGGCATGCCCATTTTCCCTCACAGTCCCTTCTCAGACCCCAGTTCCAGCCCCCTTCTCCCATTTGAGAGCCCCCACCCCTTTCTCCCATCTGAGAACCCCCACAACACCCTTCCCCACCCCACCCCTGTCCCGTTCTCCCATCTGAGAACCCCTCCCCACTCCAGTCCTTCTCCCATCTGAGAACCCCCTCCCCTCCCCATCTGAGAACCCACAACACCCCTCCCCACCCCACCCCTGTCCCGTTCTCCCATCTGAGAACCCCCTCCCCTTCCCATCTGAGAACCCCCACAACACCCCTCTCCTCTCACATCTGAGAACCCCCTCCCCACCCCAGTCCCCTTCTCCCAACTGAAAACCCCTTCCCCTCTCCATCTGAGAACCCTGATCCCCTCCCCATCTGAGAACCCCCACAACACCCCTCCCCACCCGTCCCATTCTCCCATCTGAGAACCCCCTCCCCACTCCTTTTCCCATCTGAGAACCCCCTCCCCTCCCCATCTGAGAACCCCCCACAACACCCCTCTCCCATCTGAGAACCCCCTCCCCACCCTGACCCGACTCTCCTGCCACCACCCTTTAAAAAAAAATTTGTGAAGCGTTGTTGCAGGCAGCGCCTTGCGTCTGCCCTGCTTGTAAAAGAAGTAAATCTCTTCTCCTTGTCGTCATCGGGCCTCACTGTATCCCGCCCTCGTGGAAATAGGAAGTTACCTCAGAGGAGGGCAGGACACAGTGAGACCCGACGAGGAGGAGAAGAGATTTACTTCTTTTACAAGCAGGGCAGACGCGAGGCGCTGCCTGCAACAACACTTCACAAAATTTTTTTTCAAGGTAGGGTGGGAGGCTGGGAGCGGAGCACCCCCCACCCGCTGATACCCGGGGCGGACCGCCCTCACTGCCACGCCCTTGCTACGCCACTGCTGTCCTGACCTGGATGTTTGAATTACAATCTAAGAGGGGAAGTTATCAGCATGGGCTACTATTAAGTTGGGTTATTTTACATAGTAACACAGTAACATAGTAGGTGACGGCAGAAAAAGACCTGTACGGTCCATGCAGTCTGCCGAAGATACACTCATATGCGCTACTTTATATGTATACCTGACCTTGATTTGTGTCTACCATTTTCAGGGCACAGACCGTAGAAGTCTGCCCAGTACTAGCCCCACCTCCCAACCACTAGCCCCGCCTCCCAACCACCAGAGCTGCCACCCAATTTCCGTTGAATTCCCTTACCGTTTTCATCTCCACCACCTCCCGCGGGAGGGCATTCCAAGCGTCAGTCGTTGTCAGACAGAGGGCAGGAAGGAGGTGCGGTCAGAGGCTCTGAGGAAAGGGAGCCAGGCCTGGTCCCTTCCCCAGCTATGCGGAGGGGGCCTGGGGAGAGAGGCCCAGGAAACTCCCAGGCTATGGGGCCTACAAGGCCGAAGGATCTGAAGGCCCGGCGGAGTAGCTCTCAGCCAGTCCCTCCTCCAGCACGAAGGGAGCGTAGTCCCCTGGACCGTAAAGCGCCCAGGGCCAGGGAGGATTGTGGATCTGATGCCTCCTCCATGACCCAGCGGCGTCCAGGTAAGGAGCCTGAAGATCATGGGGGAGGAAGGAGGAAGGTTGAGGCCCTAAAGGTGCAGACCCAGAAGGAGCAAGGACAAGAAGGAATGGAGGTGGGGCAGGAGGCCCAGTTGGGATTTGAGGCAGCCGGCAGTGAAGAAGAGTGGTCAGAAGAAGGGGAGGAGGCCGGTGAGTGGGAGAATATGGACCCAGGACAGTGTGCCAGAGAAACGGTGGAGCGGGTGAGGCACATCAAGTCTCTGGAGAAGGAAATAGAGGAGCTGGGGAAACGGTTGAAAATGACTAAAGCCATGAGTAGGCTGGCCCCAGCAGAGCATGGTCAAAAGTATAAGACTGAAGAAAAGCGCTTAACAAAGTTGCTGAAACAGAAGGAAAAAAGAATTGCTTGTTTAAAAACAGGCTCTGCAAATCCCTTGAGGGAGGTTTATGAGAATCAAGAGAGGATGCAGGCTGGTACATCTAAAACTATGAGCCAGGAGGTTTTTTCCCCAGCACAGGAATCTACCAGTTTAAGCTCAGGAACATTGTTTCACAAAAGGCAGTTGGTAACAGAGATTGTACAAAGTCCAAACAGTCAAAGTACATTGCAAACTATGAAAGCCCTGATGAGCCCAAGGGAAGAGGGAGTACTCAGGTTGGATACAGCTCCAGGAGAAGGGGGAGGGGCGGATTGTTTGGCCTCAGGTATTCCGGTAGAACAGAAAGGAAAAGACACAAAGTTACAACACTTTCATATTATTGAAACGGATGGAGACAGGTTTTCCACCCAGGACACTTTTTCAGTACCCACTAGTGGGGAAGAAGAACAGGGTGTGGAAAAAAGTATTGAACTTACCTGTGTGGAGAGATTGCAAGAGAAGCAAAAACCAGCAGGCTTCCAACTGCAGGAGCACTCCAAAGGTGCTCTGATTGAGGCAGCAGTTTCTGGTGATCAATTATCATCAGCTGTGCAGCTTGGCTCAGAGCAGGTCTGCCCGCGAGGTCAGGACGGACAGGAGGAAGAATCAGGAGAGATCTCTGTTCAATCTGCAGCTAAGTTTGCAGGGGACCTGCTAGGGTATGGTGCCCAGGACATAGAGAATCAGCAGGAGAAAGAGGAACTGGAACAGGAGTTGCATGGAATGGAGCAGGACATTGGACCAATTGCTCAGACCAGAGTAAGCTCTGAAAGTGCACTAATTTTTAAAGCTCCTGATGTCCCAGTTGAAGGTCTGGGTTTGAACTGGTTGAGGGGGGGCTGTGTGCGAGGGGAGGGTGGGGGGCGGGGGGAGGGTCTTGGTCAAGAGAGGGGTATGCTTTCTTGTCGGAAGGTGGGGGAGGGGGATGTGGGGAGCCGGGATTCGGAGGAAGGGAAGAAGGGTAGGGGAGAAGTGAGGGGGGCGGGGGAGGGGCAGGGTGCTCTTTCCTTTGCGGCGGTGGTGAGGGGTGAGGGGGGAGGGGAGATGGGGGGGCGGCCAGTGTCTGTGGAGGGATCAAGGGGGAAAGGGGGGGAAGGGAGAGGGGCGGGGCAAATCCCCAAACGAAGGAATGTGGTGCAGATTAGATGGGTGGGGGAGGGGGCTATGCCTTCTCGGGAGACGGTTTTGAGGATGGTCATGGGCCTGGGGTTTGTGCCGGAGGACTTCTATGCCTGTATTCACCCAGTTAATTTGCCTGAGTACGATGTTAGTTTTCTAACGCAGAGGGGTATGGAAATCTTTTGGGAGAGGTATGAGGGGGTGAAAGGAAGGGGGGATTGGAGCAATTATGTGGTTATTCCTATTAGTAGACCTGACTTGGTGCAAGTCACTGTATTGGTACGAAACGAGTCCATTTCAGGGGCAGACCTGGCCTACTGGTTACAGCGGCATGCGGATTTGAGAACCCCGTTATCCAAACTCCCGGATCCAAGTAGGGTGTGGGCAGGGGGGTGGGGGGCTTGGGTTAAGCTAAGACAGGAAGGGCAAGTGGTCAAGCACATTCCTTCTGCGGCTTTTATTGGCCGGGACAGGATTCTCTGTTTTTACAAGGGACAGCCACGGCAGTGTTTCCGTTGCGGATCCTTTCGCCATTATAGTATGTCTTGCCCAGTACAACAGTGTGTAAAGTGCGGGAGTAAGGAGCACTATACAGAAAATTGTTCCTCTATCCGTTGCAATTTGTGCGGGGGTCTGGGGCATGCCTTTAGAGACTGCCCGAGGGCGCGTCATAATAGGAGGGATGAGGGCAGGGGGAATATGATTCGGGGAGAGGGGCAGGATCTAGGTCAGGGTTCTGGGGGTCTGGGGGTTGGGAGGGCTTGGGAGGAAGGGGGAGGAGAGGGAGGTTTGGGGGTACAGGGGAGGGGTGGTTTGCAGGGGGAAGAGGAGGGTTTACGGTTAGAGGAGGGCGGGGGTCTAGAGACTAGAGGGGGACAGGAGGAGGAGGGAAAGGGAGAGTGGGTTCAAGTGTCAAAATTAAAGAAACGGAAGGTTTCAAAGGGAAAGGGTTTGACATTACAGGGGTTGCCTGGGGTGGGGCAGGGGGGTAATCGATTTCAGATTTTGGAAGAAGAGGATGGGGGGGCAGAGATACAGGGGAAGGGGGATGATGGGGAGAAGGGACCTCAGGAAGAGGGAGGAGGGGAGAGGAGTCGGGGAAAGGTCAAGGGGGAAAGGAGTCAAGGTAGGAAGGGAAGGGGTACCCATGACGAGGAGGGGGGGATGGAAGTGGAAGATGTTGAGGTTGGGGAGGAGGAGGGGGTTCCGGTAGGGAAGGGAGGGGGGGGTAAGAGGAGGATGGGGCAGGGGGTGGTTAGCCAGGAGCAAGCTCAAGGGGACGGTAATGTAGAGGTAGGAAAGGAGGGGGAGGGGGTGCAGAGGGGAGAGGTTCAAGAGGGGAAGGTTGCAGGGGGGGATTCCGTAGGGTTTAAAAAGAAGAAAGGGAGGAAGAAAGGTATGAGGGAGGGGGGAGGGGAAGGTTGGGATCAGGATACAGGGATACGGGACTGGGCGGCAGAGATAGGGGATAATGGAGAGGAGGATTACATTCTGGGTAGCAGGTTGCCACAGAGAGTAGCTAGTATGCAAAGGAAGGAGGAGAGTGAGGAGTTGCATGAGTCCTAATGGGGGATATGGCAGGGCTTCTTCTGACGTTCGCCACCCTAAATGTGGCGAGTGTGGCTTCCCAGAGAGCTCAGTGTTTGGCCTATGAGTGCTTTTCTCAGGTTAAGGCCGATTGTTTTCTGCTTCAGGAAACGCGTTTGCAGAACCTGGAGCAGCTGAGAAGGGCGCGCAGGGATTGGAGATGGGGACCCTCGGTGTGGGGGCTGGCAGGGGAACGATATGGGGGAGTGGGGATTTTATTTAAGACACATAAGGTGGAAATTCAGCGTGTGATGGAACTCGGGGTGGGGAGGTGTTTAGTGGTAGACGTATTATGGCAGGGTATGGCGTTGCGAATTATTAATCTTTATGGGCCGCAGACTAGGAAGGAGCGCAGTTTGTTATTAGGGAAGATCAGGCCTTACTTGTTTACTGCACGCCAGGTAATTTGGGGGGGAGATTTCAATTTAATTATTAGGAAACAGGATAGTGGGGGGTACTAAGGTACAGGTGACATATGATGGGGTGCGCTTGCTCGGGATCATGAAAGAGGGGGGGCTGATAGATGTTCACATAGAACATTTCCCAGATGAGGATGGATTCACGTTTAGCAGGGGGAGATGTAGGAGCCGAATTGATCGGTTTTTGGTTCGTAGAGGGGTATGCCAGCGGGGGCCTCGCCTGCTGGACGTGGATTTTTTCCGACCATAAACTGCTTCTTGTGGAAGTAGGGGGGTCGGCGGCTCATAGGATAGGTAGGGGGTTGTGGAGGATGAATTTAAGATGGGTCCAGGATGAGGAGGCTCAAAAGAAATATTTGAATTTTTTAGAAGACCAGTTATCCTTACGGGGGATCTTTCCCTCCAGAGGAGAATGGTGGGAGGTGGTGAAAAAACGGACGCGTTTCCTTTTCATGGGACAGGCACGGAGGAGGGGAAGGGAAAGGACACGTTTGGGGATGGCCTTGAAGCAAAGGAAGGATTATTTGATTTCCAAGGGAGGGAGGAAAGAGGATATCCAAGAATTACAGTCTCTGTTAGAGAAGACTCAATACGATCGGTATTCCTCTTTAGTTTATGAGAGGGACTTTGGTAAATTGATTAGCCCAGATCCCTTCGTTTGTTGTAGGGAAAGAAGAGAGCATAGGGTGGTGGAGGGTTTTAGGGATACTAGGGGGGTGATGCAGGATTCCAAAGAGGGAATATTGAAGGTGGTGGAAGAGCACTTCAGGGGTTTTTTTTTCGGATCAGCACTTGGATGGGGGGAGGATGGATCAGTATGTGGAAGGGACTCCGGGGGTGGGGAATTGGGGGTCTCATCTCCAGGCCCTTTCGTGCCCCTGGACACTGCAGGAGGTTGAGGAGGCCATAGGGGCCCTGAGAAAGAGGACATCTCCGGGGCCGGATGGGCTGCCGGCAGAATTCTATCATACGTTTCGCAGGCGCCTGGCTCCGATTTTATTGGATCTCTGGGAAGAGGCACGTCAGAGGGGGTCTCTTCCAAAATCCTTGTTGGAGTCTGCATTGATTTTGTTAAGTAAGGGCAAAGATCCGCAGCTGTTAACTAACTGGAGGCCTATTGCGCTACTAAACTGTGATCGTAAGATCTTTGCGCAGATGCTCTTCAAGCGTATGCGGCAATTCTCGGGGGACTTGTTGGCAGCCTCACAGGCTTGTGGGGTGCCGGGTAGAGGGGTGCTGGAGGCTGCGGCATGGGTGAGGGAAGGTTTAGAGCGGAGTCGGGAGGAGGGGTCAGGGTGGCTGATGGTGGCGCTTGACCAAGAAAAAGCCTTTGACAGGGTCCAATGGGGATTCCTCTGGCGGGTTTTAGAGTATTACGGGTTCCCTAGGGATTGGGTGGCACAATTACGGTTGTTATATTCTCATGCACATGCATTTCCATTGATCAATGGGTGGAAAGGGGGGGAATTTGAGCTGACGGCAGGGGTTCGGCAAGGGTGCCCTTTAAGCCCTTTGCTGTATGCATTTTCTATAGACCCTTTTATTAGGCGTCTGGAGCAGGGTGGGGTGGGAGGATTGAGGGGGGTGGAGGTAAGCACGGGAGAACAGTTGCGGGTGGTGGCATACGCAGACGATATTACTGTGTGGGTGGCAAACAAAGCAGAAGGGGATAAACTTTTGGAGTTCATCCACGATTTCGCAGGGGATACAGGGTCACGGGTGAATATCCACAAATGCAACAGTTTGTGGTTAGGGCCAGTAGGGGAGCAGTTTGAATTAGGAGGGGGTTTCCCGGGGGTGGTGGATAGAATGAGGGTTTTGGGGATTTACTTTGAGATAGGAGATTATGCTAAATTCAACTGGGACCGTTGTCTTCAGGAAGCAAAGGGCGGGTGGACAGGTGGAAGAGGTGGAAAATGTCCATGGAAGATCGGGTGAAACTCATCAAGACCCATTTGGTGCCCCTCTTTTTGTTCATCAGCTACATTTGTTTGGTACCTGAAAAGTGCTATGCCTCGTTGTATAGCATTTTCTTCCAGCTGCTGTGGGGCAATCGGTTGAATCCAGTCAAACGAAACACCACATATCTATCTAGGAAGGAGGGGGGGGTAGGGATGATCAATCCGGTTTTGTTTTTTAGTTCTTTGTTTGTGCACTTTAATCTAGGGAGAGCGGTGGGTCAGGCTCCTCCAGGGTGGGCGAGTAGTGTGCTGGGGTGGTGGGAGAGGGTTTGGGTGGGGTGGAGGAGAGGGGAGAGGGTAGGGGTATTGCGGAAAGGGGCTCCGGAAAGGGTAGGGTACTATAAAACGTTAGTAAAATTAGTTCGGGTCTGGGGGATTCTAGTGGGGGAGATTAGGGATGGGAAGAGAGGAATCTGGGTGGAGAGAGTGCGCTCCCAGATGTTCTCGTCCCCTCTGGTACTTAGGGATGCTCCCGGGGAAGTGCTGAGGCAAGGGCTACGGAATATCAATTCGGAGAGGATTCCGGCTAAATATCGGGACATTGCCTGGCTGTCCCTACACGGCAAATTATATGTCAGAGAGAATCTGAGAGATAGGAAGATCCAGGACAGGAATTGTCCAAGGGGGGAATGTGTGGGGAAGTTAGAAACCATGGACCACTTTTTGAAGGACTGTCCCTTTTCCCGGGGGGGTGGGTGACAGGGTTTCTGCTCTCCTCCAGATCCCCACGTTCCGTTCCTATACGTATGCGGACTGGGTGTATGGATATCGATTCAAGAGAGGTTAGCTGGATCCGGGGACGGGGTTCTTGATTTCGCTCATTCTCCGGTTCTGTCTTTGGATGGCTCGTTGCCGGGTATCCCTGCACCAAGAAGATCGATCCATTGAACAGGTCAGTTGGGATGTGGTGCGGGCTGTACAGCAAGTGGCGCAATGGGAAAGAGTGGAGAGGGATTCACAGATGGTGTCCTTGTGGTGGAAGCATGTGAGGTTAAAGGCCTTATGATTATAGTTACTGTGATGTTGTGTTGGTTGTAATTTTAGGGGGGGAATAAGGGGGGGAAAAGGGAGGGGGAGGGGTGTATATATGTATAGGGGCAGAAGGGATTGTTTTGGTGATAGAATGGTTTGTGTTAGGCATGTGAATATTGGTATTTATATGATTTCTGTATTTTTGTTATTCGTTGCTGTAAATAAAGAAATCTCCAAGTAACCACCACTCTCTCCATGAAAAAATACTTCCTGACATTTTTCTTGAGTCTGCCCGCCTTTCAACCTCATTTCATGTCCTCTAGTTCTACTGCCTTCCCGTCTCCAGAACAGGTTCGTTTGCGGATTAATACCTTTCAAATATTTGAACGTCTGTATCATATCACCTCTGTTTCTCCTTTCCTCCAGGGTATACATGTTCAGGTCAGCAAGTCTCTCCTCATATCTTTTGTAACGCAAATCCCATACCATTTTTGTAGCTTTTCTTTGCACCGCTTCAATTTTTTTTACATCCTTAGCAATATATGGCCTCCAAAACTGAACACTACTCCAGGTGGGGCCTCACCAGCAACTTGTACAGGGGCATCAACACCTCCTTTCTTCTGCTGGTCACACCTCTGTCTATGCAGCCTAGCAACCTTTTGGCTATGGCCACCACCTTGTCACACTGTTTTGTCACCTTTAGATCCTCAGATACTATCACCCCAAGATCTCTCTTCCCGTCTCACTGCCTAACACATACGTCTCCCGTGGATTTCTATTCCCTAAGTGCATCACTTTGCATTTCTTCGCATTGAATTTTAATTGCCAAAACTTAGACCATTCTAAGCTTCTAGCTTCTGCAGATCCTTTTTCATGTTTTCCACTCCCTCCCGGGTGTCCACTCTGTTACAAATCTTAGTATCATCCGCAAAAAGGCAAACTTTACCTTCTAACCCTTCGGCAATGTCACTCACAAATATACTGAACAGAATCGGCCCCAGCACCGATCCCTGAGGCACTCCACTACTCACCTTTCCCTCATCTGAGCGAATTCCATTTACCACCACCCTCTGGCGTCTGTCCGCCAACCAGTTCCTAATCCAGTTCACCATGTTGGGCCCTATCTTCAGCCTGTCAAATTTATTCAAGAGCCTCCTGTGGGGAACCGTGTCAAAAGCTTTGCTGAAATCTAAGTAGATTACATCTATAGCTCGTCTCTGATTCAATTCTCCGGTCACCCAGTCAAAGAATTCAATGAGATTCGTTTGGCACGATTTACCATTGGTAAAACCATGTTGTCTCGGATCTTGCAACTTATTGGCTTCCAGGAAATTCACTATCCTTTCCTTCAGTATCGCTTCCATTACTTTTCCAATAACCGAAGTGACGTTTACTGGCCTGTAGTTTCCATCTTCTTCCCTATCACCACTTTTGTAAAGAGGGACCACATCCGCTGTTCTCCAATCCCACGGAACCTCTCCCGCCTCTAAGGATTTATTAAACTAATCTTTAAGAGGACCCGCCAGAACTTCTCTGAGCTCCCTCAATATCATGGGGTGGATCCTGTCAGGTCCCATGGCTTATTTTAGCATCAGGCCTCACTGCACAAAATGGGACCCTGTGCTAAAACAACCCAACTTGGGGTAAAATAACCCGACTTAACAGTAGCCCATCTTCATAACTTCCCCCTAAATGTTCTATGTAAAATGAGTTTTATGTGTTATTCAGCATTGAACAGTGTCCACGCAATGCATTATAATATATCAGGCAGTAGTATTACTGAATTGCAATTACTATGCTGTGACAGAATAGCTAAACTCAGAAAAATATATTTATGTATTTACATAGGCAAGTGGAGGCAGTGAACAATTCACAACTAAAAATGTAAATTTAAAAAGAAGGAAAAGAACTCCTTTATATTTTAGGATAGAATCAATCGCAAAAGACTCATTCATACCATCAATGCTTTCATTCTATTAGCTTTGGCTTTCTAAACCCAATATCACATCAAGCCAGTCTGTCTGGTTTGCAGTTATATATTTCAAAACAACTAGGGGTCCTTTTACTAAGGTGCGCTGAAAAATGGCCTGTGCTAGTATAGGCACGAGTTTTGGATGCACGCAGATCCATTTTTCAGCGTGCCTGTAAAAAAGGCCTTTTTTTGGCCAAAAATAGACATGTAGCAAAATGAAAATTGGCACGCATCTATTTTGGGCTTGAGACCTTACCACCACCCATTCACTTAGCAGTAAAGTTTCACATGTTAACAGGGCGGTAATCATCTGCACGCGCACAATGCCGATTACCGCCCGGTTAGCACCATGCGCCAGCAAATAAAATGTATTTTCCGGCGCACATAAAAAATGAAATTACTACCCGGGCCATGCAGTAACCGGGTGGTAGTTCCAAATTGGCGCGCATTGGGTGCACGTAGATGCCTATGTGGCTTAGCAAAAGGGCCCCCTATACTTTTAATTTTACCAGTGACATACCATTCAAAACATGTGTGCTTCACACCATTAGTCCATATAGCTAACAACCATGTTCCTGACAGAAAACACTTATTGACCAATAAAATTCTACCTATAAAAGGATGAGCAAATGACAGGAACCATAGTATCAATCAGAAAATGTCCTTGACATCATGGACCAACGTTCTCCCTATAGCATTATCTTACATTATCCATTATCTTGCATTGCATGGATACTTTCTTTTGAGCATCAGACTCCCTAGGGGAGTTTACTTTTCACATTTGCTCCCAGGTCATCACAATAACAACAAAGGGGAAACTGATACTGTACGCACACATACCTGCAGTGCCTGACTGAGCGCTCTGTCCTCTCTGTTAATGAGAAACACTGAGTAAATCCCAGCATCATAAAGCTTCAGCACTGCCTCATTCAGCTGTGGTGATGCTTTGGTTGGCCCATTGCTGAAAAAGACCGCCACCTTCCTCATCAGAAATCCACTGCGGGCTCGCTTAAAGGTATGCCTGGCTATGAAGGACATGACAGTCTCCAAACTGCGTGCCTTGCTGCTCTGGGGGATTTGCAGGTTTTCAATCTGCTGTATTAGGGCAGTTTTCTTCTTGGAGTCAGCAAAGCGGATCTCAGTAGTGACATCAGTATTGTATGTGACTACAGCTGCACGGGCTCCCCTGGGACAGTTGCTCTCAGCAATCGTTAACTGACTGAGGATTCTTAAGACTGCCTGCTTCATTCTGTTAAAAGCATCTTGGTTGACTCCTAAGGAAGTATCCATTGCAAATGCTAATTCTGTTGGATAGACTGGGCACTCCTTAGGACCTGCAAGGAATGTTTTAAATATATTAAATTCTATATAGCACAAAGAACAACACAAGTCATAAACAAACTAACAAATTTAGAGCAACTCACCAGAACAGCAAGCTGTAAGTAATAAAATGAAGAATAGTTAAAACATTTTTGTGCAAAAATAGCCAATAACATAACACAGAAAGTACACTAGTTAGTAAGTGCCGTTGTATGTCTAGATTATTCTGTTATATGGTATGCTGTTTGTTCAGTTGGAATTTAAATTGTATTAGATTTTCTGCATCTTGTGAATACAAACATATTAAAAAAATAACAGAAAAATGAAACAAAGTAACATATCCAGCACATATTTACAAGTGAGCTTTGTAAATTGGCATACTTACGGCACTTATCTTTGATGTTCCTTACAAGAACACATTTCTTAAAAAAGAAGAAAATATTCAGAATAATATTTCTGTATAATAGAATACTACATTTGACTTCATAAGATATGGTTACTTCGTCTTACAGCCAACCTTGCTGCATACACTCACTTTCATTCAATGGACTAATTTTTTCATATCACCTCACATGTTGATTTAATAATATACATAAAACTTGTGATTTCTAATCAGAAGGAAGAGAAAAAGAGTTAGATTATCCACCTTATAATTGAAAGAGAAAAACGCCTATATTCCGACATAAATCGGGAGATGGACGTCTTTCTCTCGCAGGTGCCCAAATCGGTATAATCGAAAGCTGATTTTGGGCGTCTTCAACTGCACTCCGTCGCGGGAACGAATAAAGTTGATGGGGCGTGTTGGAGGTGTGGTGAAGGCGGGACTGGGGTGCGGTTATCGGCCGAGCAGAGATGGGTGTCTTTAGGTGATAATCGAAAAAAAAGGCGTTTTACCACGATTTTGGGTCACTTTTTTTGGACCCTTTTTTTTCATGAACAAGTCCCAAAAAAGTGCCCCAACTGACCAGATGACCACTGGAGGGAATCGGGGATCACCTGCCCTGACTCCCCCAGAGGTCACTAACCCCCTCCCACCAAAAGAAACCCACTTTACAAACTTTTTTTGCCAGCCTGTATGCCAGCCTCAAATTCCGTACCCACCTCAATGACAGCAGAATGTGTTCTATCCTCTGACAGCCTTTCCCTGGTTCTGATGTGGGTCTCGGGTGAGTGTGACACCTTTTCTGTTAAGGGCACTGCAGAGTCACATCAGCAATGCATTGTGGTGGGTGTAGGGTATTGGGCTCCGTGATTCCACTAGCTTGTGTTAAATGCTCACGATGTTGGTAGTTGGTAGGCTCTACTCCCATGGTGCTCTTCCCTCTGCTTACTGGGTCAGAGTGTGCCCTGTTTTGTTTCCGGTAGTCCATGAGGTAGTTAGTGGCCATTTTTGTAAGCCAGTTTTAGATCCTTTTCATGTGTTAGCCACGTTACAGAACTTAGTTCTTACCTTGAATGTTGCTGAAAGAGGGCATTGTACACCATTCTGCCAGCTGGGTCCTACTGCTAATCTCAGTACTAGCGAGACTCGTTGCCAGTGGGGCACAATCTCTGATCTGCAGTTAACTGTGAGTAAAGGTGCTTATTCAAATAAAGGACGTTTTCAGCGAGATTAGTCTTCAGGTGTCAACTGCTGTGCCAAGGTTATACACCAGCAACAAGTCTTGTCCCTGGAGCACTTTTAGTGGGTACTGCAGTGCACTTCAGGCAGGCAGACCCAGGCCCACCCCGCCCCCCCCACACACACCTGTACCACTTGTGGTGGTAAATGGGAGGCCTCTGAAACCCACTGTACCCACATGTAGTTGCCCCCTTCACCCCTAAGAGCTATGGCAGTGTTGTACATTTGTCCCTCCCACGACCAAATGGCTTAGATTAGGATGTTTCTCAGCTGGGCGTTTTTATTTTCCATTATCGCAAAAAAAAACAAACCGCCCAGCTCAGAAAGGACCAAATCCATGGGCATTTGGTCAGTTCAAACCATATTTTCGAAACAAAAGATGGACGCCCATTTTTTTCGAAAATACGGTCTGTCCCGCTTCTTCATGTACCCGTTTTCGGACCCGTTTTCGATTATGCCCCTCCACATCTACTTGGAGATAAATGAACTGGCTCATTTCCAACACAATTCAAAGAAATTTCAGAAAAGTAGTGGAGAAGTTGTCAAAAACAATGGTCTTTTCTGAGGAGTAATCTGTGTATAGCGAAAAGAAAGACAGATTATGTCACATAACTGCAAGGCACAGTCCATACCCAGTCTATGTCCATGTCCTACACATTCCATAACCCATTCCAGCAAAAGCAATTAGTGCATTAATTAGCGCATGCTAAGTGGCATGTCAACATATTAACTGTTACTACAGCAATGCACTAACAGCACATGCTAATTTAAATGCAAAGATGCTAATTCTGGGTGGCAGAGTGAGAGGAAACTTGGCCTACGCCCCTAATTAGGGGGTGTGGCAAGTTGTGGTAGCAGTAGGATCCTGAAACTGCCGACTAAAAGTGGCAATGAACCTGAGACCTGGGAGTTTGACTCACAGTCCCCTCTGGGAAGGTGCTCTATCCAAGGAGACAAAGGTAAAGGTACCCAGTCTGGCTGGTAGGGCGAGAGCCAGAGGTATGCTGCTGCTGTGGGGACTCATAAAATAAGGCTTGTTAAAATATCCTGGAGGTAAGGGTACTTCAGGAAGAGGGCCAATCTCGTTTGGAAGGAGGAGTACCATTTAGAAGAGCCACACTTCAGTGGGTTTTTTCCCTTCTGTTTCTTGCCCACAGAACCATGGCCTCCGAAGCGTTCATGAAGTAGGTAGTGGAACAGCTGATGGCCAAGCAGAAAGTGATGGACTGATAGTTTTCAAGAACTTTGGAGCAGCAGGGGCAGCAACAGCAGCCACTTCTACAGATGTTGGAGACCCAAACTTGGGAACTACAAAACCTCGAAGTGGACTGTACCAGAAGGAGGTACAATGAGGCTCTGAGGTGGGACTTTTAGTTGATGTGGCTTGTACACCTAGAGCAGAGTGGCAAAAGGGGTTAATCCTCATTAAGATGGGACCCGAGGATGATCCAGATGCTTTTTTAACTACTTTTGAGTGGGTGGGCACTGTCACGGGCTGGCATCTTGAACAATGGGCTATCTGGCTAGCTCCTTACTTGTATTTACCCTTCTGCGCTTCTCTTGCGGCCAGCTATCAGGGAAAAATGCCTCAGAGGGCAATCCCAGGCCTGCATCCACCGGAGGGGCAGTAAGGGGCGCCTTAGAAAACCCCTGTGGCTGAGCTCTTTTAAGCATATATGCATTATGAAGCAATAATACAAAGTCAGGGGAGAAAAACTCGCCCTGGGCACCCGGTTCCAATTCGAGGGCCCCCTCCGGTCTCCAGACCCTCCGCCTCAGCAGGGGTCGTGCCATGTGTCCATCAACCAGCAGGGGGAGATAGAGAGCAGCTTCTTGAACTATGCTACTCTGAAAACAGCTGTACAAGATAGATTAGGCCTCAGTAAGGAAAATTACCAGAGGAAATTTCAAGGCCAGACTTCTTTGAAAAAGGATAGGCCGAGAACCATGACCCAACACCTTATGGACTTTGCTTCCAGGTGGTTGGAGCCAGAAAAATGGTCTGGACAGCAGGTGGTCCAGCTAATAGTTTTGGAACAGTTTTTGAACATTCTCCCTCCACTTGTAAAGACCTGGGTGACAAGGCAGGGTCTCAGGTCTATTGAAGAGGCTACATTACTGGCTGAACACTTTATGGAAACAGAGGACGGTTGGAGGGAAAAGAAAGATGAGCCTGTCCTGAGAGAGGCCTTAGTCAAACCAATAGGGTGAAAAGGAAGGCTTACCTCCCCTAGGGATGGAGAAGAGAGTGCCAGAAAAGGGAGAGAGGGGTGATGGTCCTAAATCCTGGGAACTCGGGAAGATGAAGTGGGAAACCCCAAACCCAGACAGGTCACTCATCCAAGCTTGAGGTGCTTTTCATGTGGGGAGGAAGGACACTTCCAAAAGGACTGCCCCCTGATGGACTGTTCATTTTCAAGAACAGGCATAGCACAGCCGGGGAGGCATGCAAGAGAAAAGGCGGCCCTGAGAAGATAGATACTGGAAGCAACCAATCCCTTATGTCAGGACCCCTAGCTAGAAGACTAAGAATTGGAGAAGGGGTGAGTAGTTATAAAGGGGCAGTCCAGGTTCGCTGTGTTCACGAGGATGTAGAAAGGGAACCTACATATGAGATAGGACGAACCTGGGAGAACCTGGGAGAGGAGAACTCTTCCTTTGAAAGTAGTTGTAGTGGAGAAATTACCTTTCCCTTTGAATTTGGGGAGAGACTGGGAGGGCGTGAAGGAGGTCCTGTTCACTAGAGAGGCCTGGGTTGTGACCAGAACCAAAGATTATTCCAAATCCGAGGACAAAGATTTGAGCTTGGGAGAGATTTTCCTTTTGTCACCCAGGATGTCCTAGGAAGTCCTGGGAAAACCAGGAAGAGTAAGGCCATTAAGAGAGATAAAAAATGGAAAGGGTTGTTGCCCCAACAAATGTAGAGGCCCTTAGTCAAGATACAATAGATGGGTTCTCTGATTGTTGTGTAGGGAAATGCTGAAACCTAACTCTTAAAATATACTGGGACTGGGAGGTGCAGGAAAAGGATGAGGGGGAAGAGTCTGCTCTCCATTTTACCAAGATAAATGACTTGTTATACCGGGTAGAGAAGAAAGGGGAGCAAGTAAAGCACAAACAGTTGATGATTCCCAAGGCATTCAGGAAGACCTTAATGATGCTGTCCCATGACCATCCTTTGTCAGAATTACATAACCAGAATTACACACAGCATTTGAAGTAAGGTCACACCATGGAGAGATACAAAGGCATTATATAACATTCTCCTTTTTGCTTTCCATTCCTTTCTTTTCCTAATAATACCCAACATTCTATTTGCTTTCTTAGCAGCTGCTGCACACTGATCAGAGGATTTCAATGTATCATCATCGATGATACCTAGATCCTTTTCCTGGTCGGTGACTCCTAATGTGGAGCCTTGCATCACGAAGCTATAGTTTGGGTTCCTCTTTCCCACATGCATCACTTTGCACTTGCTCACATTAAATGTCATCTGCCATATGGATGCCCAGTCTCCCAGTCTCATAAGGCCCTTTTGCAATTTTTCACAATCCTCTTGTGGGCATAATCGAAAGGGACGCCCAAGTTTTGCTGAGGATATCCTCGCAAAATGTCCTGGTGAAGAGGCGGGGATATCGAAACAAGATGGACGCCCATATTTCGTTTCGATAATACGGTTGGGATGCCCAAATCTGGAAATTTAGTTCGTCCTTAGAGATGGTCGTCCCTAGACTTGGTTGTTTCTGATTTTCAGCGATAATGGAAAGCAAGGACGTCCATTTTAGAGACGACCAAATCCAAGCCCTTTGGTCATGGGAAGAGCCAGCCAGAACACCAACCGGGCACCCTAGGGGGCACTGCAGTGGACTTCATAAAAAGCTTCCAGGTACATAGCTCCCTTACCTTGTGTGCTGAGCCCCCCAAAACCCACTACCTACAACTGTACACCACTACCATAGCCCTTACGGGTGAAGGGGGGCACCTACATGTGGATGCAGTGGATTTCTGGTGGGTTTTGGAGGGCTCACATTTATCATCACAAGTGTAATAGGTAGGGCGGGGATGGGCCTGGGTCCGCCTGCCTGAAGTGCACTGCACCCACTAAAACTGCTCCAGGGACCTGCATACTGGTGTAATGGACCTGAGTATGACATTTGAGGCTGGCACAAAATATTTTTAAAGATATTTTTTGAGGGTGGGAGAGGGTTAGTGACCACTGGGGGAGTAAGGGGAGATCATCCCCGATTCTCTCCGGTGGTCATCTGGTCAGTTCAGGCACCTTTTTGTGCCTTGGTCAAAAGAAAAACAGGACCAGGTAAAGTTGTCCAAATGCTCGTCAGGGACGCCCTTTTTTCCCATTATGGGTCGAGGACGCCCATGTGTTAGGCACGCCCAAGTCCTGCCTTTGCTACGCCTCCAATGCCCTGGGAACTTTGGTCGTCCCCACGACGGAAAGCAGTTGGGGACGCCCAAAATCGGCTTTCGATTATACCGATTTGGGTGACCCTGTGAGAATTTGTGTCATAAGACGGGTGTCCTTCTCTTTCGAAAATAAGCCTGTGTGTTTCATCAGCAAATTTAATTACCTCACTAGTTATTCCCATCTCTAGATCATTTATAATATGTTAAAAAGCAGTGGCCCCAGCACAGACCCATGCAGAACCCCACTATGTACTCTTCTCCATTGAGAATACTGACCATTTAACCTTACTCTCCGTTTTCTATCTTTTAACCAGCGGATAACCGATCATTTTCAGCAGCATTTAACTGGTTATCACTTCTGAAAATGACTGGTTAGTGCCGGCGATGCAGGGGTCATTCCTGGGGTGTGAGTGGTTCAGGGGCGTAGCTACGGGTGGGCCTGGGTGGGCCCAAGCCCACCCAATTTCGGCCCAGGCCCGCCCATCCAAATTGCAGCAGCAGCAGCACGGCACGACAATAGCAGGGATGACGCACGCAAGCACCCGCTGTGGCTCAGCTGATCAGGCTCCGAGTCCGACAGGACAGAATCCAGCCCGATTTCACTCAGGCCCGCCCACCACCCAAGCACTAGCGTACCACCATTACCACGCAGGCAGGCAGCCGGCCGGGCACCCGCTCAGGTCTCCAGGGCAGGGCAGGCTCCGCCTCCGGACAACATCAGCCCCCGCCGGGCCGGCGCCTACCTTCGGCTTCTTCGGGTCCAGGAATGCCTGCACTTGGCTTGCACAGGGCTGCGCAGGCGGAGTCCTGACAACATCAGCCCCCACCGGGCTGGCGCCTACCTTCGGCTTCTTCGCGTCATAATTTTTCATCCATCCTGCGGTGCGATAGCAGTAGCAGCGCTCACTGGATGACATGCGCACGTGCACGCACGCAGGTGCGAGGCAAGCCTCAGCCTGGCCCTGCCTGGACGTGGGAAGCAAAGGAATTGGCTTGGAAGTTGGGAAGGAAGTTCGAGGAGAGACACCAATCGAGTTCCAGCAGCGTCCAGTGGCACTCTCCAATCCATAACTTTACTGCCAAAAAGGTAAGAAGCCTGCCAGCAGCCCACCCAGCCCAGCAGCAGCCAGCAGGTAATAAAATGGTAAATTCCTTTTTTTTTCATCATAATCTTTTGCCCTGCAGTGAAGAGCCCACCCCGAAGCCCACCACCATGACCTGCCAGCATTTTGATTATTCTTTTGTAATCAAAATGATGACTGTGGTCTGGTAGTGGGCTTCTGGATGGGGGGGGGGGGTAGACGTGCCGGTGCCTAGAGCAATGAAGAGGCCATCCCCACCCAAAAATTCCCCAACAATTTTAATAGTGCCAGAGCTAGCTTAATTTAAAAAAAAAGTTGTCTCTCTCATTTTGGTGGGTTTTTGGGTGGGGATGGTCTCTGCAGTGCCTAGTTTAAAATTTAAAAAAAAAGTGTAGGTGCCAGCGGTTTTCTCTGGGTGGACCGGTGCGTGCAGAAAAAAAGTTAAAAAAAAAATTTAATTCCATAGGGGGTGGGTAGGGAGTAGGGTAGGGCTGATGCTAGGCTACAGGGAGGAGTGGGGTGAAGGATAGAGCTGATGTTTAGCTATGGGATGGATTGGGGGGGGGGGGGTGAGAAGGGAAGGGCTGATGCTGAGCTATGGGGATGGATAGATTATTGGCGGGAAAAGCTGATGCCAGGCTGCTGGGATGGATGGATGGATGGGGTAGGGTAGGGTAGGGATGGTGTTTATGTTTTTGTAATATGTTTTAAAATGAATGTGGGTTGAATTGTGATATGTTTAGAATTGCAGAGATAATGTGGCATAAAAATTTAGAAAATAAATCAATAAATTTATAATTTTTGGTCCTTTATTCTGTAATTGATGAGGGTTGGTCTGTGGTCTGCATGTGACCACGAGCAGATGAGTTTCTGCTGGCATGTGGTTTGTATGGGGATCTATGAGTCTGACTTGTCTGGCTTTTCCAATGGGATGTGTATTGCTGTTGTGTACATTCACTGCTGCCTTTTTAAAGGTACTGTTATTGGAACTGGTGTTATCGTTTGCAATATAGGCTCTAAGAAGCCTCTTTGCAGGATCACAAAGTACTTGGCAACAAAGGGATTTTGTGTTGCTATTATTGAGGTGCTACTACAATTTGAATACATTGTTCCAGGATTGGGGGGGTGCTAAGCTTTAGTAAAAGGGCAACTTTATTATGCTTCTGCTACCTATGTTGTTCGATGTATTATTATTATTTGTTACATTTGTATCCCACATTTTTGCAGGCTCAATGTGGCTTACATGTAACTGTTAATGGTGTTAACTGATTCTGGTCTGAACAAATACATGGTATGAATGAATACAAAGTGATACTGTTGTCGAATAAGGTGCATGTATGGTAGGTACAATTGGGGGAACTTAGAGGGGGAAGAAGAGTCAGGTAATGTCTATTAAGGTCTTTGGTTACATTGTGTTGCAAGTGTCCAGGTATTTTTATGTTGGGTCGGTGGGGTATGCTCTTCTGAACAGGTCTGTCTTCAGTGTTTTCTATATTTAAAACTATTGGTTTTTTCCCCACATTAAGTAAGTGGTTTATGTTGATGCAGGGCAGCTGTTGGGCAGAATCCTTAGAAATCCATCATCAAGTGCATTCTAAGGCATTATTTTGTAGTATCCCAAGAAACATTACTCATGTCTCTCTATCTATCTATCTATCTATCTATCTATCTATCTATCTATCTATCTATCTATATATAGTGCCCACCCATATTAGCTCTGGGCCCACCCAAAATCTCAGGTCTGGCTACGCCACTGGAGTGGTTAAGTCTTGATATTCAGAACTTAATTGGACAGGCTTAGTGACTTAATAAGGACACATAAAAAGCAGACCTATTTTTGCCTGCTAATCCATGGCCAGTTAAGGCTGAATATTGACTTAACTGGTCATGCGCTAGCAGGTGTTGAAAAATCTGAATATTCAATGCCGGTCATCAGAAATGGACCGGCATTGAATATAATGGTTGAATGCTGGCAATGGGCAGTTAAAGTGCTGTCTGCCACCTGCTGAATATCATGGGTATGTTTATTCCTGCGTTGTACTAGCTTAACAATATCAATCAGTTTTAGAACCAGTAGCTCAACAATTAAAAATTTTTTAAAGATTTTACATATGAATAAAAGAAGGAGGAAAACGTCTTATAAATCATCCAGTCTGTGCTTTATTCATTTGACTTTGGAGAGCAAAATTCAAAACTTGCGGTGATGCATATAATCATCGACCAAAAACCTCCACCATCCAAAACCATATGCTGTGCACAAAATGTTACTTAAATAGAAAAACTGTGCAGAGTAACTAGCGGTACATTAATAACCAAGGTAATGTGGTACTTATCTTTGGCTCCAAAAATTCTAACGGACATCCATTTTGCCATCGCTTTATCAAGGGAAAGGAGCTTACTGAGTGACATCATATGCCTGCTGCTGCAGAGTCAAATGAATGGAGCATAGATTGGGTGATTTATGAGACCTTTTCCTCTTTTTTTATTCATATTTAAAAACTTAAATATTTTTTTGATTGGTGACCTACTGGTTCTAAAACTGATTGATATTGTTTTGCTCTATTTGGACCAGAAATATAAGCCTTTGAACTGTCTAGTATTAAGTATTCTTAGAGGGGCATAATTGAACGAAAACGTCTATCTCCATGGGCGTTAATGTCCGAGAATGGGTCCGTGAAGGGGCGGACCGAACCGTATTTTTGAAAAAAATAGACGTCTATGTTTTATTCGACAATTTGTGAGCTGGGCGTTTTTGTTTTTCAGTAATAATGGAAAATGAAAGCGCCCAGCTCAAAAACGAATAAATCCAAGGCATTTGTTCATGGGAGGGGCCAGGAGTCGTAGTGCACTGGTCCCCCTCACATGCCAGGACACCAACCGGGCACCCTAGGGGGCATTTTTACAAAAACAAAAAAAAAGGTAAAAGAGCTCCTAGGTGCATAGCACCCTTCCCTTGTGTGTTGAGCCCCCCAAATCCCCCTCAAAACCCACTGCCCACAAGTCTACACCATTACTATAGCCCTAAGCGGTGAAGGGGGGCACCTACATGTGGGTACAGTGGGTTTGGGGGGGTTGCACGACTAAGCATTAAGCAGCACAATTGTAACAGGTAGGGGGGGGGGAATGGGCCTGGGTCCACCTGCCTGAAGTCCACTGCATCCCCTAACAACTGCTCCAGGGACCTGCATACTGCTGCCAGGGAGGTGGGTATGACATTTGAGGGGGAAAATAAAAGTTGTGAAACATTTTTTGTGGTGGGAGGGGGTTAGTGACCACTGGGGGAGTCAGGGGAGGTCATCCCAGATTCCCTCTGGTGGTAATCTGGTCATTTAGGGCTCTTTTTGGGGCCTTATTCATGAAAAAAACAGGGTCCAGGAAAAGTGCCCTAAATTCTAGCTACAAACGCATACTTTTTTTCCATTATCGGCGAAAGGCGCCCATCTCTGTTCGGGTGATAACCACGCCCCAGTCCCGCCTTCACCACGCCTCCGACACGCCCCCATCAACTTTGTACGCTTCCGCGATGGAGTGCAGTTGAAAACGTCCAAGTTCGGCTTTCGATTATACCGCGTTATTCGTTTTTGGGAGATAAACGCCTATCTCCCGATTTAGGTCGCAATATAGGCGTTTTTGTCTTTCGATTATAAGCTGGTTAGTATACTAGCTTAAACCAGTGCCTCAGATCTCTAGCTTATGTGTATCCAAGAAAACCTTGAAGTGGCAATAATTTATTATTTCTATCCAGCTTTGGGACTTCTGCATTTTTCAGCTACATTCTGTCTCTCTATATTAGGGGTTTTCAACCGAGTCCTTGGAATACACCTAGCCAATCATATTTTCAGGATATGTATAATGAATATGCACAAGATAAATTTGCATGCATTACCTCATTGTATGCAAATCTATCTCATGCATATTCATTGTGGGTATCCTGAAAACCTGACTAGCTAGGTGTGTCCCAAGGTCTGGGTTGAGAACCCCTGCTATATACTAAAGAAGATGTGCATCTGATTTCCATGTGATAGGGAGCGTCTGATTGGTTCTACAAACATCAGTGAGCACCTAAAGCCACTTTTTTGGCATCAGTGGTAAAGTATCTCTCCATTCCTTCCCCCCCCCCCCCCCCATCTGTGATCCAGTATCTCCAACCCTCTCTCAAGTCTCCCTTCCTCTCGCTGGTGATAAAGGGCACCAGCATAATCACTGCTTCCTCTAGGCCCCCCCAGTCTGGTCTTTCTCCCTTCCCTTCCCCCTCCCAGCATATAGTCCAGCATCTCTCCATCTCTCCTCTCTCAACCCCACCCCCAGTCAGCTTCAGACTCCTAGAGGATGCCAGCAATGGCAGTGATTCACACATGCTACCTTGCTACCTGCTCTAAAACGTTCCCTCTGCTGCATGTAGTCCCACCAGAAACAGAATGTTGCATCAGAGGTGGTGGGACACAGCAGAGGGAAGGCTCTGGGCTGGCCACAGGTAGCATATGTGAATCACTGCCACTGCTAGTACTCCCTAGTAGCTTGAAGGTAGATTTGTAAGAGGATAGGGATTTGAGAAACAGGAGGGATGTTAATCCGCAGGTGGGGGATGGAAGAGAGATACAGTTACAGTTAATTTATAGCCTGCTAAAGTCAATTACATAGTTCATAGTGGATTACAGTTCAAGATGATAGATCAAGAAAATCTAGGATGTTACATAATTCAAAAGTTAAAATGAAATAAAAAAATAGCTATACACAAGGTGATTATTATCTTTAACTACTCAATTATTGATTATATAATAATGTAACATCCCGGAGAAGGAAAAAAGAAAAAGTTATACAACATATTACTTTCTTAAAACATGTTTACAAAATAACATTATCTTTAATCCCTTCTTCAAGGTATCAGTTCTAGACTCACACTTTCATTCCTAAGAGAATGACCATAAGTTGGATGCTTGATATACAAATAAACAAGTGAACATTTTCTTTGAAATCACTCCTTTAGGACTAGGAAAAGAAAGATAATATATTCCTGAAGCTATAAAACTGACTTGCCATTGGCTCTGCAAACAAGAGAAATCATATAGTCAGGGACCATACCATACACAATCTTGAAGATCAAACATCCCAATTTAAACAGTACTTTACCCTCATTCATAGGAGCCAACTTTTCAAAATGATTGGGGGTGCTGAAAATTTTTTTTTTTTTACAGGCAGTGTCCCCCCCCCCCCCCCCCCCCCCCCATACCTTAAAATTATATCTACTGCAGTCTTCACCTGGGCAGTGGCAGCGCCACTCATAGGCTGCCTGCAACCTGCACCAGGACTTCTTCCCTGAACAGTCCCACCCCTCAGTCCCCCTGTACTGTGCAAATATAAAGAGATGCAAAATTGAAAAACTGACATATTTCAATCACTATACTATAGGTTAACAAATAAAACAAAAAATGGAAAATATGATATCATTTTAGTGGACTAAATACCGCATTTTTCGGACTATAAGACGCACTTTTTTCCCCCAAAATTTGGGAGGAAAATGGGGGGTGCGTCTTATAGTCCGAAGGTAGCGTTTTTGGACCTCCGTTCCGTACTTACAGGATTCCATGTTCCCTGGTGGTCTAGTGACGTCGGGGCAGGAAAGAGCCCCCTCTTTCCTGCCCATCGCGCTGCTCTCCGTGCTTCTCAATGCTTTCTGACGGTCTCGGCGAGATTCAAAATGGCCGCCGAGAATCTCGGCGGCCATTTTGAATATCGCCGAGACCATCAGAAAGCATTGAGAAGCACGGAGAGCAGCGCGATGGGCAGGAAAGAGGGGGCTCTTTCCTGCCCCGACGTCACTAGACCACCAGGGAACATGGAATGCTGTAAGTACGGGACGGAGGTCCAAAACCCGGACAAGACGCACCGGAGCACCTAGGTTTTAGAGGAGGGAAAGAGGAAAAATTTTTTTTCCTATTTCCCTCCTCTAAAACCTAGGTGCGTCTTATGGTCCGGTGCGTCTTATAGTCCGAAAAATACGTTAGCTTTCAAAGGCCAAAACCTCTTTCCTCAGGTCAGGACAGTATACTGCTGTTATGGTATTCTGTTCTGACACAAGAAAGGAGGGTTTGGTCTCCAAACATTAGTCAAAAATGTATTAAAATTAGTCCAGTAAACATATCACCTTACTTCCATTTTCTGTATTTATTAACACAGCTATCACACTACTTTATCCTAAACTAAAAATAAAATTCATTTTTCCTACCTTTGTGGTCTGGCCGTTTACTGTTTCTAATTGTGTTGGTCCCAGTCTCTTGTTTCTTCTTTCCTCAGTCTTTAACTTTTCCCCCTTTCCATCCATCGTCTACCCCCTCTCTCCCCCTTTTCCTTCCAGCATCCGCCCCCTCTCTTCCCCCTTTCCATCCAGTATCTGCCCCCTCTCTCTCTCCTTTCCATCCAGCATCTGCCCCCTCTCTTCCCTCTTTCCATCCGGCGTCTATTTTCTCCATTCATGTGTAGTTTTTCTCCTCTTTTCCCTTTCCCTCATCTCTGTCAGTATGCCTCTCCTTCCTCTTTCTTCACTCTCCTCCATCCATGTCCACCATTTTTCTTCTCTCCGCCCCTCCATCCATGTTCATCTCAATTCCTCTCTTCCCTCCCCGCCATCCATGTCCAGCATTTTCCCTCTCTCCCCTCCATCCATGTGCATCTCCTCCTGTCTTCCCTCCCCTCCATCCATGTCCATCATTTCTCCTGCCCTCCCCTGCATCCATGTACATCAACTTTCATCTCTCCCCTGCCCTCCCATCCATCCATGTTCAGCAACTCTCCTCTCTCCCCTGCCCTCCCCTGCATCCATGTTCAGCAACTCTCCTCTCTCCCCTGCATCCATGTTCAGCAACTCTCCTCTCTCCCCTGCCCTCCCCTGCATCCATTTCCAGCAACTCTCCTCTCTCCCCTGCCCTCTCCTGCATCTATGTCCAGCAACTCCCCTGCCCTCCCCTGTATCCATGTTCAGCAAATCTCCTCTCTCCCCTGCCCTCCCCTGTATCCATGTTCAGCAAATCTCCTCTCTCCCCTGCCCCCTGCCCTCCCCTGTATCCATGTTCAGCAAGCCTCCTCTCTCCCCTGCCCTCCCCTGTATCCATGTTCAGCAACTCTCTTCTCTCCCCTGCCCCTGCCCTCCCCTGTATCCATGTTCAGCAACTCTCTTCTCTCCCCTGCCCCTGCCCTCCCCTGTATCCCTGTTCAGCAACTCTCTTCTCTCCCCTGCCCCATGCCCTCCCCTGTATCCATGTTCAGCAAGTCTCCTCTCTCCCCTGCCCCATGCCCTCCCCTGTATCCATGTTCAGCAAGTCTCCTCTCTCCCCTGCATCCATGTTCAGCAACTCTCCTCTCTCCCCTCCCCTCCCCTGTATCCATGTTCAGCAACTCTCCTCTGTCCCCTGCCCTCCCCTGTATCCATGTTCAGCAGCTCTCCTCTCTCCCCTGCCCTCCCCTGTACCCATGTTCAGCAACTCTCCCCTCTCCCCTGCCTTCCCCTGTATCCATGTTCAGCAACTCTCTTCTCTCCCCTGCCCCATGCCCTCCCCAGTATCCATGTTCAGCAACTCTCCTCTCTCCCCTGCCCCATGCCCTCCCCTGTATCCATGTTCAGCAAGTCTCCTCTCTCCCCTGCCCCATGCCCTCCCCTGTATCCATATTCAGCAAGTCTCCTCTCTCCCCTGTCCCATGCCCTCCCCTGTATCCATGTTCAGCAAGTCTCCTCTCCCCTGCATCCATGTTCAGCAACTCTCCTCTCTCCCCTCCCCTGTATCCATGTTCAGCAACTCTCCTCTGTCCCCTGCCCTCCCCTGTATCCATGTTCAGCAGCTCTCCTCTCTCCCCTGCCCTCCCCTGTACCCATGTTCAGCAACTCTCCCCTGCCTTCCCCTGTATCCATGTTCAGCAACTCTCCTCTCTCCCCTGTCCCCTGCCCTCCCCTGTATCCATGTTCAGCAACTCTCCTCTCTCCCCTGTCCCCTGCCCCCCCGTATCCATGTTCAGCAACTCTCCTCTCTCCCCTGTCCCCCCTGTATCCATGTTCAGCAACTCTTCTCTCTCCCCTGCCCTTCCCTGTATCCATGTTCAGCAACTCTCCACTCTCCCCTGTCCTCCCCTGTATCCATGTTCAGCAACTCTCCTCTCTCCCCTGCCCTCCCCTGTACTCATGTTCAGCAACTCTCCTCTCTCCCCTGTATCCATGTTCAGCAACTCTCCTCTCTCCCCTGCCCTCCCCTGTATCCATGTTCAGCAACTCTCCTCTCTCCCCTGTCCCCTGCCCAGCATCAATGTTCAGCGATTTCTTCCCTGCCCTACCTCTTAAAACTAATTTTACCTGACTGAACGAAAGAAGCAGAGTACAGCCGGCTCCGTCTTCACCTTTCTTCTTCCCTCCAGTCTCAGCTGTGGTCCCGCCCTCATTTCCTGTTTACGCAAAGGCAGGAGCACAGCTGAGACTGGAGGGAAGAAGAAAGGTGAAGACGGAGCCGCCGGCTGTACTCTGCTTCTTTCACTGCCGTTCAGTCAGGTTTTAAGCGCTGGCTGAGCGGCAGGAAAGCAAGGAGGGCAGGTTTTAAAATATTGGGGGTGCTTGAGCACCCACAGCACCCACGGAGTCGGCGCCTATGCCCTCAATTGGAAGCCAGTGTAGCTTAATGAAATAGGGTTAATCCTATCTGACTTCTTCAGAGAGAAAATCAGGCACACAGGCACATTTTGAATTGTTTGAATCCTTCTTAACAGTTGTTTCGATAAACCCAAGTACACAATATTACAATAATCCAGCTTAAAGATTGAACCACGAGCTGGAATAAATCCTCCCACAGATACTTCTGAATTCTCCTCAAAGTGCAAAAAGAGTTTTTCACAAGGGAATTAACTTGATTTTCCATAGATAATTTATCATCTAGAGTAACACCTCAAAGTTTCATTGAGCGATCTAACAAATGTGTTTCACCATCAATATTAAGATTTAAATCCATGGTATGATTCAATTTGTTTCTAAGGGCAAAGGGCTCATCCCAAGCCCACCCTTAATGGGGGGGAGGGGAGCTTCACCTGACGTTGGCCTGGGTGACCATGGCGGGCTTTGGCTGAAGTCTTGCTCGCCCAGTCTAAGATGGGGGAGCACTACAGGATGAACCCGATTGGAGGAGGGGGCTGGCCCTTGTGGGCTCAAACCTTCCAATCGGGGGCAAGTGGGAAGGCTCAACCACACGCCTTCCTGCAAGCAGCTGGGAGAAGCTGAGGGGAGGCATTAAAAGGGGCATGGCCTCTGGGGAGCAGGCTTCTTCCTGCTCCTCATAGGCATCCAGCTATGTTGGATCATGATGATGGCAGCAGCAGAATGCTTCTCAGCGGGGATTCTTTTTCTGGATCTGTTGGTGGGCACTGTATTGCCAGTGCTGTTTCCTTTTGTCCAGAACTGCTGCTCGTGCTGCGACAAATGTGGTTGTCATGTCCCCCCCCCCCCCCCCCCCACACCCAAGAGCAGTTAGGATGTTGGGTGGTCTGGCAGTCTCCAGCTTTATGGCCTTTCATTTTCAGGCAGGCCCTGTTGAGGCTGCCAGCAAAAACAAAGAAGTGGGAAATAGACCAGGCTAACCAGAAACAAGCGAGGAAACTTCAGTAGATTGTCTGCAATTTATTGGTGATGACTCGACACAGTACTGTGTTTCGACTGGTAGCCTGCATCAGAAGTCTTTAAATAGAATGCAATAACATCAAATGGTCAACGCCCGTAGATGTAAGAAAATGGAACAATGTGGTCTTTAAAAAGACCTTTAAGTAGAAAATGCGTGGATTCAATGCTCAATTTAGAATCCATGTATTTTCTACTTAAGTCTTTTTAAAGACCACACTGTTCCGTTTTCTTACATCTACGGTCGTTGACCATTTGATGTTGTTGCATTCTATTTAAAGACTCCTGAAGCAGGCTACCAGTCAAAACACTGAAGTTTCCTCGTTTGTCTCTGGTTAGCCTGGTCTATTTCTCACTTCTTTGTTTTTGCAGTTGTTTCATCGTGGGATCTCGGTGTTCCTCCGCCCTGGCGGATTCTCACCTAGTTATGCCAGTGACATTACCAGTGGTCAGGCCTGGCCTCTCTCCCATGAAAAGGTGTGCCTTTCAGCCTCTGGGTTGTGAATTGCTAAGGTTCTGAAGCTGGGAGTGAATCACTTGTTTATCTTTTACTTATTTCTTGCATTTGTATCCCACATTTTCCCACCTATTTGCAGGCTCAATGTGGCTTACATAATGCCGTAATGGTGATTGCCATTTCTGGATCGAGAAATACAAAATGGTTCTTAAGTGACAGAGAGGCATATTTTCAAAGCACTTTGGGAGGCTAAGTTCCATAGGTTTCTATGGAACTTTGGGAGGCTGTGCTTTGAAAATGAGCCTCAGAGTAGATTAAGCAATCAAGTGTAGCAAGTTCATTTCTGGCATGAGAAATAGAGTGGTATTGCTATAGAGTTCATGAGTGACAGGGAAAGTTAAGCAATCAAGTGTAGAGAGTTCGTTTCTGGAATGAGAAGTAGAGTGGTTTAACGATAACGTTCATTAGTGCCAAAGTACAGTTAAGCAATCCAGTGTCGAGAGTTCAGTTTTGTCCTGTTCTAGTATGGGTTTTGTTGTCTGGTATTTAGGATGGATCATTGTGGTATGCCTTTTCGAACAAGTTGGTTTTTAATAACTTTCGGAAGTTTGTTAGGTCGTGTATTGTTTTGATGGCAGTTGGCAGGGCATTTCATAGTTGCGCGCTTATGTAGGAGAAGCTGGATGCATATGTTGATTTATATTTTAGTCCTTTGCAGCTAGGGTAGTGAAGATTCAGGAATGTGCGTGCTGATCTTTTTGCTAAGTCTACGAGGTTTGTCATGTATACCAGGGCCTCGCCGTGAATAATTTTATGAACCAGGCTACAGATTTTGAACGCAATACGTTCTTTAAGTGGGAGCCACTTAGAATGGAAAGGCTAGGGCCCTGGAAATTTCCTAGTCAGATAAAGTGAGAAATATTTTCTCCAAATGTGTGGTGCAGCTATGCATTCCATTGCCTGAGTGGGCTCTTAAAGCAGTAATTTTAACCTTTGGTGGGGTGACAATTTGCCTCAGGCCTTAGGGATTAAGCCTAGTGCTTGGGAGGGGATATCTGAGGAGCAGGCTTGGGTGGAGGGTGGTCTGGTCTCCTTCCTTATCTGATCTCATGGCTGGCAGGCTCTCTCCTTACATGGGGGCCCCTCCTAGGCCTGGGTGGTGTTTGGGCTGGGGAAGTTGGGAATTCCTTTCCCCGGGCTGGGGGGTTTATGGCCAGATTTAATTTCTCAATACTGTTTTTTGGGGGGAGGGGGGACTAGCTGCTAGGCATGGGTTTGCTGGTATCACTGGGGCTGCTCCTCCTGCTTGTTTTTCTTTCATCACAGGCCCAAAACCTTGGTTACAGCAGGGGTTGCAACTCAGGGGACCTGGGTTTTTATCCCACCTTACACTGTTCATTCAGTTGATGTTGACCTGTTCAATCTTGGTGAGGAAATGGCCTTGGGCGGGTTACAGGCCCTGTTCTGCCTAGTGTTTAATGCAGAGGACTGCACACTTAGAAATGTGGTTCTAATCCCACTGTAATTTTTCCCTTCTATTTTGGCCCTGCACTTATCCACAACTGGTAGTTGTTTCTAGGAATTAACCTGGTACATTCCATTTCCTCTAGACTTATGTCATCCCTGGGCATCTGCCTGAGTATGGTGTGGTACGTTTTGCATTTTAACCAGGTTGCAGCATTGCCGTCCTGGTATGTTGTTGGCATTGTTTGCTATCAGGTAAGCCTTTCGGCTGTTGTCTGTGCCTCCTGCTTCTCTGCTTTTTATGAATCATGTTGCTTCATTTAATGTCTGCCCATGGTTTTCTGGCTCATGTGTCTACTTTGGGGTTGCTCTGTTGTTTATTGGGTGGTTGTGCAGCAATCAGGCTTAGATATCCTATACTTTCTTGGGGGATTTTTGGTTCATAGACCTTGCCACATCACGTGGTTGTCACTGATTGCTGTCAGTTTTGTCACTTAGCTGCTGAATTTGGTATATTCTTGTCTGTGAGGGCCAGAGGAGTGGCCTAGTGGTTAGTACAGTGGACTGTGAACCAGGGGACCCAGGTTCAAGTCCTGCTTCAACACTTAACAACCTTCCAGTCCTCGTAAGATTTTCTTCTGGTATAGAGATCTATGGGTCTGCAGGTTACCTGTTTGTCATAGGACGATGGTGAAACACTTGTGCTGGTCATGCAAGAATGGCATATATAGTCTCATTTGCACATATATTATTTGACTAAGGCATGGCAATAGATTACTGCAATGTTACAGCTGCAACATGTTCTTAAGCACAAATAGAAAAAAAACCCAACTTATAACTTACATCTCTTGAATCCCCTGAACTTCCTTTTAGACCCTAAAGATATAAAAAAAATTTAAACTCAGAGAGAAGAGGCAGTAGCATAGCAATGTACATACAGTAGCTATTGATACTTTCACATGTAACATTGAAGAAGCATATTTATTTTTTAGATCTTTGGCATTGTTTCCATACTTAATAAAAAATAGAAGAGTGCTTATCAAACAAAGGGAAGAGTGACTCCATTGATCCATGTTCAGTTTTATAAAAAATTGTTTAGCTCATAACTGCAGTTCAGCTTCCCTCTGGACCGACTCAATCTATCTTTCTGAAGGTGCAATCTCCAGAATTGTTCACAGGACTCTAAATGTGATCTCACCAGAGACTTATACAGAGGCACTATCACCTCCTCCTTCCTGCCAACCATTCCTTTCCCTATGCAACCAAGCATTTTTCCAGCTTTTGCTTTCGCCTTTTTTCACCTGTTTGGCCACCTTAAGATCATCACATACGATCATACCCAAGTCCCGCTCCTCTTTCATGACAAGCAAGTTGTTGCCTATGCTAGCAAAGCTTTATCTGAGGTTGAGAAGAAATATTCTGGAAAAGGCCCTATTGTCCACCATTTGGGCCTTCCAGCCCTTTTGGAGTTACTTTAGTTCAAGGAGAGAAGTTAAATTAGTAACATAAAGGGGCATAATCGAACGACGCTGGCCAAATAGATGGCCGGCCATCTTGGGGGCCGGCTCCGCAAAGTGGTGGAGCAAACCATATTATCGAAAAAGATGGCCGGCCATCTTTTCTTTCGATAATACGGTTGGGGCCGGCTAAATCTCAACATTTAAGTCAAATGTTGAGATCGCCGGGTTTAGAGATGGCCGGCTTCAGTTCTCAGCCATAATGGAAACAGGGCCCGGCCATCTCAAACCTGGCGAAATGCAAGGTATTTGGTCGTGGGAGGAGCCAGCATTTGTAGTGCACTGGTCCCCCTGACATGCCAGGACACCAACTGGGCACCCTAGGAGGCACTTCTAAAATTAAAAAAAAAATTGCTCCCAGGTGTATAGCTCCCTTCCCTTGGGTGCTGAGCCCCCCAAATCCCCCCAAAACCCACTCCCCACAACTCTAGACCACTACCATAGCCCTAAGGGGTGAAGGGGGGCACCTACATGTGGGTACAGTGGGTTTTGGGGGGGGTTTGGATGGCTCATATTTACCACCACAAGTGTAACAGGTAGGGGGGGTGGGCCTCGGTCCACCTGCCTGATGTGCACTGCACCCACAAAAAACTGCTCCAGGTACCTGCATACTGCTGTCAGGGAGCTGGGTATGACATTTGAGGCTGGCATAGAGGCTGGTAAAAAATGTGTCAAATTTATTTTTTGGGTGGGAAGGGGTTGGTGACCACTGGGGGAGTAAGGGGAGGTGATCCCCAATTCCCTCCGGTGGTCATCTGGTCAATTGGGGCACTTTTTTGAGGCTTGGTCGTAAAAATAAATGGACCAAGTGAAGCCAGCAAAATGCTCATCAGAGCCGGCCATATTTTTTCCATTATCGGGCGAAGCTGGCTATCTCGTAACCACGCCCCCGTCCTGCCTTCTGTACCCTGCTGAAACGCCCTCTTGAAGTTTCGCCGGCTCCGCGACGGAAAGCAGTTGGCGCCGACCACAATCGGCTTTCGATTATACCGATTTGGCCGGCTTTAGGAGATGGCCGGCCATCTCCCGATTTGTGTCGGAAGATGGCCTGTGATCTCTTTCGAAAATAAGCTGGAGTAATAAAGTAGATGACGGCAGAAAAAAAACCTGCACGGTCCATCCAGTCTGACCAACAAGATAAACTCATATGTGCTACTTTTTGTGTATACCTTACCTTGATTTGTATCTGTCATTTTCAGGGCACAGACCGTAGAAGTCTGCCCAGCACTAGCCCCACCTCCCAACCACCAGCCCCGCCTCCCCCGCCTCTCGGCTAAGCTTCTGAGGATCCATTCCTTCTGAACAGGATTCCTTTATGTTTATCCCATGCATGTTTGAATTCCGTTACCGTTTTCATCTCCACCACCTCCCGCGGGAGGGCATTCCAAGTATCACCATTCTCTCAATGAAAAAATACTTCCTGACATTTTTCTTGAGTCTACCCCCCTTCAATTTCATTTCATGTCCTCTAGTTCTACCTCCTTCCCATCTCCGGAAAAGGTTTGTTTGTGGATTAATACCTTTCAAATATTTGAACGTCTGTATCATATTGTCGCGTTCTCGAGGACCTTGGCATACTGTCAGGCTTCTTCCCCGGGAGCACTGGGTTCGTGAGTCCCTGGGCCACTACCGTGGAGCGGCAGTGGCAGGCAAGATCACCTTCAAGGTAGAGATGAGACAAGACTGGACCGGAACCCCGGACTGGAGTTCTACACAGGAATACACGGAACTGGAACGCACCGGACGGGTGCGCACTGGAGTGGAGCCCGCTGGACTGGAACACACTGGACTGGAACATACAGGAGTGAAACCCGCTGGACTGGAACACACTGGAGCGGAACCCATGGGACCGGAACCCGCTGGACTGGAACACACTGGACCTAGGCTTCACCTACGCTTAGCTGCCTTTCCCCGAGGGTTAAGCCCCCAGGTTCGGGCAGCCGGCAGGACTTACAGGAAAGACCGGAACTGGAACTTGCAATCAGGAACAGCAGGAATCAGGATCCAGAAGTGCCCCCAGGCACCTAGGCGAAAGCAAGGCAGACAGGCAGAGAATGTCCGGGTTCCGGCAGCAGGCAGGTTCAAAGCAATGGTCAGGTCAAGGAACAAGACTATGGCTGGAGCCTCAGTATCAAGGAGAACTGGCAACAGATTGAACAAGGGCTGAAGCTCCAGAAGCAAAAGAAAACACACACTGGAAAACCAGCAGGCTAAACACAAGAAGACTAGTAAACTGTACACAAGCTAATAGGAAAGCTATGCCCAAGCAAACCAATCATACACAAGAAACATACACTAAGCAAACACAGGAAAGCTGTACACAGGCTGACAAAGCAAAGCTGTGCCCAAGCTAACCAGTCATACACTAGGAACATACACAGAGCAATCTCAGGAGAATTAGTAAAGCTGTACACAGGCTAACAAGCAAAGCTGTGCCCAAGCTAACAAGTCATACACTGGAAACATACACAGAGCAAACTCAGGAGAACTAGTAAAGCTGTACACAAGCTAACAAACAAAGCTGTGCCCAAGCTAACAAGTCAAACACCAGAAACATACACAGAGCAAACAATGTAGCAGTGTACAGAGCACTCTACATACCAGGGCCCTTAGACGAAATGCAAAGGCAAGGGCTGCAGGCTCTAAGTGACTAATAAAGCCTTTCAACACCAGAGGCACAGCTGCAGCAATCTCCTTGCCTCCAAACAGAGGCTTGACACACAGAGAAGTCAGCCCACAGGAAGGAACAGCGGGAGCCATCTTGGATACTGGCATAGAGGAGTCGGCAGCCATCTTGGAAGAGGCATAGCCCCCACAGGTGAGGTTCAGTAGGGCAATCAGCACACAGAGCCAGAGAGAAACTAAGACAGAGACAGACACAGAGACAAGCAGAAGCCAGCACAGCCACTGACTCCCAGAAACAGGGTAAGAATGAGGGTGGTCATGGCCACAGACGTGACACATATCACCCCTATTTCTCCTTTCCTCCAGGCTATACATGTTCAGGTCAGCAAGTCTCTCCTCATACATCTTGTAATGCAAATCCCATACCATTCTTGTAGCTTTTCTTTGCACCGCTTCAATTCTTTTTACATCCTTAGCAAGATACGTCCTCCAAAACTGAACACAATACTCCAGGTGGGGCCTCACCAATGACTTATACAGGGGCATTAAAACCTCTTTTATTCTGCTGGTCACACCTGTCACACCTCTCTCTATACAGCCTAGCAACCTTCTAGCTAGGGCCACCACCTTGTCACACTGTTTGTTTGCCTTCAGATTCTCAGATACTATCACCCCAAGATCCCTCTCCCCGTCTGTACATATCAGACTCTCACTGCCTAACACATACGTCTCCCGTGGATTTCTACTCCCTAGGTGCATCACTTTGTATTTCTTCGCATTGAATTTTAATTGCCAAACCTTAGACCATTCTTCTAGCTTCTGTAGATCCTTTTTCATGTTTTCCACTCCCTCCCGGTGTCCACTCTGTTACAAATCTTAGTATCATCCGCAAAAAGACAAACTTTACCTTCTAACCCTTCAGCAATGTCACTCACAAATATATTGAACAGAATCGGCCCCAGCACCGATCCCTGAGGCACTCCACTACTCACTTTTCCCTCATCCGAGTGAATGCCATTAACCACCACCCTCTGGCATCTGTCCGTCAACCAGTTCACCACGTCGGGTCCTATTTTCAAGTTTATTCAAGAGCCTCCTGTGGGGAACCGTGTCAAAAGCTTTGCTGAAATCTAAGTCGATTACGTCTATAGCACATCCATGATTCAATTCTCCGGTCACCCAGCCAATGAGATTCGTTTGGCATGATTTACCTTTGATAAAACTATGTTGTCTCTGATCTTGCAACTTGTTGGCTTCCAGGAAATTCACTATCCTTCTTCAGCATTGCTTCCATTACTTTTCCAATAACCGAAGTGAGGCTTACCGGCCTGTAGTTACCAGTTTCTTCCCTATCACCACTTTTGTGAAGAGAGACAACATCCACCATTCTCCAATCCCACGGAACCTCTCCCGTCTCCAAGGATTTATTAAACAAATCTTTAAGAGGACCCGCCAGAACCTCTCTGAGCTCCCTCAATATCCTGGGGTGGATCCTGTCCGGTCCCACGGCTTTGTCCACCTTTAGATTTTCAAGTTGTTCATACACACTGTCTTCAGTGAACGGTGCTCTATCCACTCCATTCTCATTAGTGCTTTTGCCAGTCAATTGCGGTCCTTCTCCAGGATTTTCTTCTGTTTAAACATCAGTTTTCTGGGCAGCAACTGGATTAAATGTGGCCTGGTTTCAACCAGCTGAATTATTTCTTGGAATTTAGCCCTCTAAGGTTGACTTCTTCAAGTGAGGTATACTAGAAAAAACATTGGAATTCTATGGCCCAAGGTTTGGCAGAACTGCATGATTAGATGATTCTCTTATAGTTAACCAGGTACTAGACTCTTAACTATAAGAACTGGAGCAAAATTGTCATCACATATATGATGAGAATATTTGTGCTGACTTCCCGAAGGTCTATGTGGATGGATGTGACTTCCATCAAGAGACAGGCAGGCCATGAACTACTAGCTGAAGTTGGTATGATTTGGGATCACACCCACTCTGGTGAAACTCAGTTCAGCCTAGGTTCCAAGACTAACCAATATGCTGAGACTGTAGGGCTGTATCAATCTGAACAACTCTAATTATGTCATCTGAATTTTGTGTTCCATCTACTTACTGTGATAGTTAATAACATGCTAAACTCCAAAGTGAAACCTGTCCAACACAATGAACTAATTTGTGATCAAGGAAATGACCAGATCACCTATTGGAAACTGGTGAAAGATTACTCCAAAGTTGAGAGTCCTGACAAGAAGGGAAACAACCTAGCAAATCAATTTGTCAAAGAAGGTGTCATTTTAGGGGAACTCTGGCAATGTGAGAGTTACAAAGCCTTAGCTTTCAAGGTGGTTACAGGACAGTGTGTGAAGCAGACAGCTGAAACCCCGGTACTACAATGGGGCAATGAAGTTCCACTATTTGATCTAGTAACTGCACAGAAAGAAGATCCCACTATTGGAAGATTCTATTATTTTATTCTCAAATTACAAGAACATCCTTTGACCCAAGAAGAGTGTCAAGATGATGAGCAGCTGAGGATACTGTAGGCCTCCAAAGAGAATTTTCAGATCCACAAAGATTTGCTAACATGGTATTGTATAATCAGTTGTTCCCTACACCTACCAAGGAATCATGCTGTGCAACATGCCCATGATAAACTCTGCAGGAGATAGAGTCACTTATGAAAATGAAGCAAGTGGCTTATTGTAATATATGGTAACATATATTAAATGTTTTTTTCCTAGGGCTCTGGGGTGGCTGTTCCAGGGTTTTGGTGAATGTTGCTGGCTGGAAAAGGTTTAAAGTTTAGTTTGGGAATTTTTAATGGAGTTAGCTGAAGAAAGTGTGAGATGTTTCTTAAATATGGTTTTATTTTTCAAGAAATAAACCATGATTAGGTGGGGATTGTACTTTAAAATGTTCCTTTCTGTTTTGGGTACAAGTCAGGTTAAAATTGACTTTGAAATTCTCTGTATAGGAAGTTTTGCATTTACTTCTATGGGGGAGGGAGATTCTAAACAGATCAGAGAAAAAAAAAGTCTTTAGCTGACAAGCTGATTGGTTGAGTAAGGTCAGATGTCCCTTCCTCTAGGGGGGTGAGTTGCTAGGGAGACTCACTGGGTGAGCAGCAAGGTTGCCAGGTGGGCGGTTTTACCGCCCAATTGGGCGGGTTTTCACCAGCGGCGGCGGGAAAATTTCGCCGGCCGCAGGATGCGGTTTTTTAGGCGGTTTTCCCATCGCCGCTGTGCGAGTTTGGCGTTTTTTTCCGGGGCTTCTATTGGTCCAATTTGGTCCAATAGAAGCTTTTCCGGGGCTTCTATTGGTCCGGACCAATAGAAGCCTTTTTTTAGGGGCGGGGCTGACGTCAGGGATGACGTAGGGGGTGGGGCTAGTGATGTGGGAGGTGGGGTTAGTGAAGTGGGAGGCGGGGTTAGTGACGTGGGGCGGGATTAGGTGATGCGGGGGCGGGGTTCAGTGACGTGGAAGACGGGGATTGGCTACGGGCGGTTTTTGGGCGGGTTTACGGCTGTTTCGGGCTGGGAAAATTTTTCCCAGCTGGCAACCCTGGTGAGCAGAAAAAAAGGCTGGCTGAACATGGAGAGTGAGACAGAGAAAGGTATGCTGAGTGTGTGAAAAGTAAGAATTAAGGCATGGATTTTATGAGTTTAAAGTGAAATGTGACTTGGAAAAGGGTACTTGGATAGTAAAAGTGAGTGAAAATGAGATGATTTGAGCTGAGAAGTGAGTACTTAAATGAACCAGACTGCCTTTTCCATGGTTGTGTTTCTGAATACGTGTGAGGTGAACTGATGTTCTGGGTGAGAAAGCAGTACTAATAGAAAGCTGTGAGAAAGTTTAAACCATATTTAATTTGGTTTTGAGTGGAGGAAAGGTATGTTTCTGCATGCAGTGCATGAAATGGTTAAGTTCTAAGGGAATTTAAGGTCATGGAAGGTGGAATGAGAGTCTGTATGCAAAGGTACTAAGACATTTTAGGGTGAGAGAGGCTTTGATTTGTGGTGGGAATTGTACTACATGAGAAAGCCTATAAGGGTGTCAGGAAAAAGTGTGTAAGGATTTTAAGTATGACACAGGGGAAGGACTGAGAAATGAAGTTGATATTTGGAAAAAGAAGCCATTAAGCTGTGTCTGTGGGAAAGGTGTGTTGTTGGAGAGAGTTCTGAGTTCAGTACAGGGTTTGGAATCAGACTGCAGATTAAAGAAAATCCAGCACTGTTTTTGTATGAGTATGCTGTATTCTCCAGATTGATCTGATAGCTGTGAAGGGAAAAGTTATGCTTTTATGTGAAGTCTGTGAGATGGAATGTTGAAGCCTGCTGGATTTTAGAACAGGGAATCAACAGTGAGAAATAGGTTTTGTAGTGAGAAAACCTTTAACTTATTTTATTTCAATTAGAGAGTATGGCCACAGTATTGAGAACTGATTGTCACCAGAGTAGAGTCCGTTCCTGATCCAGCTCAGGCAGTTCTAAGGTTTTGCTTCCAGAATTATTTTCTTTATAAGTGAGGTTTAGGGAGAAGAGATTGGTGAAATATTCCTCTTCAGAATGTCCGGCTGAGCTCCAACGCAAGAAAGACCTCACCTAAATAAATTCAACCACAGCTAAGTGACATTGGCAAAGGATATTGAAGGACATATAAGTTTTTTTGGTTTACAACATTTTAAGGGAAAACTAAAGAACAGAACAACATCAAATATAAAAAACCCACGTTTTCCTGATTTGCTTAAGTGTTCTGGGTTCAAGTGAGATCCTTGCACAAACATCCATAATACCTATAAAGACTGAAATTCTAACATCAATAGCAAGGAAAGAGAATAGAAACTAATATCTGACTTTGATAAAAAGACAATTTAAATATTTATCTGAAAAGGTTCTTTTCTGCCTTTTTAGGTGATTTTGTTGAAAGAAACAGAAAAAGTTAAGGGTATACATGTAAAACTACATTTGAATGTTGAATATGTTATTGCAGTTCTATTAAGCCACACACTAATTGTGAATTTGAGTTTATTTGAATGAAAATTTGCTTGCATTTGTATTCAATAAAGAAAAAGATCATTTGCATATCTGAAAGTTTGGTCCTTCCATTTCAGGAACAAATCCTAAATTTAGATTCTTTTCCTCCTTTATTCTTTGAGAGTAAAGGACGAGGTTAGTTTATTTGTTCCACTCCCTCGGCTGTGAGTGTGTGTTCCCTGGATATTCGCCATGACTACAAACAACAGGTATCTGGGAGCACATCACTGTAGTCCAGCCGAGAGGGGTGGTAACATTATCAGCCCCACATGCATCAAAATGTGAAGTCTGTATACCATTTTCAGCCTTCATCACCATCCAGATGATTAGATTGGTCCCATGACCTGATCCCGCCATGGTACCCAGTACATGTTCACTGTCAACTATATGTTTACGAAATGGATGGAATGTCTTCTTGTTCCAAACTGCACAACAGAGACCACAACCACCTTGCTGCTAAACCATGTATTCAGTAGATGGGGTTTGCCTCAGAGGCGTAGCCAGGTTTTGATCTCAGGGGGAGCAGACTTTTATAAAATAGGCGCCGGTTGGTGTCAGCTAGACAGCACTGTCTATGTTGTTGCTCAGGTGCTATGGCGGGCAATGATTAATACAGGCTGTCTCTGTTGCGTCCTGCCTACAAGGAAAACGGTAAGTTACATCAGGAGGCAGGACGCAGAAGAGGTCCCTGGACTGGCCAGAGCAGGCAACCTTAACCACAAAGTAAAAATATTCAAATTGTGACCATCACCTCAGGAATAGCATACACATTCCTTCCACTGCTAGGCACCTTGTTTAAATCAAATGGGCTTTTGTTTGTGAGGTGACTCTACAGGAAGTGAAGAACACTAGTCCTGAGCATTTTTATTTTGGGTGACAAAGGCCACCAAAGGTGGCCCTTGCCCCATAGCCTACATTCAAATAGTGCTAGACACTTTGTGAAATTACACAAACCCCTGCAAAAAGACACCCAAAACCTATACTGAAAACTTACCACACCATAACAGCCCTAACCTAAATATGAAAAGACGGTGCTATAAATATTACAGTGGGACCAAGAGAAGTATTTCCCTAGGTGGTCCTGGAGCACCTTCTTGCCATTCAGGTTTTCAGGCTATCCACAATGAATCTGCATGAAAAAGATTTGCATGTAATGGAGGCAGTATATGCAAATCAATGTCAAGCATACTTATTGTGGATAGCTTGAAAACCTGACTGGCAAGGGGGTACTGTAGAACCAATTTGGGAAACACTGCCCTAGAACACAAAACTCACCACACCATAACAGCCCTAACCTACATATGAAAAGACAGTGCCATATTAGGTGTTCAGCGCTGCATGCATCTGGTAGCGCTATACAAATGCTAATAATAATAATAACATTACACTGGGTTCTGGAGCACCGATATACCTACTATTGGGAAACTGGAACAAGCTGCACTGTTACACATTCCTACACAGACACTACTTGCTAGCAGAATCCTTCACCTCAGTCACACATGCAGAACATGGACAGACCCTCATCTATATAACATAAGAGTAGCCATACTGGGTAAGACCAATGGCCCATCTAACCCAGTATCCTGTTTCCAACAGTGGCCAACCCAGGTCACAAGCATCTGGCAGAAACCCAAATTGTGACAACATTCCATGCTACCAATCTAATACAGAATAGAGAGCAACAACAACAAAAACAAAAATTGAAATAGACCCCCCTCCTCTCTGCCCAAGGAAGCCAGACTCTATAAACAGTGCAATACTGGTAAAAAAGAAACAGAAATGCATTTTCTCCTGTACTTTGCAAAATAAAAATAGAAAAAAATGTACGTTTTACAAAGCAGGTACATCTCAGTCCTTACAAAGTATTAAATAAAAATAATTTTCTTCTACCTTTGTTGACTGGGAATTTGGCTGGTCCCAGTCTTTTTTTTCCATGTTCCACGAGTCAGCCATACAAATTCTTTTCCAGGTTGGCCTTTCCATTTCTTCTCTCGCCTCTTTTCTTCCTTTCCTTCTCTACATCTGTTGGCACTGATCTTTCGTTTTATGTCCCCACTATGAAATAGCTGTGCATAGAGCTGCCATGTGATCGAGCTCCAGAAGGGAGATTTTTCAACCAGTCCTAGTGTGAACTGACATCTCAAATTAATGTGGGATTTGCAGTCCCTGATTCTACCCATCAAAATCTGTGCTGCAGTACATTCAAAATTACTTAAGAAAATGCACTCGGACCCCTGCAGGATTGCTAATTTGAAGACATCGGAGATGTGCATTTTTAAATACTGTCTTATTCCTAAAATCAAATTCAAAATAAAATACCTTTTTCTACTGTTTGAACAATTTATTTTCTCATTTGCTTTGGTCCCACTGTCTCTTTTCTGTTTTTCTCTGTTTCTTCTGACTTTATAGGGTCTCTTGCCCATCTGACATTTCTTTCCTCTGCACCACTATATTTGTCCTGTCTAGTATCTCCCTTCTATGTCCCTTGTCCCTATCCTACCCCCAAGTTCAGCATCTGCCCTTTCTGTGTCCCCATCCCCGCCCCTGTTTTCAGCACAAGCCTACCTTGGTCTCCTCATCTCCCCCTTTTCTAATATCTGCCCTCCTGGTGTCTCCATCTCTCCCTTTTTCTAACATTGCCCTGTGTCCCCCATCTTCCCCCTTTTTCCAGCATTACCTCTTTCTCCCTATCTCACCCCTTTTTCACCATTCTCCCCATATTCCCATTGCCCCCTTCCAGTAGTGCCTCTTTGTGTCCCTATCTCCTCCTCCCCATTCCAGTAGTGTACTCTCTGTGTCCCTATCTCCTTACCCCCCTTTCTAGTAGTGCCCCTGTGTCTCTATCGGTGAACAGTGAAGAAAAATTAGCTCAACCTATAGAGTTTATAATTGTGGTTTCTACCGGCGGCTATAATAATTTTTTTAAGCTGCTTTAGTGATATTTGATTGTTATTTCTTTTCTCCTCCAGCTTTTAAGGCACTGCCTATCCAACTGAAACTACTTTAGTCTTGTTACAGATGGACCAACAATACAAAATTTACAAGGTGGATGCAGCAGCTCATAACTTTGCTTGCTTTGTTTCGCGTGAACAGCAATGACAACTGCGCGGGGGAGTAGACACAGATTAACCAAACATAGTAACATAGTAGATGACGGCAGAAAAAGACCTGCATGGTCCATCCAGTCTGCCCAACAAGATAAGCATATGTGTATACCTTACCTTGATTTGTACCTGCCTTTTTCAGGGCACAGACCGTACAAGTCTGCCCAGCAGTATTTCCCGCCTCCCAACCACCAGTCCCGCCTCCCATCACTGGCTCTGGCACAGATCGTATAAGTCTGCCCTCCACTATCCTCGCCTCCCAACCACCAACCCCTCTTCCCCCACCTGCTCCGCCACCCAATTTCGGCTAAGCTTCTGAGGATCCATTCCTACTGCACAGGATTCCTTTATGCATATCCCACGCATGTTTGAATTCCGTTACCGTTTTCATCTCCACCACCTTCCGCGGGAGGGCATTCAAAGCATCCACCACCCTCTCTGTGAAAAAATACTTCCTGACATTTTTCTTCAGTCTACCCCCCTTCAATTTCATTTCATGTCCTCTCATTCTACCGCCTTCCCATCTCCGGAAAAGATTTGTTTGCGGATTAATACCTTTCAAGTATTTGAACATCTGTATCATATCACCCCTGTTCCTCCTTCCCTCCCGGGTGTCCACTCTGTTGCAAATCTTAGTATCATCCGCAAATAGGCAAACTTTACCTTCTAACCCTTCGGCAATGTCACTCACAAATATATTGAACAGAATCGGCCCCAGCACCAATCCCTGAGGCACTCCACTACTCACCTTTCCCTCCTCCGAGCGAACTCCATTTACCACCACCCTCTGTCGTCTGTCCGTCAACCAGTTCCTAATCCAGTTCACCACTTCGGGACCTATCTTCAGCCCATCTAGTTTATTTAAGAACCTCCTGTGGGGAACCGTGTCAAAAGCTTTGCTAAAATCTAAGTAGATTACGTCTATACCACGTCGATGATTCAATTCTCCAGTTACCCAATCAAGGAATTCAATGAGATGCGTTTGGCACGATTTCCCTCTGGTAAAACCATGTTGTCTCGGATCTTGCAACTTATTGGCTTCCAGGAAATTCACTATCCTTTCCTTCAGCATCGCTTCCATTACTTTTCCAATAACCGAAGTTACGTTTACTGGCCTGTAGTTTCCAGCTTCTTCCCTATCACCACTTTTGTGAAGAGGGACCACCTCTGCCGTTCTCCAATCCCTCGGAACCTCTCCCATCTCCAAGGATTTATTAAACAAATCTTTAAGAGGACCCGCCAGAACCTCTCTGAGCTCCCTCAATATTCTGAGATGGATCCCATCCAGTCCCATGGCTTTGCCACCTTTAGCTTTCCAAGTTGTTGATACACACTCTCTTCCGTGAACGGTGCTATATCCATTCCATTCTCAGGTGTACTTTTGCCAGTCCCTCGCGGTCCTTCTCCAGGATTTTCTTCAGTGAAAACAGAACAAAAGTATCTATTTAGCAAATTTGCTTTTTCTTCATCATTATCTACATAGCGGTTCGCTGTATCTTTTAGTCTCACAATTCTCTTTTTAGTCATTCTCCTTTCACTAATATACCTTGTGACAAGGCTACATCCCCGATGTATAGAGTGAAGCAGCAAAACCATGAACTACATATCCCAGAATGCATTTCCAGTCCTAGCAGTGCGAGCCCAGGGGATAGGCAAGCTGGCCTTATACCGTCTCTGACCACAAGAGGGAGGGTGACTGAAGGAGCCAGTTCCCCTGGACCTGCAATCAGCATATCATACTGCCCACCTGTAATAGGGAGGGGTGGGCTGAGAAGCAGGAGGAGGATTGGATGGGAATTAATCGGCCTGAGCAGGGGAAGGAAGGAGAATGGAATGGGAGCTTGAGAGCTGAGGAAGGCAGCCCCTGAAGGTTTGGAAACCTACATGGTTTTGGAATTTATTTTGGTTTAAAGCCTGTTTTCTTGTGGGAGACCTGTTTGCTTTGGGGAAACCATGAATGGTGGGGGAATTACTAACCTGTTTTGAAACCTGATTATTTTGAGAACCTCTGAAGTTGGAAGGCTTGTTTATGAAGGAGGGCTGCCTGGTGGGAAGAGGGGTTCAGTTCAGGAGGAGAGGAGCAGTGCAGGCTAAAAATTCTTGGGCAAGACAGGTCCCTAAAGTACTGAAGCAGGCTGAAATACCTTGGGTGGGAGGAAGACCCAAAAGTAATGAACCTCCTGAAAGTAAAGGCTGCTGGGGGATTAAGTGTTTGTCTTGAGGGGAAATCCTGCTTGTGGGACAAGTACTATTTGTTTGCTACTGACGGGGACAAAAAAGCAGGGATTTCCAAAGGACTATTGCATTCCCCTCAGGGAAGGGGGCAACGTCTTTGTGTAATTGGCTGATGTACTAAGCAAGGCAGAACAGCCCTGCCTGAGAAGCAAGTCTCTACTCTGGAGTGAAGTTTTGTTTATGAATCTGGAAAATAAAGGAATGTTTTGAAGTATTTCCTGGTGGCAGTTTTGTGAAGTTCTGGCTATTCCTGGGAGGCAGCTTCCTCCCCCCATACTGGAGTAGTGGGCCCGTTTACAACCTGAAGAAATTTTTGTCGCCCCCCCCCCCTTACATTTCTAGCCATTTGTTCTTCCGCTTGCGCCTTTGCCAGACGTACCTCTCTCTTGGCTTCTTTCAGTTTCATCCGATATTCCTCCCCGTGTTCCTCTTCTTGAGATTTTCTATATTTCTGGAACGCTAACTCTTTAGCCTTTATTTTCTCAGCCACTTGCTTGGAGAACCATATCGGTTTCCTTTTTCTCTTGCTTTTATTTACTCTCCTTACATAAAGGTCTGTGGCCCTATTTATTACTTCCTTGCTTACAACGGACTAGATAGGCTCAGTTCCACTTCTGTCTATTAAACCTTCTTGGGCCACTTTCTCCTTTCTCCAGCCCAGCCTCCCCCCCCCCCCCCCTGAGTCTTACATATTTCTTCCATGGTGATTTTCATTACCCTCCTGCACGAGTCTTGCACCTACACCTGTCTCTTCTGCCCGCTGTCTTCCATCTGCGTGGTCGCTCGTTTGTAAAGCCCTAAGACGTTTTCCCGTCTGACACCGGCGATTCACATAGCCAGCCTTCTGCCAGCGTTGAGGCCTCTCCCTCGGGCGCGTCCCACCTCTAATGCAACTTCCTGTCTCCCACAGAGGTGGGACGCACCTGAGGGAGAGGCCCCGACGCTGGCAGAAGGCTGGCTATGTGAATCGCCGGTGTCAGACGGGAAAACGTCTCAGGGCTTTAAAAACGAGCGACCACACGGATGGGAGACAGTGGGCGGAAGAGACAGGAGGAGTAGGTGGGAGGGGGAAGGAGGCAGAGAAAGCTATTAGTACTGCAGGCATTTGGTGCTTAGGTGCCATCTCTTCTAAAAATCTGTTTGGGGGAGCGACCGCTCCCCCTGCACCCCACAGGTTTGCCTATGCTAGTGGACTCTGACCAAGGTTTTCATTTCACAGGTCAATTTATCAAACAGATGTGGAACTGCTATGGGGTGAAGAGCAAACTGAGCTTTGAATATCACCTAGTGGTTAGTGCAGTGGACTTTGATCCTGGGGAACTGGGTTCGATTCCCACTGCAGCTCCTTGTGACTGTGGGCAAGTCATTTAACCCTCCATTGCCCCCGGTACAAAATAAGTACCTGTATATACAGTGGTGTGCTGGAGCCGGCTCACACCGGCTCGCAAGAGCCGCTTGTTAAATTTTGACAGCTCTTGCGAGCCAGTTGTTGTTGGGGGTGAGCCGGCAACATTGCGGGAGGTAAGCATGGCAGAAGGGCGCCATCACAGGCCATACTTACCTCCCCTGCCGCTCCGAAGCATATCCAACCATGTCCTTCGCCCCCTCCGTCTTTTTTTAATTACCTCCGTCAAAGCGCATGCCATTTAAAGCCCTGCTGCGTGCTGGCCATCTCCAGGCTTCCCCTGCTTGCTTCGGATGATGTTCGTGCCTTAGTCCCGCCTTCATTCTGATGTCATGTCCTTTTTCGCGAAGGCGGGACTAAGGCACGAACATCATCCGAAGCAAGCAGGGGAAGCCTGGAGACGGCCAGCACGCAGCAGGGCTTTAAATGGCGTGCGCTTTGACGGAGGTAATTAAAAAAAGATGGAGGGGAGGGTGGGGGCGAAGGACATCGTTGGACATGCTTTGGAGCGGCAGGGGAGGGAGGAGAATTGCTGGATGGGTAGAGGGGGGCAGGGGAGAGACTTGCTGAGCATGGGTGGGTAGAGGGGGCAGGGGAGAGACTTGCTGGGCATGCGTGGGTAGAGGGGGCAGAGGAGAGACTTGCTGGGCATGGGTGGGTAGAGGGGGGCAGGAGAGAGAGGAGAATTGCTGGGTATGGATGGATAGAGAGGGACAGAGGAGAGAGGAGAGTTTCAGGACATGGATGGAGGGGAGAGCAAGAGAAATTCTGGACATGGATGGAGAGGAGGGAAGGGAGAGAGAAGAAATGCTGGACATGGAGGGAAGGTAGAGGAAGGAGATTAGATGAGGGAAAAGGAAGTGAGGAGAGAAACTGCACATGGATGGAGAAAATAGGCAGAAGCTGGATCCACTGTACAGTCAAGTATGTGGAGGACCAGAAATGAAGAAGAAAGAAAAGAAATAAATGGAAAGGAAGCCCTGGAAACGGAGTCAAGGGAACAGATAGAGAGCAGCAGAATCAGATACTGGACCAGCATGATCAGAGAAACAAAGTCACCAGACAACAAAGGTAGAAAAAAAATAATTTTATTTTCATTATAGTGTTTGGAATATGTCCACTTTGAGAATCAGGTGCTGAACGTTAAAAGTTTATATTTATTTACTTATTTATGGCATTTTATCCCATATTAAACATGAATTAGATTGGAACCTGGGATCATTTAATTTTTTTTTTCCTGGAGAGAGTAATGTGTTGGCCGCCCCCCCCCCCCCCCGGGTATAGCCAGCTCTGCAATTTTTTTGGGGGGGGCGCCGAGGTGGATGGGGGGGGGGGGGCGCCGAGGTGGACCGGGGAGAGAGCCTGTTGTTAAAAATTTACCAGCACACCACTGTGTATATATAAACCGCTTTGAATGTAGTTGCAAAATACCAAGAAACGTGGTATATCACTTCACTTCCCTTATTTTTTCTTACTTTCTGATTAACTCCTACTGAATATTGATCCTTATTTCTTTCTGACAGAAGTAACCAGAGTTTGTATACATGAATCATCATTAAATATATCAAAACTCTTTAAATATCACGCCAAATTCTCTAAAATGTGGTCAGAAATAAACATTACATCAAGCAAGGTTAATGTTGCTTTCTTTCAAGTATACTTACTGATTCAGTTTAAATTCTGCAGAGTCCTAGCTACCAAAAGAGAAAGTACTTACTGATGGTCCTGGGTAGCCTTGTTCGCCTTTCTGGCCAGGTACTCCTGGTTCTCCAGCATTGCCCTAGGAAAAGATATACGATTTAACTGCAATTCGCATACTGAATAAAAATGCAGAAATGCTCACATATAAAAACTAATATTTCTAGAAATGAAATATAAACTTATGCAGACATAGACTATTAGAGTACTTGCTATTCTACATTTTGTAAAAGTACACTTTAGTGGCATATGTTATTGGTATTACATAAATGATAATGAGGGGCATAATCGAACGGCACTGGCCAAATAGCCATCTTCGGGGCCGGCGCTGTAAGTGGGCGGAGCCAAACGTATTTTCAAAAAAGATGGCCAGCCATCTTTTTTTTGCTAATACGGTTGGGACCAGTCAAATGCGAGAGTTCGCCGGGTTTGAGATGGCCGGCATTGGTTTTCGGCCATAATGGAAAATAATGCCGGCGATCTCAAACCCAGCCAAATCCATGGCATTTGGTCGTGGGAGGAGCCAGCATTTGTAGTGCACTGGTCCCCCTGACATGCCAGGACACCAACCAGGCACCCTAGTGGGCACTTCTAAAAACAAATAGCTCCCAGGTGCATAGCTCCCTTACCTTGGGTGCTGAGCCCCCCAAATCCCCCCCAAAACCCACTCCCCACAATTCTACACCATTACCATAGCCCTTATGGGTGAAGGGGGGCACCTACATGTGGGTACAGTGGGTTTTGGGGTTTTTTGGAGGACTCCCATTTACCACCACAAGTGTAACAGGTAGGGGGGGATGGGCCTGGGCCCACCTGTCTAAAGTGCACTGCACCCACTGAAAACTGCTCCAGGGACTTGTATACTGCTATCAGGGAGCTGGGTATGACATTTGAGACTGGCATAGAGGCTGGGAAAAAAGTTTTTTTTTGTTTTTTTTTGGGTGGGAGGGGGTTGGTGACCACTGGGGGAGTAAGGGGAGGTCATCCCCGATTCCCTCTGGTGGTCATTTGGTGAGTTGGGGCTCCTTTTTGAAACTTGGTCGTGAAAAAAAAGGGACCAAGTACAGCCGGCGAAATGCTCTACAAGCCTGGCTTTTATTTTTCATTATTGGGCGAAGCTGGCCATCTCGTGAGCACGCCCCCGTCCCTCCCCCGTCCCGCCTTCACTACCCTACCGACATGCCCCTTGATATTTCGCTGGCTCCACGATGGAAAGCAGTTGAACCCAGCCAAAATCGGCTTTCGATTATACCGATTTGGACGGGTTCAGGAGATCACCGGCCATCTCTCGATTTATGTCAGAAGATGGCCGGCGATCACTTTCGAAAATGAGCTGGACTGTCAAGTAGCAGCAGTAATGCGTCATCCATCCCCCAATGACTGTTTAGAGTCAATGCATTATTGTGGTTAATGGCACATGTTGCTATATCCTGCTTTACATTACTGTGAGAGCTGTGGAGGTGCTTTTTCGATATGACATCTAAATCCAATTTTGGATGCTTTGCAGAAATGACCAAAGATCCAGTAGTAAACATGACCATTTTCAAACCAGAAAAAGTCCAACTTTTTGTTTCAAAAATGGCCATTTGCTAGAAGTATTTGTGCTCAGTGCATCCATCTTTTAGGACCATTTCCGAACTCCCCCCCCCCCCTCCCAAACGGCCAAGGGAAAAAAACGGGGATATATGGGGGCCCAGCATTCTAAGCAGACTGACCACACAGACATCCTAGAAGAACAGTGGGGCATCCTAGGGGGCACTGCAGTGAACTTCACATAAAGGTCCCGGGTACACATCTCACTTGTTACCCCCTTAAATTGTATGGTGAGCCCTCCAAAACCCTACTGTACAGCACTGCAATACACTTTATGCTTGCAGGTGTCACCTATATGTAGGTACAGTAGGTTTTTGGTGAGTTTTAGAGGGCTCACACATTCCACCACAAGTGTACCAGTTAGTGTGGGATATGGGCCTGGGTCTCCTTCTCTACAGTTACTGCACCAACCACTGGACTACTCCAGGGACCTTCTTGCTGCTCTAATAGGACTGAGCATAACATCTGAAGCTGGTATGTACTGTTTCTTTCACAGCTTTGAGGGTTGGGAGGGGGTCAAAGACCACTGGGGGTATACGTGTGTGTGTGTGTGGCACTGGGGGTATACGTGTGTGGGGGTATCATGTCTTAATCCCTCCAATGGTCATTTTAGGGCACCTTTTTGTGACTTAGCCATGACTGAAACAGGTCTACACCAACCCATCTAACTTTTAGACCTGGACATTTTTGCTTTGTTCCATTATGGCAGAAAAAAATATCCAAGTTTTGGTCACACCCAGATGCCGCCCCAGTATGTGTCCTTCTGATTCTGTCTCAAATCCAAGTTTGAAAATCATGATTTATTATTGATACTCTTTTGAAAATGAGCCCCTAAATATATAAACTGCAATATATTTCATGATAAAGGAGGGAGAATTATTCCATATGTAGCTTGTATGAAATCAAAAGGTTCATAGTGATAATTGCCTCTAGGTCCAAATGTGGTTTCCAATTTAATATTTCAGAAATATTCTTCCATTTTTGTTGTGAAAAAATTCATCTAACAAGTCTGACTGGCACCAGTCAGAGCCTGAAGAGAGGGGGACAATAAAGGGAAGCAGGCTAGAAAAGGGCCCCAAGAAAGGAATAAAAACCTAACGAAAACTACCTTTACTTAGAAAGTCAGGACCCAGGAAAGCACTGGGAACTGAAACAAGCAGAAGCCATGGGAGGAGCAGCAGGCAAGAAACAAAACCCAGGAAGTTAGCCAAATATTGAGGCAGCCTGGGCAGAGAAATTATATTAATTTGTTAATTCTGTTTAAGTTTGGTTCAGTCCTGCAAGTGGTAGAATGCCATCTGGTTTTAATTACTCAAATGTCTAGCTTTTGCTAGACTAGAGGTTAGAAAGGTCAGAGAGAAGTAAAACTTTCTTTGTCCCTTTTTGAGTGATGGATTGTTCATAGGTATTATTTACCACATCTGGATGCCATTCTAGCAAGGCATAGTGGACAATCTCAAGGGGATCAGCAAGCAAGCTGTTTTAAAAGGATTAGACTGAACGCTGTTTAGAAGGAGATAGTGTAGATTTAAATAATTCTAGATTTAGATTTTGTCTTATAAGGAATTCTGATTTCTGCTTATTTTAAAATATGTTTTATTCTGTTTAATAAGTCTATTTCTCCCTGTAAAATATCTTTTTAATTCAGTGTCTGACTTTCAAGTGAGATTTGTCTGCAGTTTAAGAGGTCATCATCTGGTTTGAATTATCCATAGTCCTAGCTAGTTCTGTGTATGAAGCTAATAGGTGAAAGAGGTCAGGAAAAGTCAAGTCTTCTCCTTGATGGATTATAGCTAAGTGTAGGACTGGTCTCCTGAAAGTAATAACAAACCATGTCTGTGTGCCATTAAGCAAGACTGGCCCCTTGGCCCCTTAATGAATGCCAGAGTCCAGTTAGCAGTTAGTATGAAGTTGATTGGGAATCTGAGAATTTAATAATAATAAAATGCAGGAGATAGGTGCCACATTGTCTAGTTTGAAAGGCCCCAGGTCATAGGTCAGTTTAGGAAATATCTCAAACCTATGTAACTGATATTTTTGAGTAAATGTGTAGAGATAATTAGTTCAAGACAGGGTAATCAATCTATTCTTTACCATCTGGTGAGAAAGGGGGGCTAGAAGGGTTTAGGACCCTATATAAAGGAGAGCAGAAGCAGCTTACATTAGAGAAGGAGCTGAAGAGAAGGAGAGAGCTAGCGCTGATGTCCTACTTTGTTTGCTGGCAAATAAAGATTTCTCTCTCATTCTGGTGTGTGGTGTTTGACTCCTGAAGTACCACAGATTCTGCTAACAATAGTGGTAATTCCTGCAACAATATAACTTAGGGAATGCAGATATGAATCATGGGAGCTGTACAACACAAACTGACTCCCTGAAGGTAAGCAGAGTAGTCATTAACTGCCCTGCAGATTAAGAAGAGAGTGTGGCTCACTCTGTGCACAAGGCTAGTCCTGCATTAGGAAGCTTCAGGCATCCTGAGAGGGGAGGAACCTGTAGGGCTATTTCCCTGTGAGCCTCACTCTGCTGGTCTCTGCCTGTGTATACAACTATGTCAAGATGGAGTCTGTGAACTAAGACCCTGCACTTCAGTGACCAAGCAGATTCAACTTTCTGTTTGTTGCAGAGCTCTGCTTGTGGTAAATAACTGGCAGGTGTGGAAAAAACTCAAGGATATGCAGTGGGCTACCTGACCCTTGCACCTCCCTGATGAGCTACAGGGGGGGTAGGGCCATGGTGCCAGCGAGTCTGATGAGAGACAGGAATGCATACCACAATGTAACAACTTGAAGATCAAAAAGGTTTTTTCTTGCTCAGGGAAGGAGCTGGACAAGATCCTGATTGGTTGTTGTCTGGTCACCTGGGAATCAGGGGCTAGAGAGCGGAAACCAGAAAAAGAAAGAAAGTAAGACAAGAAAAAGGACAGACAAGAAAAGAAGAAAGGGAGAATTTGTCTGGTTCTACTGGAAGAAGAGTAGCTGGCAAGAAGACCAGCGAGACCTGAAGTGGTCCACAACCTTGTGAACTGACTATCTGAAGAAAGTACCTGTTGGTTCAGCTCTACCGGCCAGAGAGACTGTAATCCTGCATGCTGCAGAGAGCCTGTGCTGTTTCCTAAGATGGGGACTCGCTGTGGAAAACAGCTGGAGTCTAAAGGGAAAAACCTGTGTCCACTTCATCTGAGAGACCACCTAGAGTCAGCTCGGTAAGAATTACAGGGATTTATTTCCTATAGTCGGGGATTAGCTAGTGGGTTCTTACCTCAGCAAAGGCGGGTTAGTCAGAACTTTGTGATCAGGAAGATGTGCTGCTAACTGTATTACTTCATGACCTAGTCAGTATTACTAATCAGGATTGTGTAATAACCTAGTAACCAGTGATATCAGTGTTTTAGTTAGACAATACATTCTACAGTTGCTTATCAGCATAAGGGAGCTACATTTGTACAGCTGAGCTGTAGTGTAGGGTGTATTATTCTATTTTCTTACCTATATAATAAATTAATATATTTCACAGCAGTGACTTTACTTTTATTCCAGTTCTCTCTAACAGAAGAAAAGTTCTGGTGTAGGCCCAGAACAGCCAGGTTCCTTTATAATATATAACCCCTGGACAGAGCTAGGAAGTTGGTTTAGCCAGACTCCTGTAAACAGAACCTGGGAATTACTCATTGGGTAGCTTTGCCCAGAAGAATTATTCACCTATAAATGCTTACCAAACCCAGGACACACACAGCAGCATGCAGAAAAAAGGTGAGATTTGAAGAGAAGCTGACCCCAGGCGCTGACTACAAGAAGCAAGGAAAGACTGAGAAGCTGTTATTTGAATAGAGAGGAGAGGGCTAGGAGCTAATCTAGCTCTGTAGAGATGCATGGGAGTAAAGGCAACTTTAAAGAGAAATTAAAAACCCAGGAGAAGGCTAGGAGATAAATTATTCTTTTAAGAAGTGCTCTGCTTTCACAGAAGAAAGAAGGCTTGGAATAATAGGAGCCAACTTTTTAAAATTATTAGGGGTGCTAAGCCCAGTGGAAATAACCCCTCCCTGGACACATACACAGAGTCGGCACATACACAAGGCTAAGGGAGCTGGAAAGGACTGTAAACTGCACTTTAGAAGTTTGCTATTATGAAGAAGTAAAGGAAAGCAGAAGGTTAAAGGAAGTTTTAAGGTGTGGGAGTTAGCACCTGGGCAAGACAACCTGAAGAAAGGGGGGAAAGCACCAAATGATACAAAAATGCTGAGCATTTTTCTAAGAAGGGATTTTAACTCTAATGTTAAAAAAATCTGTGTGGGAGATTATTGGGGCAGGAAGAACTTGCCCCTTCCCTCTCTCCATATAGAAAATGAAATGCAGATGAAATATTGCTGGGAGAGGGACTTGCACTCTGTTATGTGATTCTAAGGTTACTTCATTTGTGATTTTGGAATTTGTTGTAGGAAGATCCAGCTCTGTACAGTACAGGAATATTACATGTAGGCATTATTGGGGGCTCGAATCTAGTGGAGCTTTAACAAGATCTACTAGAAAGGAATACATGTTGTTAGTTGTTTAGGATAAAGGTAGAAACTTTGTGAATTGTAGTTATCCTCATGTGTGAAAGGGGGTTCTGTGATGTCTGTTAAGTTGAATAAAGAGTTAGCAGCATGTATAAAATTTAGAATGTGGTCGTTTCCTGGGTGGAAAAGAGGTTTTTGAGGCATAGCAACCCAGAATGAAGAGAGGGAAGATTAGGAAGTCAGGGTAACATGCAGAGTTCCCTTTTCAAGACAGCATTTCTCTGGATAGTTTTGGCTACAGAACAGGGAATTCTAGCCCAGGTAGAGGAATGAACCTGGGAATTGACACCAGGGTGGTGACACAAGTTGATGTCTAACAATAAGGCTGATATTCAAAAGGATGTATGTAGCTAGCAGCACACAATACCTCATTTGTCCTTTTTTAAAAGTCACCATCCCCTCCCACATTAAATGAGTAACATTTGGTTATATAAATCACTATAGAGCAATTCTACAACTGGGCGCCTCAATTTGGATATCCCAAAAATGAGTGGTAGGCATCTATTCTGTAATAAAACTTAGGCATCTAGGTCCATTATAGAATATTAGAAGGTACTGGCATGCTTAACATTTAGGTACCAGCACTTACACCAGCCATGGAGCTGGAATAAGTGAAGGTATCAAATGCAACAGGGATGTATATAATTTACAATATTCTTTTAAGTTACATTTGTATCTGAGAGCTTCACCTATGATCTGCCCATGCTCCACCTCTGAATGATCCCATTGCAAATACACAGTATGTAGTTTTTTTAGTTTTAGTGCTTACTGTACTTGCCAGACTGACTAGGCAGGACAGAGTGGTGTACATACTACAAAACATATAGGAAGAAAGAAAAGAGCTCCATTTGCAGAATAGCTTAAGCGGCATACTTGCATATACACGAGTAAGCACACACATACCATGTATGCGCTTACATTCTAAACATTTATGAGTGCAATAGGTGCATAAATGTTAGCTCCTAGTTTATAGAATTGAACTTCATAGGGCCAAAAATTAGCCATTTTAATATGTGAATAGGAGCGATATTCAGCCATTATCCATATATACTATCTGTATAAATATAGCCATACTGGGTCAGAGCAATGGTCCATATAGCCCAGTATCCTTCTTCCAACAGTGTCCAAACCAGGTCACAAGTACCTGGCAGAAACCCAAATAGTAGCAACATTCCATGCCACCAATCCCAGGACAAGCAGTGGCCTACCCCATGTCCATCTCAATAACAGACTATGGACTTTTCCTCCAGGAACTTGTCTAAACCTTTTTTAAATGAAGATACGCTAATCACTGTTACAACATTCTGCGGCAACGAGTTTCAGAGCTTAACTATTCTTTGAGTGAAAAAATATTTCCTCCTATTTGTTCTAAAAGTATTTCCATGTAATTGCATTGAGTGTCCCCTGGGTTTTGTATTATTTGGGGTAGGTATAACATTATCCAGCTTATAATCGAACGAGAAAAACGCCCAAGTTCCGACCTAAATCGGGAGATGGGCGTCTTTCTCACAAAAACAAATAAAGCGGTATAATCGAAAGCCGAACTTTGGACGCTTTCAACTGCACTCCGTCGCGGATGCGGACAAAGTGGACGGGGGCGTGTCGGAGGCGTGGTGAAGGCGGAACTGGGGCGTGGTTATCACCCGAACAGAGATGGGCGCCTTTCGCCGATAATGGATGCGTTTGTAGCTAGAATTTAGGGCACTTTTCCTGGACCCTGTTTTTTCACGAATAAGGCCCCAAAAAGTGCCCTAAATGACCAGATGACCCCCCGAGGGAGTCGGGGATGACCTCCCCTGACTCCCCCAGTGGTCACTAACCCCCTCCCACCACAAAAAAATGATGTTTCACAACTTTTTACTTTCACCCTCAAATGTCATACCCTCCTCCCAAGCAGCAGTATGCAGGTCCCTGGAGCAGTTGTTAGGGGGTGCAGTGGACGTCAGGCAGGTGGACCCAGGCCCATCCCCCCCCTACCTGTTACAATTGTGCTGCTTAATGCTTAGTCGTCCAACCCCCCCAAACCCACTGTACCCACATGTAGGTGCCCCCCTTCACCTCTTAGGGCTATAGTAATGGTGTAGACTTGTGGGCAGTGGGTTTTGAGGGGGATTTGGGGGGCTCAACACCCAAGGGAAGGGTGCTATGCACCTGGGAGCTCTTTTACCTGTTTTTTTGTTTTTGTAAAAGTGCCCCCTAGGGTGCCCGGTTGGTGTCCTGGCATGTGAGGGGGACCAGTGCACTATGAATCCTGGCCCCTCCCACGAACAAATGCCTTGGATTTATTCGTTTTTGAGCTGGGCGATTTCATTTTCCATTATCGCTGAAAAGCAAAAACGCCCAGCTCACACCTTGGCGAATAAACCATGGGCGTCTATTTTTTTATGAAAATACGGTTCACTCCGCCCCTTCACGGACCCATTCTCGGAGATTAACGCCCATGGAGATAGGCGTTTCTGTTCCATTATGCCCCTCTACGGCCCTTATTATAGAAGCTGTGTTTGTGATTTACAAATGTAAATACCAGCATTTACACATGTATATTGACTAATTGTTGAAAACCCAATTTTAGAAAGCTGGATTTACACGTGTAAATCTGCAATACGTACATATGGCAAGGGGGTATGGTTTCAGAGGGGGAATGCAAGTTTATGAACGCCATGAAAAATGTCAGTTTTTGAGCCATTCCTGGGTATGTATAGGTTTTAGAAAAGTGCTCATTTGTGGCAACACTCTATAGGAGGGATTAGGGGAGGTTGCCCCCTTAATCATCTAATTCCCTCCCTCCCCCCTCAACAAAATGATTGTGCCAAATCATTGAGGGCTCTGTACTTAATTGGGAGCATTTACAATGTGCAGGTTTCCAAAATGGTACACATACAGGTCTATGTACTGACACTTAAATGTTTAGATTATAAAATACCAACTTACACATGTAAGTGCCCTTCAATGTATATGTTACCTAGCTGAATCCATTGATGGTTTAGACATTGAAAATTGTAAAATGATTATTCCTGCTGCATGTAACTGGTGCATATAATGTGCATTCCTGCATGTATTTTATATAAGGCTCTACGTTAGCAGATCCTTTTCTATAATACTACTGGAATTTGACATGTCCTGACCTAGACATCTCAATTCTGATTTCCGCATTCTATCTAGAATGGGGCTGCACATGTTTATGTTTGTTTAATTTGATATACTACATACCAATTCAGGATAAGCAATACAAAATGGGGCAGACATCTAGAGATCTAAAGAAGCTTCAGAATTTACCCAAGCCTCTATGCCATGACCTTCCAGGAGTGTGGCAAAAGAGTAGGGTGGGTTAATGGTTATGTGCCAGCCTAAAGAAATGGGTCCTGGACCACTTTTCAAACTATTTGTGGAAGACTTTATCCTAGGGTGAATAGAAAGATGGTTCCACTAGTTAGCCACAACTTTAAAGGCTAACTAGTGGATTCAAATCAAATTTTATTTTACAGGGGGATCACTGGTGATGATATGACTACACTAGCCACATAAAGAATGAGAAGGCTCACAAGAATAGGTGGAGGGGCATAATTGAACGAAAACGTCTATCTCCATGGGCGTTTATCTCCGAGAACGGGTCCGTGAAGGGGCGGACCGAACCGTATTTTCGAAAAAAATAGACGTCCATGTTTTATTCGACAATTTGTGAGCTGGGTGTTTTTGTTTTTCAGCGATAATGGAAAATAAAAGCGCCCAGCTCAAAAACGAATAAATCCAAGGCATTTGTTCGTGGGAGGGGCCAGGATTCGTAGTGCACTGGTCCCCCTCACATGCCAGGACACCAACCGGGCACCCTAGGGGGCACTTTTACAAAAAAAAAAAAAAGGTAAAAGAGCTCCCAGGTGCATAGCACCCTTCCCCCTCAAAACCCACTGCCTACAAGTCTACACCATTACTATAGCCCTAAGGGGTGAAGGGGGGCACCTACATGTGGGTAGAGTGGGTTTGGGGAGGTTGGACGATTAAGTATTAAGCAGCACAATTGTAACAGGTAGGGGGGGATGGGCCTGAAGTCCACTGCGCCCCCTAACAACTGCTCCAGGGACCTGCATACTGCTGCCAGGGAGGTGGGTATGACATTTGAGGGTGAAAATAAAAAGTTGTGAAACATCATTTTTTGTGGTGGGAGGGGGTTAGTGGCCACTGAGGGAGTCAGGGGAGGTCATCCCCGATTCCCTCTGGGGATAATCTGGTCATTTAGGGCACTTTTTGGGGCCTTATTCGTGAAACAGGGTCCAGGAAAAGTGCCCTAAATTATAGCTACAAACGCATATTTTTTTTCCATTATCGGCGAAAGGCGCCCATCTCTCCTCGGCCGATAACCACGCCCCAGTTCCACCTTCGCCATGCCTCCAACACGCCCCCGTCAACTTTGTACGCTTCCGCGATGGAGTGCAGTTGAAAACATCCAAAATCGGCTTTCCATTATACCGATTTATTCGTTTTTGTGAGATAAACGTCTATCTCCCGATTTGGGTCGAAATCTAGGCGTTTTTCTTTTTCAATTATAAGGTGGATAGTCTCCCAAAGTAGTAGATATGCTGTGTTAGAATCAGGACTTTGAAATAAGTTTTGAATTCCACTGAGAACTAGTACTGGCCCCTCAATAAAGGCATAATTTTTAGTCCCAGTAAGGACTCTGACAACTGTGTTATGGCTCAGTTGCAGGGATTCACATTTAATATTGGAGATCCTAAGGCCCTGATAAAGGGAATAAACAAAGGAAACAAAGGTTCCCACAATACCAAAGTCAAACTACACAAAAAGGAACCAATGATGAGATTCCAAATGTACTAATAAAAACAAATACAATTTATTCAGTTTTACCCAGAAAAATAACAGCAATTTATTCAAACATACTCAACACAGCCATGTTTCAGTGTACAACCACCTGCCTCATAGGAAACAATCAGGGAATTAATTCAAATACCTTCTGAATAAATTCAGTAGGTGTTGTCATATGAAATACAAGACCAGTCTTGCATTGGAAATTGATCCTTAAATCACAGCAAAACACTGAATGTTCTTTTCCAAAACAGAGTTCTTTTTTTGTTCAGGCGGAATCTCATCATTGGTTGCTTCTTGTGTTGATTTGCTGGTTCTTGTACAGATACCACTACTGAATATGCAATCTATATGCGGATATATTTCTGAAATAATTGCTATATTCTGTTGATGAAAATAATATGGAATGCAGAAATTTGTGGTTTGGTTTGCAAATGCTCAGTCTTGGTCCTGGCTGGTGCTGCAGCGTTTAATAAGTACACGTGTAACCAGGGGCAGTGGAATGCCTTTGTGTTTGGGGATACTCAAGCTACTACTACTTATCCTTTCTATAGTACTATTAGATGTACACAGAGAAAAAAATGACAGGTTTTAGTAGTTTGTTGGATATGTGCAGAGAGAGAGAGAAGTCAAAAATGATCCCAAGGTTATGAGCTGATGAGACAGGGAGAATGAGAGTCCAGCTTATTTTCGAAAGAGATCGCCGGCCATCTTCCGACACAAATCGGGAGATGGCCGGCGATCTCCTGAATCTGGCCAAATTGGTATAATGAAAAGCTGATTTTGGCCGGCTGCAACTGCTTTCTGTCGCGGAGCCAGCGAAAGTTCAAGGGGGTGTGTCGGCACAGTAGCAAAGGCAGGATGGGGGCGTGCGTTGAGATGGCCGGCTTCGCTCGATAATGGAAAAAAGAAAGCCGTCCGTAACGAGAATTTGGTCCACTTTATTTGGTCCCTTTATTTTCAGGTCCAAGTCCCAAAAAAGTGCCCGAACTGACCAGATGACCACTGGAGAGAATCGGGGATCACCTCCCCTGACTCCCCCAGTGGTCACTAACCCCCTCCCACCCTCAAAAAAACAACTTTAAAAACTTTTTTTGCCAGCCTCAAATGTCATACCCAGCTCCCTGACAGCAGTATACAGGTCCCTGGAGCAGTTGTGGTGGGTGCAGTGGACTTCAGGCAGGCGGACCCAGGCCCACCCCCCCCCCCACCTGTTACACTTGTGGTGGAAAATGTGAGCCCTTCAAAACCCACCTGATACCCACTGTACCCACATGTAGGTGCCCCCTTCACTCCTTAGGGCTATGGTAGTGGTGTATAGTTGTGGGGAGTGGGTTTTGGAGGGGGGGTGGGGGGGTTGGAGGGGGGGGCTCAGCACACAAGGTAAGGGAGCTATGCACCTGGGAGCAATTTTTGAAGTCCACTGCAGTGCCCCCTAGGGTGCCCGGTTGGTGTCCTAGCATGTCAGTGGTGCCAGTGGACTACAAATGCTGGTTCCTCCCACGACCAATAGGCTTGCATTTCACCGGGTTTGAGATGGCTGGGCCTAGTTTCCATTATGGCTAAAAATCAAACCCGGCCATCTCTAAACCCGGCCATGTCAACATTCGACCTAAATGTTGAGATTTAGCCGGTGCCAACCGTATTATCGAAGGAAAAGATGGCCAGCTATCTTTTTCGAAAATACGGTTGGCTCTGCCCATTTACAGAGATGGCCGACGCTGTTCGATTATGCCCCTCAGTGTTATCCAAAGAGATAGAGAGTGGGGGAGGAGGAGAGGTGGGCTTAGGGGGAAAGATAAGAAGCTTGGTCTTGGCCATGTTTAGTTTCTGATGGCAGTGAAACATCCAGGCAGTAATGTCAGATAGGCAGGCTGAGACTTGGGTCAGGATTCGTGGCGTGGAAAGGTAGATTTTGGAGTCATCAGCATAAAAATGATATTGAAAACCATGGGAGGAGATATAAATCGAGAAGGATGAGGAAAGAATGGAGACCTTTGGATCTGGCCAGGAACAGGTCATTGGAGACTTTAGCAAGGACTGTTTCAGTTGAATGTAGAAGGCGAAAGCCAGATTGAAGTGGATCAAGAATAGCTTGAGATGAAAGAAAGTCAAGACAATGGCAGAGAACAGCACATTCAAGTAGACTGGATAAGAAGTACATAAGTACCGCAATACTGGTAAAAGACCAAGGGTGCATCAAGCCCAGCATCCTGTCTCTGACAACGGCCAATCCAGGCTTCAAGAACCCAGCAAACCCCCCCCCCCCCCCAAAAAAAAAAAAAAAAAAAATTAATAATGTTCAATGGACTTTTCCCTCAGGAATCTGTCCAAACCCCCTTTAAATTCCGTAAGGCCAGCTGCTGTCACTACATTCTCCGGCAACGAGTTCCAGGGAGGAGGGAGATGGGGCAATAGTTGGAAGGGCAGGTAGGGTCCAAGGAAGGTTTTTTGAGGAGTGGTGTAACTATGGCATGTTTGAAGGCATCAGGAACAGTTGCAGTGGACAGCAGAAGATTAAGAATATGACAGAAAGGATAACAGTAGGAGAGATAATGCTGAGCAGATAGGATCAGAGGAACAGGTCGGGGACGCCCAAATCTCAACATTTAGGTCGACCTTAGAGATGGTCGACCTAAATGTTGAGATGGTCGACCTTAGTGATGGTTATCCATGGTTTTCGGCCATAATGGAAACCGAGGACACCCATCTTAAAAACGACCAAATCCAAGCCCTTTGGTCGTGGGAGGAGCCAGCATTCGTAGTGCACTGGTCCTCCTCACATGCCAGGACACCAACCGGGCACTGCAGTGAACTTCACAAATTGCTCCCAGGTGCATAGCTCCCTTACCTTGGAAGCTGAGCCCCCTAAATCCCCCCTAAAACCCACTTCCCACAACTGTACACCACTACCATAGCCCTTAGGGATGAAGGGGGGGCACCTACATGTGGGTACAGTGGGTTTTGGAGGGCTCACATTTACCACCACAAGTGTAACAGGTGGGGGGGGGGGGGGCCTGGGTCCGCCTGCCTGAAGTGCACTGCGCCCACTAAAAACTGCTCCAGGGACCTGCATACTGCTGTGATGGAGTTGGGTACGACATTTGAGGCTGGCATAGAGGCTGAAGAAAATGTTTAAATCTTTTTTAGGGTGGGAGGGGGTTGGTGACTACTGGGGGAGTAAGGGGAGGTCATCCCCGATTCCCTCCAGTGGTCATCTGGTCAGTTCGGACACCTTTTCGAGGCTTGGTTGTGAAAAAAAGGGACCAAGTAAAGTCGACCAAATGCTCGTCAGGGACGCCCTTCTTTTTTCCATTATCGGCCAAGGACGCCCATCTCTTAACCACATCCCCGTCCCGCCTTCGGTACACTGCCGACACCCCCCCCCCCCCCCCCCCGTGAACTTTGGTCGTCTCTGCGACGGAAAGCAGTTGAGTACGCAAAGAAAATCGGCTTTCGATTATGCCGATTTGGGCGACCTCGGGAGAAGGACGCCCATCTCCCGATTTGTGTCAGAAGAAGGGCGTCCTTCCCTTTCGAAAATAAGCTAGATTGTGGTGTGACCTGCATGATTAGGGTGACAGCTGATTTGGAGGACCAGGATTGGGACTGATATCTCCAGCAGAGAGCATGAGAGTATGGAGAAGAATAGGAGAGGCATGATGACAGTGACAAACATTAGATGCACTGGAGATGGTTCAATGAAAGGAAGAAAATGTTGAAGTTTGAGAGCTGAGAATAAGGGAGAAGACAAAAGGGATGGTGAAGTGTATGAAAGCAGAAGGTGGGTAATGTGGTCCTGAGGTAGGCAGTGGTTTCAGATGGAGAAAGAGATTGGGAAAGTCAGTATCAAGAAGAGACACTGTACTGGAGCCACTGGAAATAGGAGAAAGGAAAATAAGAACCTCTAGAGATAAAATGTTTTGCATGCATAACCGTGCTTGGCACCTAGAGCAGAAGCCCCATGTGGATTGGGGTGGACCTGGGAGTCACCCAGGAGAATGCCGGGAGGAATACGCAGATGGACAGCAATAACTCCACAGCACCTGGTAGGTGGCCAGTGGGAGCTCTGGTCACCTGGAGCAGAGGCCCTAAGTGGATTACCACAGAGAATGCTGGAAGAAATATGCAGTTGGGCCCCAACCCTAGCTGTACCCCAGCCCCACTCCTACCCTTTCCCTACCATCCCATATTTCCCCCATGATATCTAGTATCTATCTTCTTCCTTCCCTTCCACTCAACCTCCCTCCCAAAAAGTGTCCAGCATTTTTTCATTCCCTATTCCCTTCCCCCATAGTCTTCACTATCCCTCTCCTTTCTTTCTTCCCTCCCTCTTCAGCATCTCTCTTCTTCCCTCCCCCCCCCCCCCCCCCCCACCATGGTCTCCAGCATCTCTCTACAATCCTTCCACTCTCCCCTCTTCAGCATCTCTCTCCTTCTTTCCCCACTTCCCCCCTTCAGGATCTCTCACCTTCCCTCCCCTCCATGGTCTCCAGCGTTTCTCTCCTCCCCCATCCCTCATCTTCAGCATGTTTCTCCTTCTCTCCCCTCTCTTCAGCGTTTCTCTCCTTCCCTGCTGCTGTCACAAGGTGTTTATGTTTTTACCTTGCTTTCCCCTGATGGAGACTCTACCATCAAGATAAGAGGCATTGCACAGCCATCTGGTTTGAAACCTTGTACATCTGAGCATGCTCAAGAGATGGAAGCTGGCTGGCCTGGAGCATGTGCAGATGCTCAAGGCCCCACGCTGACAGCCAGGCAACCCCTCTTATCCAGATGGCAGAGTCACTGCCCCAGGAAAGCAAGGAAATAAAAATTAACATCTCACGAGGAGAAAGACAGGAAAGGAAAATTTTAAGAGTGCCAAGGCACTTGTGGCTCCCCTCCTCCCCTTCCGACACCTATGCATGTAACCCTATAATCAAGACAAATTTAACAAAGAAAAACTTACCCTTCGACCTCTATTCCCCTTTGGTCCTGGTTCTCCATCTCCTGACCGATCGCCACTTGCACCCTTTAAAGGAAAGAAAGTTACCATCTCAATCACAAGACTGGCAGTGTATAAAACCTACTAGGTGCAACGTACAGAACAATGTGGTTGCTTACAAAATCTGTCAGTACTTTAGCATGCAGATTTTGTACCAGTTCTCAAAGAAGTAGGTTCTTTCCCCTTAAAAACAGCCTAGGGAAAAATTACCCAGAATTTTGTACCTATTTTGTCTCTATGAATACATCCACATTCATATTCAAAACTATGCTTGATATAATATTTCCCACTCTAACCCTACCCTCAGGAATGTTTTGACACATCTGAGATAAATTTATGCATGTTGTTTCAAAATGAATGTAATTCTTCTCATGGGAAGGAGCATAATTTTTAGATGATTTACATAGGTATGCAGCCATTTAATGATACAAGTGCTTCCCAATCTTTGTGTAGTTGTGATCCCATTACTGCGGTCTAATAAAATTGTGTGACTCCCTGAAGATGCAGAATAATGATACACCTATGGAGAGCCCACCTAGATAGTGACCCCAAAGGCAGGTCACTATCTAGGTCACAGTTTGGGGAGCTCTGGTGTAACTGGTTTTGAAAATTGCCCTGTCGGGTGCATTAACACACTTAAATCTGTGCTGTAAAATTACTTTCTTACCTTTGGTCCTGAATATCCAGGGAAACCCATTTCTCCCTGAAATAAAAAAAATAAATGATTAGATTTGTAAGAATATCTAAGCATGAGAAGTAAGAATCAGAATAAAAGTGTATGCAAACATATACTAGCAATTTAACTCCATGGTTTAAACTTCTATCCTAGTGCATTCAAGTCTTTTTACACTTTTCTAAGACCAAAATACATGTTGAAGAAAATGGGAAAACAAGGAATGAAATAAAAGCGCATGAAGATTTGACGAAAATAGCAATTTACCAGAATAAAATATTTTTACTTCCATAGCATGCATACTTCTTAGGGGAATCTTGAGGTTGGGAAAGTAAAAACGAAATTTGAAAGTGCGAAACCCCTCCGCGAAAAATTCCACTGGCTTCCAATCAAAGAACGAGTGGAGGCGCATTTTCGATCGGGGACGCCCATCTCTAAGGGCGCCCATCTTCGAGGACGGTGCCACGAAGGGGCGGGGCCAACCGTATTTTCAAAACGAGATGGGCATCCATCTTTCATTTCGATAATACGGTTGGGGGGGGCGCCCAAATCGCGACCTAAATGCTGAGATTGCCGGATTTAAAGATGGGCGCCCTTGATTTTCCCCCATAATGGAAACCGATGGCGCCCATCTCAAAAACGAATAAATCCAAGGCATTTGGTCATGGGAGGGGCCAGGATTTGTAGTACACTGGTCCCCCTCACATGCCAGGACACCAATCAGGCACCCTAGGGGGCACTACAGTGGACTTTGCAAATTGCTCCCAGGTACATAGCTCCCTTACCTTGGGTGCTGAGCCCCTCGAAACTCCCCCCGAACCCACTCCCCACAGCTATACACCACTACCGTAGCCCTAAGGGGGGAAGGGGGGCACCTACATGTGGGTACAGTGGATTTCGGCTGGGTTTTGGAGGGCTCCCATTTTCCACCACAAGTGGAACAGGTAGGGGGGGATGGGCCTGGGTCCACCTGCCTGAAGTCCACCACCCACTAAAACTGCTCCAGGGACCTGTATACTGCTGTCATGGACCTGAGTATGACATTTGAGGCTGGCATAGAGGCTGGCAAAAAAAGTTTTTAAAGTTGTGTTTTTTGAGGGTGGGAGGGGGTTAGTGACCACTGGGGGAGTCAGGGGAGGTGATCCCCGATTCCATCCGGTGGTCATCTGGTCAGTTCGGGCACTTTTTTGGGACTTGGACCTGAAAAAAAAGGGACCAAATAAAGTGGACCAAATTCTCGCCATGGATGTCCTTTTTTCCATTATCGGCCGAGGGTACCCATCTCTTAACCACGTCCCGGCACGCCCCTGTCCCGCCTTAGCTACCCTTCCAACACGCCCCTGGGAACTTCGGCTGTCCCGGCGACGGAAAGCAGTTGGGGACGCCCAAAATTGGCTTTCGATTATGCCGACTCTGGCGCCCCTGAGAGAAGGACGCCCATCTCCTGATTTGTGTCGAAAGATGGGCATCCTTCTCTTTTGAAAATAAGCTGGATAGCCTTCAAAATCTGTACAATGACTCACAAAATTATCTACGGTGATGCACCGGGATGCATGACTGACTTAAAATTGACCTACCAATCAGAAATACGTCTAAATCAACACACTCGTACTTAAATCTACACTACCCACGATGCAGTGGACTCAAATATAAATCTACCTACACATCCAGCTTTTCTTATATCAGCGCACAACTATGGAACGCACTGCCAAAAGCCCTGAAAACCATGTACGACCACATAAACTTCAGAAAAACACTAAAAACTCACTTGTTTAAAAAGGCATATCCTACTGATCCAACATAATTAAAAGACCGAAATGGATACTACACAACGCTTCCGCTGAACGAATCTTTTATGTGGACCTTACACATGAACCTATCCTACCACAACATCTCTTTGTATTTGTTCACCCCGGAGCCTGTAAACATCTCTCCGGCGCTATGTAAGCCACATTGAGCCTGCAAATAGGTGGGAAAATGTGGGATACAAATGTAACAAATAAATAAATAAAATAAATAAAACTGCAAGTATACATTTGATTTTCAATTGTACAGGAGCTATTTGGCCCCCCTTCAGCTGCCTGGACATATATAAAGTACAAATTATGCAGACACATTTAGGGGACCATTCATTAAATCATATTATGCAGTTAACCTTGGTATTAGCAAGTACTGTCAGTCCAGGCCCACATTAACAGTCAATGCAGTGGCATGACATGTAACGGGCAATTCTATAACTGGGTGCCCATATTTGTACATTCATTGTGAGGGTAAATGCTTAGAATACTAGCACATAATGAAACTACTAAGTAGTAAGTTTAAAACAAATTGAAGAAAATATTTATTCACTAGGAATGTAATTAAACTCTGGAATTCATTGCTTATTTTCTTGTCACTGACCTGCAATAGTGCCAGCAGGATGCCTAAGCACTATTCTGTAACGGCGTGTACACGTGGCCAAGTGCATAAATGCAAAAGGAGTGTAAATATGAGTGGGCCTTGGGCAGGGCTCCCACTTTCTTGTGTAACTTATATGTGCAAGTTACGCGCATATCTGCCTCATTTACACGATCACAATTACACCAGGTCTATGACTGGTGTAATTGCAGGTGCCTAAATGTCAATAGTTGATGAAAATAACCCAGCACAGAAAGCGAAGATACTTACCCGTAGCAGGTATTCTCTGAGGACAGCAGGCTTCATATACTCACAAGTGGGTAGATGCCGATCCACGTTGCCCGGTTTGGCATTTATGCCAAAGTAAAAAATCAGACCTTTGTGAAGCATGAGCCGCGCTCCACTGCACATGTGTGTGTGCCTTCCAACCCGCCACGTGAACGCGGTCTCCTCAATTCAATATTAAAGCAAAAAACAAAATGAAAATAACTAAGGAGACAACTCCAAGGGAAGGTGGGTGGGATTGTGAGAATATGAAGCCTGGTGTGCTCGGAGAATACCTGCTACAGGTAAGTATCTTTGCTTTCTCCGAGGACAAGCAGGCTCCAATATTCTCACAAGTAGGGAATCCCTAGCATCCAGGCTCACCCAAAACAATAAACAATGGTTAATTGGGACTCACAATGGTGAGGACATAACACAGATTAACCTGAAACTACATACAACTGAGTAAGAGTGAAGCCTGGAACTGAATAAAACGGGCCTAGGAGGGTGGAGTTGGATTCTAGACCCCAAACAGATTCTGCAACACTGACTATCCAAATCGACTGTCATGTAGGGTATCCTGCTCAAGGCTGATGTCAATGTATGGACGGAAGACCACGTTTCAGCCTTGCAAATCTCTTCAATGGAGGCTGACTTCAAGTGGGCTACCGAAACAGCCATGGCTCTGACATTATGAGCTGTGGCATGACCCTCTAAGGCCAGCTCAACCTGGACATAAATGAAGGAAATGCAATCTGCCAGCCAGTTGGATATGGTGCGTTTCCCAATGGTGACTCCCATCCTGTTGGGATCAAAAGAAACAAAAAGCTGGGCGGACTGTCTGTGGAGCCTTTTCCGCTCCATGTAGTAGGCCAATGCTATCTTGCAATCCAGGGTGTGCAAGCTGCTTTCACCAGGATGGGCATGAGGTTGGGGAAAGAATGTTGGCAAGACAATCGACTGGTTCAGATGGAACTCCGACAAAACCTTTGGCAGAAACTTAGGGTGCATTCAGAGGACTACTCTGTTGAGATGAAACTTAGTATAGGGTGCATCCACTACTAAGGCCTGAAGCTCACTGGCCCTACAAGCTGAAGTAACCACCACCAAGAAAACAACCTTCCAGGTCAAGTACTTCAGATGGCAGGAATTCAGAGGTTCAAAAGGAGCTTTCATCAGCTGAGTGAGAACGACATTGAGATCCCATGACACAGGTGGAGGTTTGACAGGGGGTTTTGACAAAAGCGAACAACTAGAGGCTATCCATAGATGGGCTTACCCTCTACACGTTGATAAGCAGTAATTGCACTTAGGTGAACCCTTACTGAGTTGGTCTGGAGACCAGACTCTGATAAGTGTAGAAGGTATTCAGGCAGGGTCTGCGTAGGGCAAGCAAGGGGATATAGGGCCTTGCTCTCACACCAGATGGCAAACCTCCTCCATTTAAAAGAGTAGCACCTCTTAGTGGAATATTTCCTGGAAGCCAGCAAGACCCGGGAGACACCCTCCAAAAGACCCAAATTCTAGGCTCTCAACATCCAAGCTGTGAGAGCCAGAGACTTGGAATGTGGAAGCGACCCCTCGTTCTGCATGATGAAAACACTCCAATCTCCGTGGTTCTTCAGACAATAATTCCAGAAGAAGAGGGAACCATATCTACCACGGCCAATACGGCATGATCAGAATCATGGTTCTGTTGTCTTGCTTGAGTTTCAACAAAGACTTTCCTACTGGAGGTATTGGAGGATAGGAATATAGAAGGCCTGTCCCCCAATTCAGGAGGAAGGCATCTGACGCTAGTCTGCCATGGGCCTGAAGCCTGGAACAGTAGTAAGCCTAGTAGTAAGGACTGCTTCGTGGCTTGGTGTAAAACCTCCTAGATGAGGAGGTAGATGCAGAAGGCGCCCAATGGGAGAGAGAAGAGATGGTATCAGTGTGTTTCTTGATCTGGTCTGTGATCTCCTCAACCTTCTGTCCAAAAAGGTTATCCCCCTGGCAAGGGGCATCCACTAACCTCTGCTGAACAAAATGTTCCAAGTCAAAAACACGCAGCCATGAGAGTCTGCAAAATGCTATACTTTGAGCAGAGATCCTGGATGCCACATCAAAAGTGTCGTAAGTGCGACATGCCTTCTGCTGCTTGACCAACTGATGAAAAAGGTTCAGCCTGCTCCGGAGGGAGCGTATGGACCAAGTCTGACAGCTGTCTCACCGAGTTCCACAAGTAAACACTCGTGAAGAGCTGGTATGACTGTATACGGGAGATCAGCATTGAGGCCTGGTACATCTTCCTCCCAAAGAATCCAGGGTTCTAGCTTCTCTGCCTGGGGGAGCTGAGGCATAGTCCCTAGTACTCCTGGCTCTTTTGAGAGCGGATTCCACCACCAAGGAATCGTGAGGCAACTGAGGCCTTACAAACCCAGGCTCACTGTGGATCCGATACTGAGTGTCAATCTTCTTGGGCACGACAGGGGCCAACAGAGTGAATGCCCAGTTCCTGACAAGGAACTCCTTGAGCACCTCATGGAGAGGAGCCGTCACAGCCTCCTTAGGAGAAGATGTTTACTCCAGAACCTCGAGCATCTTGGCCCTGGGCTCATCTTCCACCACCAAAGGAAATGGAATAGCGTCAGTCATTTCCTTTACAAAAGATGGGAAAGAAAGGCTCTCTGACATAGACTGTCTCCTTTCAGGTGGTGGAGAGGGCTCAGAGGGATTCTCATAAGACTCATCTGAGGAAAAGTATCTGGGATCCTCCTCTGATTCCCATGAGTGCTCCTCCTCAGTGTTGGACAGAATCTCCCTATGGGATGTCTGAGACTGAACCTGCCTTGATGCCAAGGAGCCATGTCCTTGACAGCGGTGTCAAGAAACTGGCTCCCACCTCGACTCCGGCGAAGCTTCCTCCACCGACGCCGAGGGGGTACCAGCTTGAGTGGCAGTCGATACCGGGGCCGCAAGTGGCACCGGCATTGGAGGTCACACCGCAGGCATCAGCACCTCCTGAATGTAGGGAGAGTGGTCCTTCTGGCACCGATGCTTCTTGGGTGCCGGATCCCTCGACACCCCGGAGCTCCCAGCACCATGTATCGAGGGTGACTGATGATGGTGCTTCTTGGCCTTTGCCCGAAACACGTCACCCAGGCTCCTCGGTGCCGACGAGGACGATATTGAATCCTTACATCACCTCAGGGTTGGGTCTGATGATGGACAGTCCCAGGGGGCCTGCACAGTAGGAGTACTCAAGACAGGTGGAGACCCACTTGACGCCTCACTGCTCTCAGTATCTAAAAGGTCTCAAAGCAGCCATGCTTACTGAGGTTCCCGATGCTGATGTCTCTGACCTCAATGCCTGTTCTGTCCTCCGACAGCCTCGCACTAGTTTATAACGTGATCCTAAAATGTGTGTAATGCTTTTACTGTTGTTCTCAGTTTCAAGGACTATCATTGCTGCAGTTTCTCACTGCAAAAAATACATGAGCAATGCACTGTGGGTAATGTAGTTCACAGGCAGTGCAACCACACTTGTTTGGTTGTGTAAGAACTGTTACCACTGGTTGTGAGGCTGCCCAGACCTTCTCTCTCTATCTCTCTCTCTCTCTGCCGAGCTTGGCTCTTTTGTCTTCCTGCTGTCACTTCCTGTTCAGTCTTACTATCTGTCCTCAGAGGTCAGCCAGGTATGACCTTTCCCTCCTATCTCTAGGACTACCCCTTGCTACCCGATGGCAGGCTCTGTTCCCATTGGCCTCTATCTGCTCCTCCCTGAGCCTGTGGAAAGCCCCAATACCTCTTTGTCCTTTCAGCCACAAGGCATTCCAATACCATCTAGCCAGGGACATGGAGCTAACACCATCTTCTCCAGACAGCTCTGTCCTGCTGAGAACTCCCTGTAAAGAACCTGGATTTTTACCCTGAGAATATCTCCTTCCAAATGAGATATTGCACATTCCAGTCACCCAGCTTTGGACTATTTCTACCTGTTCAACTACCCTCCCCATCTGCAATACAACTACCTCTCTTCAGATCTCCACTCCCCACAGCCTCCAGATTAAGAAGTCTCTGTATCCTTAACATCTATCTGTGAGTAAATTATCTGTGATTTATTCAATAAAAGAGACTTCATAAAAATAATAGAGACGTCAGGTGATTTGATGTGCCAGGGTTATACTGCACGGCATTGAGCTTCATGTAACAAGCCTCAGTGACCGGAACAGTAAAAATCCAGAGTTAAGACTAAATAGCTATTGGAGAAAGCTCAAGCAGGATATACCTTTGAAATAGCCATCAGCACTGTGTTTAAAGAAATCAGTGACTCTGCTTGCACTGCCTATGTTGATTGAAATGCATTTAAGTGAACTTGCAGCTAAAGAAAGCAACATTGGACTTTAAAGTTTAAAAGCATTTATCAGAAGAACTTAGTTGTGAGAAAGCAGAAGACTGGAGTTCTAAACTCAGACCAGAAGCTGGGCTAGCCAGCCCTGACCGCATTCCTAAGGGTGATTGAATTAAGTGCCCTTCTATTGTGTTTCTAAGTATTCTTCCTGCTTGAGAGCAGCCCCCCCCCTCCCCTCTGGGTCATCAGGGATCAAAGACAGCCAGAGCGAAATCAGAAGGAGAAACTATTTTTGTATTGAGAAACCTATGAACATTTAACCTTTAGCAAGCATAAGAAGTTTAAGAGATAGAAGGAATTAAACTGGCTGTGGCAGATCTATTAGAAACTTTGAAGCAAGACATCAGAGTGAGCCAAAGAATGTGCAGCTAGCTCTTTGTTTGAATATCGCACCTCTGTAATCACTGAAGACACTTGGAAGGCCCCCTCCCCTCTCCCTCCAGCCTCAGAAATCTGAGCCCTGAAGGTCTTTGGGCAAGAAGGCGGGAAGCAATCAGTTGCTGGGCTACTGCTTGAAGCAAGGACCCTGACTCAGAGCTACTCCCTCCAGTCCCCCCTCCCTCCTTCTTTGCCCAGTAACCTAACAGTGAAACCTGATCCAGTTGATTTCAGCACCTTGAGAAGCAAACTGCTCCCTGACCCAGCACAGAGAGAGAGAGAAGCCACTAGCACATTTTCAGCACAGCTTCATACTGAGTAATCCTTACATCCCCAGCCCCCTTGCACACAAGAGCTGACTTTTCATTTAATAAAGACAGAGAAGCAAACCAGTCAGGATGGCAGAACTTAATGCCTTACAAACAGGACCAGATGAAGTGTCCCCTGCACCAGGCACGCAGAAACAGCCAGAGGGCAGCGCAGGGTTCAAAGGCAGAAGAACTTGCCAGTTAACCCAGAAATTCCTGGAAAGTTATCAAGCAAAGCAGGAAAAGTACAGTGAGAAACTAATCGAGCGCTGGGAGGAAGTGGAAGAAAATATACATAGCGCTGCAAAAGCAGGGGCAGACAATGACGCAAGATCCTCCAGGTCATGTACAACAAATCGCTCCAACCATTCGAAAACCAGCGAGGCAGCCTTCCAAATGAGGGCCCTCATTGAACAAGAAACCGCCCTGAAGTTAAAACGAGCTGCGCTAGAGGCCGAAGAAGCACATAGAGAGGCCGAGGCTGCACATAGAAATGCTGAGGCTGCATATAAAATTGCTGAGCTGGACATCATGATGGAAGCACTCCAACACGAGAGAGAGGTAGCAGCACTTGAGGCAAAGGCCAAGGTCTTAGAAGCTGCCATGGGTCAGAACCAAGGAAAGAACCGACTCAGCCGCCTTGCCTCTGAAGACTACGCTCCTCGAGCCAAAACTCATGCGATGGCACACACCCCATCACCTACTAGCGCATTAAAGCAACTCGAGTCAGAAGAGCCCTCATATACTGAGGAACCTGATCTACTTTCATCAGAGTTTAACGCACCCGAGATGAATGAACCTAAAGCAGAGCACACTACGGAGGCAAGCTCGTACGACAGTGACTCACATGCAAGCATGCACACGGATGCACGGATGCACTCGCTCCAGAAAGATGCGCTAATGGAGACGCTCCATCTCAGCAACAGAGTCTGAGCCTTCACACAGACTGGGGGCAGGAGAGACATGAGCAAGAACGCTCACCGCAAAGTCTGAGCCCTCGCACAGGGCGGAAGCAAAAGGGAAACGAGCAAGAATGCTCACCGCAGAGTCCGAGCCTTCACGCAGACTGGGGGCAAGAGAGACACGAGCAAGAACGCTCGCCGCAGAGTCTGAGCCCTCACACAGGGCGGAAGCAAAAGGGAAATGAGCAAGAACACTCACCGCAGAGTCCGAGCCTTCACGCAGACTGGGGGCAGGAGAGACATGAGCAAGAACACTCACCGCAGAGTCTGAGCCCTCACATAGGGCGGAAGCAAAAGGGAAACGAGCTAGAACGCTCATCGCAAAGTCTAAGCCCTCGCACAGGGCGGAAGCAAAAGAGACCGGAGCAGTTGCTCTCAAGCAGAATATCGGCTGAACTCCCTTGGTCTAAACCAGAGGGAGCTGGACAGCCACACTCCGCATCAGGTGTCGGAAAGGCGCAAGCCAACCAACTGGCAGTGATGTCAGCTGCTTGACTTGAAGCCACAGCAAGAGATGAGCCAGCAGAGTATCTGACCAGCAAAGATCTGGGGAGAGCAGAGCTTACCCAGTCCAATGACCGCCCTAAGCGCCACAGGATGGGGAAATCCGATTCCGAGGATGCCAATGCAAGTATGAAGCTTACTCCTAAGCAAGAGAAGCACACGATGCTGCACGGGCTGAGAAAGGAAACAGCCGCACGTGTAGAAGAACTGAATTCAGATCATCCTGCCAAAAATGGCAAAGTACCTATCAAGGGTACAGAACATGGCAACGACCAGAGCGTCTATGCTCAGATGATGCCAAACCGAGTTCTAACCCTGCGTTGAATCATGGCGGGGAGACGGAGGAGGAGAAGGCACCAACATTCCAAGCCACTCCGAGATGCACGAAGGTGTGTGAAGGAAACCGCGATGGTAGATGCCGTACCAAGACATGCTTGACCGAAGTGCACCTTGAAGGACGACGTGACAAAACAGCCAAAACGTACGTTGTCATAGATGAGCAGAGCAACAGGCCTCTCGCAAGATCAGAGCGCCATGACCTGTTCGACACCGACCAAACCTACTCCCCAGACAGCATCAAAACTTGTGCAAGGGCCATACAGACAGCAGGGCAAGCAGCGAGTGATTACACGATAGAGGCTGTGAATGGCGACACCACGCCACAGTTACCCCCATGGGCTGAACGCGACCCGATACCAGATGACAAGGCTGCCCGGAATCACCCCTACCTGAGGCCCACAACTGATCAACTTGCACACTTGAATCCAGATGCTGACATCTCGCGCTTGCCGGTCAGAGATGTACCAGAACCCCTGGACATCCGTGAATCATGCAAGAGCCCACGCAGTGCTCCCTATGCACACCCACCCAACTTGGGTTGGACAACAGTAGGCGATGCCTGCCTCAAGCGAACAAAAAAGTCAAATGTCAAGGTATTTCACACCAATGTCCTAGACAGCGGGCACTCTTCCTTGTTCGAGCCATGGACCAACCACTTAACCACCAAAAAAGCTCCCGCCCAGAAGAAACAGAGCATTGTCCCAACGCTCTACAAAACAGTCTCTCCAGCAGACCTAGGAGAACACCTGGGAAGCTCAGTGTTCCAGACCACTGAAGATGGAGACAAACCTGCCTTCTCCATAAAAGAAAGTGTTCCTGAACATAATGAGTACAGAATTCAGTAAAGATGAGTCATTCCCTTCAGTGGACCGTACCAGAGACCTGAAGGACCTAGATTTGGGTGAGGACACACCCTCATTTCAACGCCGCCTTGGCCTAAGCTGGGAATTCACCTTTTGGGTCTCCACCCAGCTGCAACAGCGCACCCAACAATGAATGGCCCGTATGATCCACCACCAAGATTTCGCTTCCTGGACCACCCGAAGAAGCACAAGCACAGAGAGTCGCCATCCTCCCATGAAGACCAAAGACTCAAAGACTCTCTCTCTCTTTTGTGTTGTCTAGTGTTGTTGTTGTCTGTCTTTCATTTCAGCTCCCGTGCAATGAAGAAGACGACCCTACAACCAGTGTCCCAACTGTGGTTGTGATCCCTCTCTGATTCACCCTTTGTCCCAAGGGCAGCTGCCGTGCTGGTTACTGTCTGTGTTGTTTCTCCCCCGTGTGTGTCAAGCCTCACCTTGAGTTCTGTGTATTTCCTGCCTCTGTCCTGTCTATAAGGAAGTGTAGCACTTCTGCCTCGTTCATAGTCTGCGTGCCTGTGGGCACTTCTGCTTCTGTTCCAGTCGGTCTGCCTGTGTGCTAGGTTCAGCCTTCAGCTGTAGTTTTGTTTGTCTGTGTAGGTCAGCTTTGTGTCCTAATACAAAATTAAAGTTCCAGTAACAATTGGCGTGCTTATTAGAAAATGAAGAAAAAGCCCTCAGAAACCGTGGGTAAAATACCCAGGGTTTAGTGTGCGGTTATGTAAACTTTTATAACACACACCACGATTCGATCATTGGGCTAAAAAAACTTCATTCTGTAGTGAGCTTGCAATTTTATAGCTTTTTTATACTATATTATTATTGTTATTTTTTAATTATTTTCTAATACATTCTTATTCTTTCCCACGTTGGAATAATCAATTCAAATATCCAATCACCAAAATGTGGCAGTAAGGCATAGAGTATTGCGCTACTTAGCTTTAGAATCAGACACTCTTCATTGTCCGTTCGTGACATTAGATAAAATTATTATCGTGGAAAAAGAATCTAAAGTACAAATGGCACATAATATATCATTTGTACTTTAGATTCTTTTTCCACGATAATAATTTTATCTAATGTCTTATGTTTTAGTACTTCTAAAGCACTCCGTTCCTGAAGAAGCCACGTTTCTAGGCGAAACGGGTTCCCGTAGAACGGACAATGAAGAGTGCCTGATTCCAAAGCTAAGTAGCGCAATACTCTATGCCTTACTGCCACATTTTGGTGATTGGATATTTGAATTGATTATTCCAACGTGGGAAAGAATAAGAATGTATTAGAAAATAATTAAAAAATAACAATAATAATATAGTATTAAAAAAGCTATAAAATTGCAAGCTCACTACAGAATGAAGTTTTTTTTAGCCCAATGATCGAATCGTGGTGTGTGTTATAAACGTTTACATAACAGCACACTAAACCCTGGGTATTTTACCCACGGTTTCTGAGGGCTTTTTCTTCATTTTCTAATAAGCATGCCAATTGTTACTGGAACTTTAATTTTGTATTAGGTTACCTTTTTGCTCCAGTGTTACTGCTACGTTCTATTGTTTCAGCTTTGTGTCCTGCCTAGTCAGCCTTGCTTGTCCTTGTCCCCCTCTATCTTAGCTTCAGGCTTAGTTATGTTGTTTGCCTGTGTAGATCAGTTCTGGGTCCTGCCTAGCCTGCCTTGCTCGTTCAGGTCCCCCTGTACCTTAGCCTCGGCCTTAGTCTTGTTGTTTGTCTGTGAGGGCTAGTTTTGTATCCTGCTTGTGTCTGTCCTGGTTGTCTCCAGCTCCAGTCCCCTGCTTGCTCGTTTCTGCTCTGTTTGCTTTCAGCTCCCGTTCCTGTCAAGTTTGTCCCAGCAGCCTGAATCCTGTTCCCGTCCAGCTTGTTTGAGTATCCTGAACCTGGTTCCAGCATCCTGAATCCTGTTCCTGCTAAGCCAAGTCCGTCCCAGCATCTGGTTCCAGCCAAGTCAAGCTTGTTAGTCCAGTCCTGCTTGGGGGGTCTGTGTCCTGCTGCCGTTCGATGACAATAAGCCAAGGACTTGTGTTGTTCCAGAGTTCGCGACTGTTTGTTTGACGCCTGGGCTCGAGACAGCCGACGGACAGCCTGAATGTCAATAATGGACCTCTCATGCGATTAATTGATAAAGTCAAGAAATGTCAAGTAGTAGTAGTAAAGTGTGATAATAAAGATAGTGGTATCTACCGATAACAGGCGGGGAGTGTTCTGTCCTCCGATAGCCTCACACTAGTTTATAACGTGATCCTAAAATGTGTGTAATGCTTTTACTGTTATTCTCAGTTCCAAGGACTATCATTGCTGCAGTTTCTCACTGCAAAAAATACATGAGCAATGCACTGTGGGTAATGTAGTTCACAGGCAGTGCAACCACACTTGTTTGGTTGTGTAAGAACTGTTACCACTGGTTGTGAGGCTGCCCAGACCTTCTCTCTCTCTCTGCCGAGCTTGGCTCTTTTGTCTTCCTGTTGTCACTTCCTGTTCAGTCTTACTATCTGTCCTCAGAGGTCAGCCAGGTATGACCTTTCCCTCCTATCTCTAGGACTACCCCTTGCTACCCGATGGCAGGCTCTGTTCCCATTGGCCTCTATCTGCTCCTCCCTGAGCCTGTGGAAAGCCCCAATACCTCTTTGTCCTTTCAGCCATGAGGCATTCCAATACCATCTAGCCAGGGACATGGAGCTAGCACCATCTTCTCCAGACAGCTCTGTCCTGCTGAGAACTCCCTGTAAAGAACCTGGATTTTTACCCTGAGAATATCTCCTTCCAAATGAGATATTGCACATTCCAGTCACCCAGCTTTGGACTATTTCTACCTGTTCAACTACCCTCCTCACCTGCTCCAAAAATCTTCTAAAGAGAATCCACGTGTGTGGAGAACTAAAAAAATCCCATGGAGGAGCTCAAGGAGAGGAGAAAAGAAGGAACTGAGACCACAGGTTCCAGAGACTGGAGCACACAATGTCTTGAATTAAAGCAAGGTTTATTTAAAAATCACAAAATACTCTATGTGAAAATATATGATGGCAATAAATGTACAAAAGAGGAGTGAAACACAATGAAAATGTTGTCTGAAGAAAAGAAAAACGGAAAAACAAATGCTGCTAGTAGCTAGCAGGAAAATGTGCATGAGAGTACAGGAAACTGCCAAACGGCTGGGGGAATAGAGATATTGAAATCATCCAATAAAACTATTTCTGCGTTATCTGTGTATATGAAAGGAAAGTGAAAACAAAAACCATACATGTGATGTTGATAAATCTATGGATACAAAAAACATTATCATTACATATTGTCATGTGAATGATAAAAATTAAAATCTCAATCTTAACTTGTGAAAGTGCATAGATAATGTATATGGTTCTCAAAAAGATATATACAAAAAACATGGTGCAGTGTAGTACTGTGAAGCGTTTAGTATGAAATAAAAAATGAAAAATAAAAACAGTGCGAATAAACCATTCTAAAAAAGTGGAGACAAGGAGAGGAAAGAAATAAAACACAGGAGCTGCATTAATAGAAAAGTAGAATCTGCACCTCTGGTCAATCACTGGCATACAGCTAATCACTCAACAGCAGGCTTGAGGTTTTTCATTTTCAAGACTTTTACAAAAATTGGAGGGGAGGCAATTTGGCAATCTTCTACTTCAAGAAGAACAAAAATTTATTTTTGAACTCCACAAGGCCTGAATAATGAGATTGACTTTCATCTTTTTCATAGTATTGTTGCAATCTGTGGAATTGTATTTTGCACATAACAACATCAGCTTTTATACCTTTTGTTGCCAAAGTATTTGTTACATTTTTGATTATTCATTACAACTTTTTTAAATATGAGGACTTTTAATGTTTACCCATTGGATGGTTTCTATACTTATGTATACTTGTATAATATTTTTATATATATTGGATACAAATCTTTATAGGCACATGCAGCTATATCTATTGTTTCACAACAATAGTATTTACCAACAATTCTTGTCAGCTGATATATTCACTGCCAAGGATTATTTTATTAAAAATGACTATGGTTTATGTTTTCCAATCATTAAAAGATCAAATGTGTGGACACTTTCATATGTAATTCATGTATTATCATAAGTCATGTTTTGAACGTTATATGATCAAATGAGTGTACATATGATTTTGACATTCATGTTTTTTAAATTCATAGATTTATCTTGGCATTTCTTTTCTTCCATACATCCAGTGTACAAAATGTTTGTTTAGGCTAATCCAAATATTACCAGTATCCCTATCGTTAGCTGCCCCAACGTACACATTGGTAGATGATTATGATTCTTGGTTTTCTTTCCTCTCCTTGTCTCCACTTTTTTATTTGCACACTGTTTTTATTTTATACTAAATGCTTCACAGTATCACATTGCACTGTTGTTTCTGTGTATATCTTTTTGAGAACCATTTATGTTATCTATGACTTTCACAAGTTATGATTGAGATTTTAATTTTTATCTTTCACTTGACAATATGTAGCGATAATGTTTTTTTGTATCCATAGATTTATCAATATCACATGTATGTTTTTTGGAGGAGTAGCCTAGTGGTTAGTGCACTGGACTTTGATCCTGGGGAACAGAGTTTGATTCCCACTGCAGATCCTTGTGACCCTGGGCAAGTCACTTACTACTACTACTACTACTATTTAGCATTTCTATAGCGCTACAAGGCATACGCAGCGCTGCACAAACATAGAAGAAAGACAGTCCCTGCTCAAAGAGCTTACAATCTAATAGACAAAAAATAAATAAAGTAAGCAAATCAAATCAATTAATGTGAACGGGAAGGAAGAGAGGAGGGTAGGTGGAGGCGAGTGGTTACAAGTGGTTACGAGTCAAAAGCAATGTTAAAGAGGTGGGCTTTCAGTCTAGATTTAAAGGTGGCCAAGGATGGGGCAAGACGTAGGGGCTCAGGAAGTTTATTCCAGGCGTAGGGTGCAGCGAGACAGAAGGCGCGAAGTCTGGAGTTGGCAGTAGTGGAGAAGGGAACAGATAAGAAGGATTTATCCATGGAGCGGAGTGCACGGGAAGGGGTGTAGGGAAGGACGAGTGTGGAGAGATACTGGGGAGCAGCAGAGTGAATACATTTATAGGTTAGTAGAAGAAGTTTGAACAGGATGCGAAAACGGATAGGGAGCCAGTGAAGGGTCTTGAGGAGAGGGGTAGTATGAGTAAAGCGACCCTCTATTGCCCCTGGTACAAAAATAAGTACCTGAATATATGTAAACTGCTTTGGATGTAGTTGCAAAAACCTCAGAAAGGCGATATATCAAGCCCCCTTTCCTGTCATATACACGGATAACGCAGAAATAGTTTTATCGGATGAATATCAGGGGGCTGATATTCCTGTGTAAAAATAAGTATATGAATCATCATTATAGGTCAATGAACCTAGTAACAGCGCAGCATAGGGCTTGAAGTCACAGACAACTTGGGGTTTTCAAATGCTATAGTGTCAATCAGCCTTATTTGGTACAAACGAAATTATATCAAGGACAGAGAGATTTACGGCACAACACTACTGACGTGTGACTGACGTAAGTGTGCAATAAAGTCTGATAAGTATTGGAACTGAGATAAATATCTTATAAGTACAGAGATGATATACAATGGGATATAAGGTCAAGATTTGAATAACCATATTTAAGTATATTAAAACATCCAAATAATAATATGAATCACAGAACACTTAATGATAATAACATGTTCCATATCAATATATAACAATAATCATCATTCCATTATGAGTGCTATAACTACTCAACCATTGAGGTACTAATTGGACCTCTTATTGCTCAGTAAAAATAAAGATCAACTGTAATGATACCGCACATATAGGTAACTTAGTTCATTCCAGTGAAGATATTTGATCATACAGCATCAATAGGAGTGGATATTTTCTCTTCAGTGAAAGCAGCCAATGCTTCAGGGTCAGTAAAATCCTATATTTTATTATGTAGTGTAACTCTCATATGGGCAGGATAAAAAATGCCAAAGTGTGCATTAGCAGCTTTAAGTCTGGGTCTGTATATTAATAATTCTGAAGGCAAGATGTGTTTTTATTAAGATTGGGAACGAACAGGAGAGTATTACCCTCCAATTGTATAGGTTCTCGAAGCATTATTTCTATTACCTGCATGTATCTAAGAAGCTTTAACACAATAGGTCTTGGATACTTATCATTTGGTAGATGTTTGGCGGGAATTCTGTGCATGCGTTCTTTAGAAAATTGTAAATCCAATAAAGAAGGTATATAAGTACATAAGTAATGCCATACTGGGAAAAGACTAAGGGTCCATTGAGCCCAGCATCCTGTCCACGACAGTGGCCAATCCAGGCCAAGGGCACCTGGCAAGCTTCCCAAACGTACAAACATTCTATACATGTTATTCCTGGAATTGTGGATTTTTCCCAAGTCCATTTAGTAGCGGTTTATGGACTTGTCCTTTAGGAAACCGTCCAACCCCTTTTTAAACTCTGCTAAGCTAACCGCCTTCACCACTTTCTCCGGCAACGAATTCCAGAGTTTAATTATATGTTGGGTGAAGAAAACTTTTCTCCGATTTTTGTTTTAAATTTACAACACTTTAGTTTCATCGTATGCCCCCTAATCCTAGTATTTTTGGAAAGCGTGAACAGACGCTTCACATCCACTTGTTCCACTCCACTCATTATTTATATACCTCTATCATGTCTCCCTCAGCCGTCTCTTCTCCAAGCTGAATAGCCCTAGCCTCCTTAATCTTTCTTCATAGGGAAGTCGTCCCATCCCCACTATCATTTTAGTCGCCCTTCTCTGCACCTTTTCCAATTCTACTATATCTTTCTTGAGATGCGGCGACCAGAATTGAACACAATACTCAAGGTGCGGTCGCACCATGGAGCGATACAACGGCATTATAACATCCTCACACCTGTTTTCCATACCTTTCCTAATAATACCCAACATTCTATTCGCTTTCCTAGCCGCAGCAGCACACTGAGGAGAAGGTTTCAGTGTATTATCGACGAGGGTATGAGAGATTCCAGAAATTTGATTATGTCTTGGCCTTCTCTGTCTTCAGGCAGACGAAGGATCCTGAAGTTGTTTCTGCATACTTGATTGATTGTGTCCTCCAAATCTCTTTCTAACTGCATCATTTGGTGGTGTAGGCTTTTTATATTCTCAGAGATAAGCACTTTAGTTTCCAATGTATCTATATGTGTTTGAAATTGGAAAACCTCTGCTGTTAATGGTCCTAATTCCTCTTTTATTACCTGAGTTTAATTTTTGTCTAAATAGAAAGTTTATGATTACTTATTCTATAGTGGATTAGGGTGTATCTGTGTTTGTGAAAAAGACATGGCTTTCAGTTGGCATTGACTGTGCAGGATTGACGATCCATACTATTCTGTCTGGTTTCGTTTAACAATAGGTGAATTGATGTTCTAGTGCTCACTGTAGTGTTTAAGATGCTTTCCTTTTCCTTGTGTGACTCGTAGAAATTACTGCTTATGGCATGGTAGAATTGCTCTATAGGTCCTGAGTGTTTTGTATTCTCGGCATTCCTAGTAGTGGATTTTGGAGGGGAGTGTTAAAAAATTACCAGCCCCGGGTGTCAACTACCCTAGCTATGCCACTGCAGCTGGGCATTGATCAATAGATGATACATTCTCAAGGTTAGGTGGAAAAGGGGGGAGAGAGAAACTGAGAGAAAAGGAGGGGCCAGGAACAAAGTCTTATGCCTAGGTTAATTTTTGGCCACAATCTGCCCCTGTTCCCAAGCTAGGTGATCTGTTATAAAATTACAATTAACATGTGCAAACAACACCTAACACTTTCTAATATGTATTCCAATGTGTGTTACTTGAAAATATGGCAAGATAAAAACATAATGGAGTGAAACAAAATAATAATAAAAAAAAAAGTAAATTATGTTGAGATTTTAAAATGTCATTCTGAAACAAAACAAGCCATATTCCCAGGGCTGCTTACCAATAGGCAAAGGGTGCAGCTGCCCTTGGTCCCTGCATATATGGGGCCCAGCTGTCCCGCTGTCCATGAGTAAATTTAGCCCCAAGTCCGATAGCTCTCTTTTTCTTCTCTGTACCCTCCTCCCTTCCAAATCCTCCATCTCTCTCTCTTCCCCCCACTCTCCCCTATCTCTGCAGTCCTTCATACTTTTTCTCCTGCAACGGCAATTTATACAGACAGACTTCTGCTAGCATCAGGGCCTCTCCTAAGGTGCATCCCACCTACTCTGATGCAACTTCCTGTTTTCTGCATAAGCGTGACACAGCTGAGAGGAAAGGCTCTAACACTGGCAGAAGGTTGCCTACCTTAATCACCAATGCCGGTGTGCAGTGGCAGCCATAAAACAAACAGGATGCAAGGAATTATTAGGAAAGGAATGGTAGATAAGAATATTATAATGCTCAATTTCACTAAAAGGAGCGTGCGTGCAGAACATGAGGGGATGAAAGAGCAGGGCAGGCAATGCAGCAGCGCCGGACACCGGTGCTAAACAAGGCTTCAGCTGGCGGGGGTTGGGGACCTCACCAGCCAAGGTATTTGCTGCGGCAGTGGGTGGGGAGTGGCAGGGCGGCGAGGCAGTTGAGGGCGGCGGCGGGGTGGCAGACCAAAATGTGCCCCCCATCTCGGGCTCTGGCCCCCTCCCACTGCGAGGTCTGGCTATGCCCCTGGGGGGAAGCCACTGCTTGCCCTGGGATCGGTAGCATAGAATCTTGCTACTATTTGGGATTTGGCTAGGTACTTGTGACCTGGATTGGCCACTGTTGGAAGCAGAATACTAGGCTAGATGGACCAGTATAGGCCAGTATGGCTATTCTTATGTTCTAAAAAGTACTGAGGACCATGGAGACAGGGGAGAGAAGCAGGACTCATGCAGAGGAGAGTATGGAATGAGAAAGAGAGAGACTGGATTGGAGGAGGAAAAGAGAGAGGGAGAGATGCAGGACTGCGGGGAGCAGACTGGGGAGAGATGTGGCCCCAAAGTGAGATGAGGTGGGAGGGGGTGAGGAGGAGATGGGAGCACTGAAAGAGACAAGGTAGAAGGTGAATATGGGGAGAGAAAAGATATGCTGGGCATGCAGGGACCATAGGGATAGGGATGCAGTGGGTCAATGGTGCACAGGGAGAGGATAGGGATGGTGGAACAAAGAGATAGTGCTGAAAAATGGGAGGGGGGATAGGAACATAAAGGGACAATGTTGGAAAAGGAGGGCGATGGGAACACAGGGATGCAATGCTGGAAAAGGGAGGGTGAAGAGGACACATGGGGATAATGCTGGAAGAGGGCAGAGATGGGGATGCAGGGGAGAGATGGGGACACCAAGAGGTTAGAGGCCAGAAAGTAGGGGGAAGAGATGATGGACACAGAGGTCAGATGCCAGAAAAGAGGGGAGATGGAGACAGAGAGGGCAGATGCTGGAAAACAGGGGAGAAGGGTACACAAAGAGGCAGATGCTGAACATAGATGTGCAGAGGAAGGAAGGATAGTAGACATGAGAGAGCAGAAATACCAGATAGATAGGAGATCCTGCAAAGACAGAAAAAAAAAACGGAGAAAAACAGAAGTGAGACACTGGGATCAAAGCTGCTTGGTTGCTATATTATTTAAATATGGTGGGAGTGTTTTTCTCTACTGGGACTGAGGGTGGAACTGCTCTCTCACTAGCTATTTTTATCTCTGGGGTTAGGAAGGGAGGTTGGGGTTTGTCTGATTTACCCCTATAAATTAAGAACAAAGTAACCTCCCTCCACATGGTGGAGACATTGAAACAAAACACGTGTATGAACTGCTGAAGAAATGTAGAGGAAGATTATCAAGACGTCACCCCTTAGTCCAGCATTCAATCAAAGAATCCACAGTGAGACTAACATTAAAATAAGAAGAAACAAATTCAATTGTATAATTTCTTTAAAGCAGACTTCATTGAATCATAGGTATTCCAAAAATTTGTTTTCCTTTATAATTCAATAGAATGACATATAGAAGTTTCTTACTTTTTGCCTTTAGGTCCTATACCACCAGTCCCATCACGTCCATCGTCTCCCTTAGAATTTAAAAAACAATGTTAAAATAGATTTCAGAATGAGGTGCATCATAGTTATATTTTTCATATTCTTTATAATTTGTTTCCATCCAACCTTTTGCATTCCTATTTAATCATAAATGTACTATAACTTATTGCTTATAAGATAGGAAAACTACAAGAGTAAACACAGCTTTGGATTTTGGGTTGAAGAAGCCCTGTGACGAGCCTTGGAGACGGAGATTATCATTCATTTACTTGGGTGATAGGACTTTAACATACAATTTCCTACACATGAAAGCATAACTGCATGTCTAAATAATAAATTTAGCTTCTGAAAAGTAGAGGAACAATATTTTACTGGATATTAACAGAGATAAAAATGAACTACTATGCTTGAATTTTCTCCCAAATCATTGTCTGCATTAATTTTAATGACCATTTTACACAGACATTGAGACAGGAATTATGATGTCCAGGTCAGGCATGCTCAATTTTGTCTGCATTATACATAAAGCTCTGCTGAATGCAGATTTTTTTGTGAAATATACATCCAAGGGTATGTAGGAGTGCATCTGTGTTTTACCAGCAATAGGTGCAGCCGATTTACAAATATATATGTTGAAAAATAAGCAGTTGCAACCCAGCATCTTCCATGTAGAAGTGCTGACACTTCCATGTGGAAGTGGCAATTTCGCAATTTCCATGTGTAAGTGATACTACCTTCCACGTGTAGCCATCCTGTTTAGAAACCTATATGTATAAGGCTTACCAGTCAAACAGTAAGGCTGCAATTGTTTTTCCATTTTGAAGGTAGAAATAAAAAATGAGGGATTAAGGTGAATTACTCCTTAGGGGCCTTTTACAAAGGCGTGTAGGTGCCTATGCACATCCAACATGCGTCAAATTGGCACTACCATCCAGCTACCACGGGGCCCTTACCTGGAGTAATCAGCAGTTGGTGAGCGCTGCACAATTACCGCCCAGTTAGCACATGAAACCTTACTACTGTCAATGGATGGCATTAAGGTCTCAGGGCGAAAATGGACGCCTGCTGGTTTTCATTTTGACACACGTCCATTTTCTGGCACATTAAAAAATCCTCTTTTTTCCAGGCGCACTCAGGAAATAGACCAGCGAGAGGCCAAAACACATGCCTACACCAGCTCAGGCCACTTTTGGGTGCGCCTTAGTAAAAGAGCCCCTTAATTTCTTGTATAAAGCTCTGGCCAAAATGAGCACTCTGAGATAACGCAAACTTGACAGGGAAATTCTGTTCTATATAAGTGTATTCCCATTGTAAAATAGTGAATACACTTAGCCCACCCAAACCATACCTCCAGCATACCCCCTCAAACTCTGCATGTACATTTCCATATGTAAATAGTAACTTTCTGAAACTACAATTTAGATGTGTATATGATTTACACATGTAAACAACATCTGTAATATAACCGGCTATCTGCCAATTTTCAGCATAAGATTGGCGGCTATATTTGGCCATTTGAATACCTGGGATATCTTTGGCTGGTTCAAACTTAACCAGCCTGCACTTTGGTATTATATAAATGCAAATAATAAATAAATGTTGCAAAAGGGCAACCAGAAATGTTTGCCTTTATGCTAATGAAACCAAAATCTGCAACACAGTAGGTACCCTGTCTCCGCAAGGGCGGGACCAGAACTGAGAGAGAGAGAGAGAAGGGAAAACAACTAAGCATCGAGCCGAGCCTGCATGCTTTTTACCGCTGCTGCCGCCCTAACCCCAACGAGGTAAGATAGATGACTTAAAATTCAGAGGGAGGGGGCCTGGAACAGGAAGGGAGGGGGGACCCTGTAACTGGGAGGGGGGACCCTGTAACTGGGAGGGAGGGGGGAAGGGGGGGACCCTGGAACTCAGAGGGAGGGGGGGACCCTGGAAGGGAGGGAGGTGGGACCCTGGAACTCAGAGGGAGGACCCTGGAATTCAGAGGAAGGGAGGGAGGGAGGGGGGACGAGGGAGGGAGAGGGGGGAATGCACCACCTGTAAAAAAAAAAAAAAAAATTCAGCACCCCCAATCATTTTGAAAAGTTGGCTCCTATGCCCTCACATACCCTCCCCCTTAGCTCAACCCATTCCTGACTGAGCACCTGCTGTGCCAGGGTACACCTCCTGGGACAAAAAGTCTTCAATAGCATGCTCTCACCCTGCCCAATGTTTCACCAGATACTTAAAAGGTTAAAGGGTGAAGAACCACAGCATTACATGTGCATTTGAATCCTTATACCGTGTGCATTTGAATCCTTATGTCGAGCCATCCACTGCAGGGGTTAATGGTCAGGGACCAGCAGAAAGTTTCGGCCCAACAGATAGTACTGGAATGTCTCCAGGGCCCACTTGACCACGAGAGCCTCCATTTCAATCACCGCATAGTTCTCTTTCTCAGGAACAGCTTCCGGCTAACGTATGCCACCTGGTGGTCTTACCCATCCACTTTCTGGGCCAGAATGGCTCCAAGCCCAACCTCTGAGGCATCAGTCTGTACGATAAAGGGCCGGTTAAAATCCAGGCTGACCAGCACTGGCTCTGAGCAAATAGCCTTCTTCAGAATTTGGAAGGCCTTATCCAACTCCTCGGTCCAGTGTATTGTAAATATAGAAAATATAGAAAAAAAGAAGCCTTTACCTTGCCCCCCCTTTCCCAGAGAGGGAGGCATCTTGCAAAGGACAGGGAGGTAAAGAGGGCTCAGGGCAGCCCAGAAACAGTGATCCAAATGGAGACTGGCACTGACACCTTTTAGTTAAAATGTTTAAAGTGTTTAAAATGCTCCAGCACTGTTATAAAACTAAGAACTCAGGTGCCCATAGGTGCCAGAGGTGTGCTCTGACATTCTTTGTTGAAGTTTTAACGATAAAATGTTACAAATTGTGAGTTTCCTGGTTGGGGCTTAAATGTTCAAGTTTTCACAGACACTCTGATGCAGTAAGATGGTGTGAGAGGTTTAAGAGTCAGACAAAGGAAAGGAGCTTTACTATTGAAATTGTATGAGTTTGTAACTGTGGGGGGATGAGCAACAGTGAGGTCTGTTACAAGGCTCCTGATTGGCTATCGGAGGCCCCAGGGAAAGCTGGGAGCTTGAGGGGCATGTAAGGCAAGCTTGAGGGGCAGTGTGGAAGGCAGCAAATAGGAGTCAGGACCTAGTAAAGGGCATGAATTTGGACCAATGAGGTGGCAGGAGGCAGCCTGACCCATAGATTGGCATGGATTTCAAGCCAATCCAGGGGGCAGGAGGGGGTAGAACAGCAGAAAAAGATTAGCAAGCCCAGAGGCAACCTGGGAAGGAGAAAGGCAAGCCCAGTGTTGCCAGGGCTGTGGGTTTCTCGCCCAAATGGGCTCCTTTCCGCGAGCCGCTGTGGCTTTTGCACGCCACGTGTGGGTTGCGGGATTTTGGCCGGCGGTTTTTTCGCCCACTGTGGTTTTTTCCCCCGCGGCCAGTACAAGCCCCACGGAGGCGGGCTTAATGACGCCATTTGTATGCAAATGGCCTCATTAATATTTATTAATGATGTCATTCACATGCAAATTGACTTTGTGCAGTTTGGGGCTGGCTTTGGGCATGGCAAAGTTTTTCCATCTGGCAACACTGCTTGCAAAGAGAGGAGGCTGCAAGCATGCCCTGAAAGGAGAAGAGAGAGAAGATCAGGTCCAGGCAGGAGTGTGCTGCAAGCAGGGACAGAGAAGGTCAAGCTCAGGCAAGAAGAGGCAGCTGCAGGCTGGAGGAGAAGATCAAACCCAAGCAGGGGTGTGCTGCCGGCTGAAAGAGAAGGACCCACTCACGAGCCCCAGATAGAGAGAGAGAACTGGTGAGTCCTGTAAGGGGCTGGGCACTGAAGCAGACAGGAACAGAGGAGAAGGAGAAGGGGGTCTAGAGCAAGCAGTGGGCAGAAGAGGAGCCGAACTGCAGGAGAACAGGTGAGCTGAGGCCAAGAAGAGGAGCTGTAGCAGTAGCCACAGAGGCCATTCCGCAGGCAGAGAGAGAAGCAGAGGAGGAAGAGGGACCGTACTGGGGAGCTGGGACACATTGGGAGCAGCGCAGAGCTGAAGAGAGAGCAGCGTAATAAGGACCCTGAATCCCCGAGAAGTCCACCCAGCGCATCCCTCCGTGTGTGTGCTTGCCTGTCCAGAGAGGAGAAAGCCAGCCATGTGGTTGCCTGTCCTGTAAAGAAGAGGCCTATCCAGAAAGGGAAGAAACCCCACAAAGAGAGAGAGAGAGACCCCCACCCCCTGCACTGAGTGTTCAGACTCCAAAGGAACTGTTTTTAGAGTGTCTGCCAGCGTGAGTGTCTGCCTCAGGAGGATCCAGCACAGAAGCCTGCTGGTTCAAGTGTCCACACCTAAGCAAGCGTGCCCTGTAGAAGGAGTTGCCCAGCCTAAGCCTTGAGCCCTGTGAGTGCCTGCAGTTAACGGCCTGCCTTTAGGAGGTTTAGTTTAGCAGTCCATCAGTTTGAGTAGAGGGTGTATAACAAAATAAAAGGGGTCATGTTTTGGGAGGGCTAGATAGGAATTTCCCTTGCTTATCTTTTTGTTTGAAGTTAGTTAGCTCACAAGGACCCTTGCCAAAGAAATACTGATTAAGGTTAGCACCCACAACGAGCACAGGGAGTCAGGATTTTCATTTTTTGAGTTCTTTGAGTCAGAGAAGTAGGTATCCTGGAGTTCCTGAGCCGGTGAGCTGACCTCACCAACCAAGGAGACGTGGATTTGGAGAAGACCAATGTACTCAATGCAAGACAGCAGCGATGCTAGTGAAGATTTGATACACCGGTTAACATTATTGTGTGCACACAAATTGAAAAAAAAAAAAAAGAGCACTGGAGAGTCTCAAGACCGTGTGGGACTATCTGGAGGCCACTGGATGTCAGTGCTATGACAGTTTTTACCGTCTGGCAGACGCAGTCTATGGAACTCACAGACCCAAGAATGTACAGAGGACTATAACTAATTACTTCAAGTAAGCCTAACGTCAGTTAACGGAGACTGTATACCGTACGTTGTGATAAACACAGTGCCTGCCCTTACAGGAGGAGGCCGCCAGGTGGCGCTCTCCCATTGAAAACCTAAAAATGCCCATTCTGGCCACTAGAGGGAGCTTTAGAGTATAGTCCATGGTAGTGACCAGAAGGAACAGCTAGGGGGTGCTCCTGGCATAGGACTTGTACTGCCCTGGGAGGCCACCAGGGGGACTCTGAGTGGAAGCTGGAAAGGTGGAGGGAGTTCTGGGTGCGGACCTTTCTGGAAGCAGGGGGAGAGGCCTAAAGAGAGGTGGGAATGGATTATTGGGCACCCCTATAAAAAGCACCCTCTAGCCAAGGGAGGGGAGAGAAGATGGGGGAACCTGCAACACCCAGAACTGGAGAATTATGGGCCCGGGACTGAAGAGAGAGGCTGGCGGAAGTGGTGCTGAGGAGGGAGATCGGAGAGGATTCCCTCAAAGGGCAAAGAGGTACTTACCTGGTAGGGTTATGAACAATTGCTACTGAAGTGTTTAAAAGAACAAACAGCTGTGGGGTGGAGGATAGGACTATACAGTCAATGTGAGTGAAGAAAGTCCTATCCAGGGGTGGTGGCTGTTTTACACTGAGACCCAGGTCTCCCACAGTAGATGGGCTCAGTGAGAGAATTTGTACTAGATGACTAACGGCTGGAAGAAGTGAGTTCCCAAGACTGCCGTATAGTTCAATAAATTGAATTTGCATTTGATGACTGTCTCATTTGCATGTATGTGAAGGCTGGAGAATCCTAGTTGAAGTTCCAGGAGAGTGCGAGGGGTCACAGCCCGTGGATCAGAGGGGTGACCGGGGCACACTGAACGGGACAGGGGAGGATTCCCAGCCGAAGGAAGACATGCCTGAGCAGTCACCCTGAATAAGGCAGAAGCCCCAGATATAGAGGTGGGTGCTTGCAAGTGACTAGGAGAAGACCAGCCAAAATCCTGCTCAGGAGCCCCGGGCCAATGAGGCTGGGTGGAGAGCAGGAAGGGCACATGGCTTTACAGATTGCCCTGAAGCCAAGTACCAGGGAGCTTGAAGAGAGCTTAGTTGAAGAATATGCTGAGGTGGGGAAGATAAAGGAACCCCTTGTGTTTTGAACTGTTTGTTTCGGTGCTTTGCTTGCTGGACTTATTCTGAAGGGAGGGGGGGAAGATAAAGGAAACCCCCTGGTTTGAACTGTTTGCTTCTGTGCTGTTTTTGCTGGAGTTACTAGGGATTTACCACAGAGTGAACTGCTTTGATTGGAAGTCTGTGGCTGAGCAGTTTGCCTGGCCAATTGCAATACATAGCTTGGCTTGGGGGACAAGGGAACTCCGAGGAGACTAGTAAGTGAGACCCCGGCCAGCAGAGGGCTGCATTTCTGAATCACCCAGTGGCCGGGAGCTTTACAAATGGTGGCAGTGGTGGGATGTACAGCGGACGTCCACGCAGAAGGCAGACAGACCCAGTCGGAGGAGTTCCAGAGTCCAGAGACCAGACGAGTGGCCAGAGTGTGAAGGTGGTGTCCAGGAGGTTCCTGAAGCCCGTCGAGGGGGCCAACGCTGACAAAGGCGCATTACTCGCCTACCCAGGTAAAGGGTACCTAGGGGGGAGGCGAGGGAGGATCCAGTAAACTGAGAAGAGCAGTTCATGTAAATGATAGAAAGGCTTGTTCTTGTGGAGATTCTGGTACGAGTTTAAGAAGTAGAGAGCAAGTGTAGGACCAGGGAAAAAGACAGTCCGCACTTGGATATCTCTCTTGTGTTGCAGGCTGCATCCCAACAGACGGTCGAGGAGGACGTCGGAGCCATGGGAGGGCGGAGACGGTTCAGACCGAAGAGAAAAGTCCAGAGGCCCGAGGAGCCGGAGCCCAAGTCGCCAGCAGAAGGAATGGACATGGCAGAGTTGGACACCATGATCCAGGTTCTGGGACTTGGAGGGGGACTGTGTTCAGAGACTGTTGGGACATTGTTTAAGCCTGGAGGGGTGTCTGGGGAAGACAGGACCTCGAGGAATAGAGAAGTGATTGAGCCAGAGTGTGACCAATGTGGGGAAATGGGCCATGTTGGAGAGTGGTGTCTGGCAGTAGGCAGTTCAGAGGATGAACTGGGAGACTGGGAGGAGATAAGGAATCCTACAGTCGGTTGGTTGGGGTTAAGTAACATGGCAGGCAAGAGGAAGCCCAAAGGCCATGGGAGTCGGGAGGTAACCCATTCCTCAGGGGCAGACTGCATGGGTAGGCCGGGAACCCAAAGGGAAAGAGGTGTCTGCAGGGAAGAGGGTCAGGAGGAACCCGCTGCAGGGAAAGCACCCAATGTCCCAGGGAGAGGGGTGGCCACAAACCTGAAAAGTGCCAAGAGGGAGGAGGGGTGCCGGGACAAGGAAGGAAAGCCCCAGTTGCAGGATAGTGAAAGTCCTGGTAAGAAGGGTAAACCCTCTAGGAAAGGGAAAGGGGGTGTAGGCCCAGGTGAAAACTTCCCAGGTAACAGGATAAAGAGTAGTCCTGATTGTGGAGGGGAAGTCAATGTACACTGTGAGCAGGGGGGCGAGACAGCTGAAGATAAAGTAGGCTGCCCATGCTACGGTGAGGACCGGGCAGTATTTCCATGGGGTGGGGAACCAGGGAGCGTTGCCCCAAGGGAGAAATACTGGGAGGCCCGGGAAAAGAATGAGAACCTGCTGTTAAAATCCCTTACAGAAAATGTCTGGCAGTTAGAAGGGGAATTACAGGCCCTTGGTAAACCGGGGCAAGTCTATAGGCACCCGGAGCAATGTCTGAGGGAGGTCCTGGAACTAAATAAAGGACTAATGGTAACTTTAGTGGGCCATATACAGCAGCAGCAGGAGGCGTCCCAGAAGGCGATGGAGAATAGTCTGAGGGAGAATGAACAGAGATGGGTCCTATTCGAGTCAGCTTGTAAGGAGAAGATGGCTGCTTCAATGCAGGCCTTAGAGGCCAAACTGGCAGAGTCCCTTAGGCAGAGGGAAGGCTGTGAGGCACTGCTAGCCGCGGTTAGGGCTGAGCTGCGCACAGAAGTTAAGCTAAGGGAGGAAAGGGAAGCAGAAGTAGCCCAGCTTACAACTACCCTGAAAGAGACCCAAGCCTTGAGGGAGACCCAATTAGCTAAGCTGCAGTCCACACATGAACAGGAGATAAGGGACCTCACAGACAAATTGCAACAAGACCAGGAGCAGAGGGTATCCCTAATTAAAGCTGAGTTCCAGAATGCTCGTCAGGAGTGGCATGAAGAGCGAGAGGCCCTGAGGGAAACTATTAGGGAGAGGGGTAAACTACAGCACACAGCTATGAGAGCTGAGGGGGAGTTTAACCCAGGTAAAGGCTTGGCTGGGAGAATTAAAGGGCCAGCAGGAAAGCCAGCTGAGGGAAGTACAGCAGGGGTATGATAGAGCTGTGGTAGAGTTAATGGTGGCCTGGCAGCAGACCCAAGCTGAGTGAGCTGTAGAGAGACAGCAAGCCAAAGAGACCGCAGAAAGATGCAGGGAGGCCATGGAAGAGAAGTGCAGAGTGCTGACCCTAGCAGTTGATGTGCTCTTCCAGGATGGGCAAGGGAGGTTGAAAGAGCTTCAGGAAGCCCACTCCTGCATTGTAGCCCTACAGGAGAAGCTCAAGGGGAAGGAGCGACCAGGAGGGGTCAGTCCACTCCTACCCAGGAGTAAGGGTCAGGATAGGGAGAGTCAGAAGGACCCAGGAGGGGTTAAATTAAGTAAACCCCTGCCCAAGGGTCAAGATAGGGAGAGTCAGAAGGACTCTGTTAGAACCACAGGAAGAGATGGTGTAAAGTTTAAAGTGGGTGAGAAACCCCAGAAGGGCAAGCAGAAAAGGGAAGAAGCTGCCCAGGGGAGGGAAAGGTTCAGGTCCCAGAAGAAAGGGTTGATCCTAGGGCCCAGATACTGCACAATAGAGTTGGAGGATGAAAGAGCTCCTAGGCAGGGGACACCGGCTCAGGAAGGGTGCCAGGGGGAGGCTAGATCACCCAGAGGCTGGGGGGAGGCTTGTGCTAAAAGTGGTTATCCTAGTCCAAAAGGGAGGAATAGGAAACACTTAAAAGTCTCAGGGAAAAGGAGACTTGGAACCCTACACAAAACCCACAGAGGTCAGTCAGGGCCTAGGGGTCGAAGAAGTACAGCCCAGGGTTGTAGAAAGGAAAAGGGTTTGATTAGAAGTTTCCCTGAAGTGCTAGGGGCACTAGGCCTGAGGAAAGTGCACCCAAAACCAAGAGTGAAGAAGGGGGTGTACCCATGGGCTAGGAAAGTAGGGGAAGAGATTAGACGCCGAGGCCTAGGAAGGCGGAGAAAGAAAGGATTAGGGATTTTTGAGTTTCTAGGGGTTACAGAGGAAGGTCCCCTAGAGCAAAGCAGAGCCTTTGTGGTAAGGCGGACCACTGGGTACAAAGCCTTCTTGAGAATCCCTCCTAAGTAATAGGGGAGAGAAGGAACCTGACCCCGAGATGAGTTAGGGGAGTCAGGAATTGCTTCACCTCAAAGAAGAGATTTGAGGGAGCAGCAATATCTTAAGGGTGGGGGTATGTGATAAACACAGTGCCTGCCCTTACAGGAGGAGGCCGCCAGGTGGCGCTCTCCCATTGAAAACCTAAAAATGCCCATTCTGGCCACTAGAGGGAGCTTTAGAGTATAGTCCATGGTAGTGACCAGAAGGAACAGCTAGGGGGTGCTCCTGGCATAGGACTTGTACTGCCCTGGGAGGCCACCAGGGGGACTCTGAGTGGAAGCTGGAAAGGTGGAGAGAGTTCTGGGTGCGGACCTTTCTGGAAGCAGGGGGAGAGGCCTAAAGAGAGGTGGGAATGGATTATTGGGCACCCTATAAAAAGCACCCTCTAAGCCAAGGGAGGGGAGAGAAGATGGGGGAACCTGCAACACCCAGAACTGGAGAATTATGGGCCCGGGACTGAAGAGAGAGGCTGGCGGAAGTGGAGCTCAGGAGGGAGATCGGGAGAGGATTCCCTCAAAGGGCAAAGAGGTACTTACCTGGTAGGGTTATGAACAATTGCTACTGAAGTGTTTAAAAGAACAAACAGCCGTGGGGTGGAGGATAGGACTGTACAGTCAATGTGAGTGAAGAAAGTCCTATCCAGGGGTGGTGGCTGTTTTACACTGAGACCCAGGTCTCCCACAGTAGATGGGCTCAGTGAGAGAATTTGTACTAGATGACTAACGGCTGGAAAGAAGTGAGTTCCCCAAGACTGCCGTATAGTTCAATAAATTGAATTTGCATTTGATGACTGTCTCATTTGCATGTATGTGAAGGCTGGAGAATCCTAGTTGAAGTTCCAGGAGAGTGCGAGGGGTCACAGCCCGTGGATCAGAGGGGTGACCGGGGCACACTGAACGGGACAGGGGAGGATTCCCAGCCGAAGGAAGACATGCCTGAGCAGTCACCCTGAATAAGGCAGAAGCCCCAGATATAGAGGTGGGTGCTTGCAAGTGACTAGGAGAAGACCAGCCAAAATCCTGCTCAGGAGCCCCGGGCCAATGAGGCTGGGTGGAGAGCAGGAAGGGCACATGGCTTTACAGATTGCCCTGAAGCCAAGTACCAGGGAGCCTGAAGAGAGCTTAGTTGAAGAATATGCTGAGGTGGGGAAGATAAAGGAACCCCTTGTGTTTTGAACTGTTTGTTTCGGTGCTGTGCTTGCTGGACTTATTCTGAAGGGAGGGGGGGGGGGGAGATAAAGGAAACCCCCTGGTTTGAACTGTTTGCTTCTGTGCTGTTTTTGCTGGAGTTACTAGGGATTTACCACAGAGTGAACTGCTTTGATTGGAAGTCTGTGGCTGAGCAGTTTGCCTGGCCAATTGCAATACATAGCTTGGCTTGGGGGACAAGGGAACTCCGAGGAGACTAGTAAGTGAGACCCCGGCCAGCAGAGGGCTGCATTTCTGAATCACCCAGCGGCCGGGAGCTTTACAACGTATAATAATAAACAGTACTGTACATATGTTTATCAGATGTCAAGCTTCTTTGGGTCACAACGGTTAACTGCACGCTCCGGTTAACGGCATGCATTTCTTTGGTCCCAGACCCTTGCACAGTGCAAACCGCTTAAGTGCAAGGATCTGGGACCAAAGACATGCATGCCGTTAACCGGAGCATGCAGTTAACCGTTGTGACCCAAAGAAGTTTGACATCTGATAAACATATGTACAGTACTGTTTATTATTATATGTACGGTATACAGTCTCCGTTAACTGACATTAGGCTTATTTGAAGTAATCAGTTATAGTCCTCTGTACACTCTTGGGTCTGTGAGTTCCATAGACTACGTCTGCCAGACGGTAAAAACTGTCATAGCACTGACATCCAGTGGCCTCCAGATAGGCCCGCATGGTCTTGAGACTCTCCAGCGCTCTTACAAAAGTGACAGGAGGTTGTTGAATTTCGTCAGCATGTGCCTTACTGCTCATATCTTCATCTGTTTCATCATCAGCCGATGTTGCCTGCGTGTAGGCGCATATCTCGACATCAGTGCTGTCGTCAGCTGTTTGTAGATCTTAATCAACAGCTACATAGCGATGAAACTCCTCTTCAGTAACACTGGCTGGGATGTCAATAACCTGTTCATCTGACACGTTTGCAACAGCTGCACCTGTTTCGTCCCTCTCCACATCCTTAAAGCTTGCCCGCTTGTAGCAGTTCACAATGGTTGCCTGTGTAACATGATTCCAGGCTTCTTTCTGCATAAGTAGGGAATCCAACAGTGATAGATTATGAGCCAGTTCAACAGCACATTTATCCTTCCCAGTCTGGTCATCCATAACGCTCATCAGATGACGTAGCACAAGAGCCCAATAATGTTGTTTGAAATTGGCTATTATGCCCTGATCCAGAGGTTGGATCAGAGAGGTAGTGTTTGGTGGCAGGAAGACCACCTTGACGTTAGACAGTCTGACATCATCCCTGTGTGCAGCACAGTTATCACAAAGCAGCAAAATCTGATGCTTTTATGCCCGCATTCTAGTGTCTAACGTCTTTAGTCACTGCTTCCAAATTTCCCCAGTCATCCATGAATTTGCGTTAGCCTCGTATGACACAGGAAGTCACTTAACTTTCTTGAAGCAACGGGGTTGTTTGCTCTTTCCAATGATGAGGGGTTCCAACTTCTCACTCCCAACCATAGTGCAGCAAAGGAGGATTGTCAGTTGGTCCTTCGATGTTTTACCTCCAGTAGTTTTGGCATGTTTGAATGCAAGTGTTCCCTCAGGAATTGCTCGCCAGTAGAGATAATTTTTGTCAGCTGAAAATGTCACAAGGTGCAAACTCATTCAAGATGGTAGGAAGAACTGAAACAACCCAATTTTCAGCACCAAAGTCATCAGCATCTTGTTTCTCACCATGCTGTTTCTTGAATTTTATGCTGTTCCTTTTCTTCCATCTTTCCAACCATCCAACAGTGGCTTTGAACTCAGTCAGTCCAAGACTTTCTGCTACCTGGTTAGCTTTCTCCATAAGCAGTGGACCACTGACAGGAAACTGTCTGCTCTTGACTTGAGAAAACCACCGAAGAAGAGCATATTCTACCTCCTCAGCTTTTCCCGCACGTTTTCATTTCCATTGTGGATTTGTATTGTTTTGCCAGTCTTCCAGAAGCTGGTCTTTCTGCTTCAAAACACGTGAAATTTGACTGGGATTGACACTATATTCTTTAGCAATAGATGCTTGTCTTTCTTTGTTTTCTAATTTTTTAAGAACTTCTATTCGTTCAGCCAGGGATAAAGTCACAGTTCCACCACTGTGACAACAACGACGACTCCGGTGCATGCTCCAACAACATTCTTTCCCATAATTTGCCTGTGGCAGTTGAAGAGGCGGTAAATTTGAAATCTCTGTTGTCACACGCCAATCGGCTTCCATATTCCATGCACACGCTTATGTGGAGTCTTTCCTGCAGAGGGGCGGTCTTGAACCATGCATATAAGCGAATCTTGCACTTATCAGTGGTGCGCTAAAATGAAGTTTGTCCCCATAGAAATTGATGGTGCCAAAAACGGGACCGAAGTACGGCATGCAGTTAAACAGAGCATGCTGTTATCTGACGTGCACTTAAATGGATATATATATATATGTATATATATCAGATCTGAGTGCAATAATTGGGGTTGTGTACATGTTTGGGATGTTTTATGTTATTGCAGAAGTGGAGTCGGTCTTGGTAACTGTAATTGTAGTTTTGAACATCTTATTGCCTTTGTAACTTATCGCAAAGTATTTAACATCTTACACCATTTTTATTTAATACTATCAAACCTTAACAATTGGTATCAACTTTAAGGAACATAACCAAGTGTTTCTATTTACTTTACCATTTAATAAAATATTTAATATTTTTCTTGTCAAATCCCTTGGTTGTGTGGAGTTTATTTGGGAACCCTATTACCCGCTCCACCACTAGGGGGTTTACAGTATCTTCTCAGGAGTTGTCTTCTGCAGAAGGCAGGTTAGAGATTCTGCTTTTTCAGCAAACCCAGGGATAAACCGGCAGTAATACCCCACGATCATGAGGAAGGTTTGCACTTGTTTCTTTGTATAGGGTACTCTACCTTCTGGATCTGAGGTCTCACTTGTCTTTTCCTGACCGAGTACCCCACATACTGGCCTTCTTGTCCTCCCAAGAAACACTTTTTGGGATTTGATGTCAACCTAGCAATCTACAGACTATCCAAGTACTGCTTCTACTTGGATAAGATGAGACCTCCAATCTTTACTGTAGATGATGTTGTCTGTAGATGATGATGATGCTGGCAGCCATGGGGTTTAAGTAGGTGATCCTTAAGGTGTTGGAAGGTAGCTGGGGTTCCAAGAAGTCCTCTGGATAGTAAGTGGCATAATCCAAAATAACCAGGATATACTTATGTCCACGGATGGTGCCTTCCAGGGGTCCCACGAAGTCCATTGCTATCTGTTCAAATGGGGTGTCAACAAGGGGCATGGGCATGAGAAAGGAATGTGGGACCCTCGCAGGACTACTCAACTGGCAGGTTTGGTAGGACTGGCAAAAAATCCCCACTTGCTTAAATACTCCTGGCCAGAGAAACTAGGCTAAAATCCATTCCCGTGTCTTCTCTTCCCCTAAGTGACCACCTAGCAGGTGACTGTGAGCTAGTTGCATGATTTGCCTATGGTAGGGCTAGGGTACTAATAGCTGCTCTACCTCTTCCCCCTCCAGGGTTCCCTTGGCCACCCTATACAGCAAGTCATTCTTTATCACAAAATAGGGGGGGTGCTACCTTAGTGGGTTCCTGGTTGCCCACAGGTTTCCCATCCACTGCAACAACCCTAGTTCAAGTTGCTCTAAGGGACTCATACTCTGAGTGCATCTTTTGAAATTCCTCGTAGCTCCCTCACTACTCTGTTCAGGTAGACTGTCCAAAGGGTTGGGGTTGTTTGACCCGTCATCTACCTCCTGCTCTAGATCGCCATCTATGGCCGCTCCTAAATTCAGAGAGTTATCGCAGTTTCTCTAAATGCCGCTGGTGGCATTAGGTAACTTTGGATTTTTGACATATAAATCAGGGTACTCCAGTGGAAAGATCTCAGGAAAAGATTCCTCCTCCTTCTTTTGGCCATTGATCAGCCGGGCCCCAGCCCAAAACCACTTTGTAGGTTAGCCAAGGCAAAACTGCTACCTCCAGATGAGCTTGCCCCATGGGTGTTTTACAGGACATTTTATTGGATATTGTCTTTGGTCCCCATGCACACAGGCCAGGATCACAGTTCGTAATTCAGTTATAAATGGTTGAGTACCTCTCTCCGAACAAGAGTCTTGACACTCACAGAGTTCACTAGCACTTGATACAGATGTCCTTCTAGCTCCAGTTGTAACTACAATTTCTATTTCTGGGCCGGGCAGGTTCCACAAAATTGCAGTCATGAGTGGCTATCAAATTCACATCTGTAGCACCTTCCGCTATATCTTGACAGTCTCTTGCTATATGACCTCTTCCCCCACACCTGAAACGGGGGCGGGGGGGGGGGGGGGGAAGGGTCGTGGTATGTTTATGGGGATGAAGGCTTCGATCACTCTCACCCCTTCCTTGGATGCCCTGGTCTGGTCTCTGATCCCTCGGGTGATCCAGTTCAGTTTTCTCTCTTTTCCTCCCAGGACTTCAGTCCAATTTTCTCTCTCTTCCTCCCAGGACTTCCAGGCTGCTTCTTCTCTTTATAAGGTTCTAACTTTGGCTGTGCCTGGTAGAAGGCTTTGGGTGCTACTAACGCACTCTCTGGGGTCAGTTTGGTGTGCTGCCTAAACCATTGCTTCATAGGTAGTGGTAAACCTTCTAGGAACTGCTATAAGAGGGTTGTCACGGCTGTGGCCATGCCCCCGTGACCAGAATCACCTCTTCCTCCGGTGGTCAGGTTCATGTGGCTTTTACGGACTGCCTTCTCCCTGTTTCTCAAACACATTCCAGAGATGATTCCAGCCTTGCTCTGATGTCCCAGCTTCCAAGCCTCACTCCCGAGTCATTTTTATTTATTTATTTATTTATTTATTTAATTTGTATCCCACATTTTCCACCTTTTTGCGGGCTCAGTGTGGCTTACAATACATTATGAATCATGGAAATACAATTTGTTACAACTCGGTTATGGATTACATTGTGATGAGTTATGCGAGACAAAGTCAAAGTATCGTTAAGGAATATAATAATGGAAAAGAGCACTGAAACACTGGAAGGAAATAACGGAAACAAAAAGGGGCAATATATAATAACAGGAAAACATTTGGTATACATTTTCTGTGAGTAAATGTATGAGTGTGGTGAGATTACGGGGGATGAGAATTCAGAAGTGGCTGTATTGATGCATTACTGAACAGTGAGTGTGGGCTTTATGTGTTTTGGTTCTTTCCGTAAATTTTCTCAAAAAGATGGGTCTTCAATAGTTTGCGGAAGGTGGCTTGCTCATAGATCGTTTTCAGGTTGCGCAGCAGTGTATTCCAGAAAAGGTTGACGCGTGCAGCGCCTTGTATTTCAAGCCCTTGCAATTAGGGACGTGGAGGTTGAGGAAAGTTCGGGATGATCTTTTAGCGTTTCTGGGTGGTAAGTCTATTAAATCAGACATGTAGGCTGGGGCTTCACCGTGAATGATTTTGTGGACTAATGTGCATACTTTAAAAGTAATGCGTTCCTTGAGTGGGAGCCAGTGTAGCTTCTCTCGTAAGGGTTTTGCACTTTCATATTTTGGTTTTCCGAAGATGAGTCTGGCTGCTGTATTCTGGGCTGTTTGAAGTTTCCTCAGTATTTGCTCTTTGCAACCTGCGTATAGTGAGTTGCAGTAGTCCAGATGGCTGAGTACGAGGGATTGCACTAGGCTGCGAAAGACGGATCTTGGGAAGAATGGTCTTATTCTTTTCAGTTTCCACATGCAGTAGAACATCTTTTTGGTTGTGTTGTTTGCATGAGTTTCGAGTGTTAGGTGGCGGTCGATAGTGACTCCAAGGATTTTTAACGTTTCTGAGATTGGAAGGTTTAGTTTTGGTGTGTTTATAGCGGTGAATTCATTCGTGTTGTACTGGGAAGTCCCAGTATCCAAGCCTCATTCTGGTGTTTGTGTGCTTCAAGCCTCATTCCTGAGGGCATGACATCATCAGTGAGGGCTCTCTTAAGAAACAATGGGACATTCAAATTTTGCCTTTGCAACAGAGGTCTTCCAGAGTGTTCTGCCCTGTTTGCCTTGCCTTGAGTTCTGCCTTGTCTGCCTTGCCTTATGTTCTGCCTTGTCTACTTTGCCTTGTGTCCTGCTTTGTTTGCCTTGCCTTGTGTCCTGCCTTGCCTCGAGTTCTGCCTTGCTTTGTGCCCTGTCTTCTTTGCCTCGCCTTATACTCTACCGCTTGCCTTGTCAATTTTGTAACGTGTTCCTTCACGCTGTTCATTCCTAGCTTTGCTTCTACTTCATCCTGTCTAGTCCAGTGGCGTAGCCAAGGGTAGGCTTGGGTGGGCCCAGGCCCACCCACTTTGAGCTCAGGCCCACCAGTAGCAGCACACCTATGATGTGGCTGGCAGAGATTCCCAAGCTGAAAACTCCCAACAACTATCCCTCCTGCATACCTTATAAATAGCAGATCTTCGCCTGCAGGAAGCAGCGACTGATACATACTGCTCACACCGGCTCCAAAGCCTTCCCCTCTGATGTATTCCCGCCTATGCAGAAACAGGAAGCTGCATCAGTGGGAAGGATGTGGGGCCAACATGAATACTGTGTATTAGTTGCTGCTTACTGCCAGTGAAAATCTGCTATTTAAAAGGTGTGCAGGAGAGGGGGGATATTTGAGAGACACTGAGGCATATTTTCAAAGCACTTAGCCTTCCAAAATTCCATAGGTTTCTATGGCACTTTGGAAGGCTAAGTGCTTTGAAAATATGCCTCCATGTGGCATGCAGGCAAGAGAAAGAGAGACCAAATCACCTGTGGGATAGGGTGGGGTTCTTCTGCCCACCCATCTTGGGCCCAGGCCCATCCAAAATTGAGAGTCTGGCTACGCCCCTGGTCTAGTCCTGTTCCTGGTTTCCAGTTCCATTAGGGCTTCCCAGCTCCAGTCCAGCATTACATCTCCAGTCTCAGTGTTCCAGCTCTAGTCCAGGTTCCGAGCTACAGCCCACCTTCCAAGCTCCAGTTCTAACATGGGTGATTCGCCTGCTGCTAGACAGTCTCTGGCAGCAGCCCAAGGGCTCACATACCTTCAGTTCATGACAGATTGCAAAGGCTATGAGCTCAGCAGAATCACCTGCCCTACAGATGTTTCAGCAACAAGCTCTCAAGTTTTGGCAACAAGCTCTCCAGTTTCAAGTCCAAATTGCTGCCTCTCTAGACTGGTATTCCACTCCTGATGCCAAGACCAACTTAGTGCTTCTTTTTGGTCCTGGTTCCAGTTCCAGTGCAACTCCTGATTCCAGTATGGGCTCCAGCTCCAGTACAGCTCCTGTTTCCAGTCCTGGTTTCAGTCTTATCGTTTATCATTTATTTATTTACTATACCGTTACTTATTGTACTTTGCAAAGCAGAATGGTTTACATTGTAAAATACAATTTAAAACACAAATATACAAACAAAGAAATCCATTTGTCTTAGCACAAGCTTCAGCTTCCAGTCTGAGATTCGGTTTCCAGCATAGTCTTTGTCTCCAATTCAGTCCCTGCATCCAGTCCAGGATCCAGATCTAGCACAAGCTACAGCTTCTAGCACAACTTTTTCTTCCAGCCCAGCCCAGTTCCAGTTCTGATTCCAGCTCCAACCCAGTTCCTGTTTCCAGTCCGAGCAAGTTCCAGCTTTAGCCTAGTTTCTGATTCCAGTCCGGGTTCAAGTTACAGCACAGTTCCAGATTCCAGTCTGGGTTCCAGTTCCAGCGCAGCTCCTGTTTCTAGTACAGTGGCTACTCTAGCACAGCATCCTGCTTCCTTTGATGCTTATGAACATTGTCACATTGTCTGCTGTCACCTCAGCCACCTCTAGTGTTCGTGATAATGCATCCTGGACCGTTGGGTTACTGGCCATGGCCTGCCTTGAGCTGCAAGTGGTGACAACATCTCCACGTCAGGAGGGCAAGATGCTGTGGATTTCCTCCTAGGAGGAAGGATCCTTCTGAGTAAAAGTTCATCTCTTGCTGTATCCATGACTCAGACCCTGTCCAGCAGTTGTCCTAAGAAGCCTCCTCAACCATAGATGTCTTGTACCATGCTCCTAGATATGGGGTTCAGGACATCCTTGATTCCAGGGGGGGCTATAATCTCGAGGACAGCCCATGGAAGTCCACGGGCTGTGGTATTACCTCAGCTCTGTTCTGAAGCTCCAGTCCTGTTTACAAGATCCAGTCCTGTCTTCAACTCCAGACTTGCTCTCAACTTCCAGTCCTGCAGTCCACGTTCATGCTCCAAATCTCATCAGCAGGTTCCACCGAAGATACCCCTGGAAGCCCAGACCTCCCATGGGGACCATGGGAGCCTTGAGGGCGAGGTACTGTCACAGCTGTGGCTGTGCCCTCCTGTTCAGACTTATAGTCGCCCTTTTGAAAATTAAATTCAGCTACAGTAGATTTCCTTTGTGGGTTCATCCCAGATAGCAGCTCCAATGTGATCATGTTATGATCACTGTTTCGCAGGGGACCCAATACTGTCACCCCTCGCACTATGCCCTGCATGCCACCAAGGACCAGATCCAAAATGGCTCCCCCTCTTGTTGGTTCCTGGACCAGATACTCCAAGAAGCAGGCATTTGTTACGTATAGAAATTTTATCTCCCTGGTACCCCCTGATGTAACATTTATCCAGTCAATATTAAGGTAATTGAAATCACCCATTATTATGGCATTGCCCAATTTGCCAGCTTTCCTAATCTCTGTAAATATTTCTTCATCTGTCTGGTCATTCTGTCCCGGTGGACGGTAGCACAGCCCTAAAAGAATATTTCCCTTCACGCATGGAATTTCTATCCATAATGATTCCACGCTGCTATCTGTTTCATGTGGAATGTTAATTTTATTTGACTCAATTCCCTCTTTAACATATAGCGCAATCCTCCCTCCAATTTGATTCTCTGTATCATTGCGATACAATTTGTACCCTGTTAACATAGAGGGGCATAATTGAAAGGGACGCCCAAGTTTTCCTGGGGACGTCCTCGCAGGACGGCTCCAGCAAGGGGCAGGGAAACCCGTATTATCGAAACAAGATGGGCGTCCATCTTTCGTTTCAGGGGACGCCCAAATCAGCAAATTTAGGTCGACCTTAGAGATGGTCGTTGTCAGGATTGCTGGAGGTCAGGATTGCTAGGATTGCTGGACATACTTAAATTAATATGAAAACCAACTTGACATAATATTAAACCAGCTTCTGACTGCTGATAAATCCTCTCCTCCATCAGGAATCAGTAAGGATGGCAAAATAAACCAAATGGTGCTCAGTGGCCTGCTAGCCCTGTGTTGTCTTAATTACTCCTGATTAACATACCTTTTGTCCTCCCTGGGCATCTGGGAGCAGAGCTCTCTGTGAGAACAAAGGAAGCCAGACAGTGAGGCTCCAGGACTAGTAACTTCAAAACGGTACAACCTGTGAAAATGCTCCATTTTCCTGACTTCAGAAAGTAATCTGGAGTTTTGTAAAGGAAATAACTGGGAAGGAGAGAAGTTTTTTTTATCTCTCTCTGTTCCTGTTCCCTCTCTGTTCTTATTAGGTATAAAGCAGAAGCACATGGCTCTGGTCAGGGCACTTCTCTCTCTTTCTTTCCCTCTGCCCACCACCATCTTGAGCCCCAGAGCACTGGGCTCTGGAGGCTGGCAGTTTTTCTCTCTTTCCCTCTCTCTGCACAGGACTCTGCTGGGGGCTTTATTTCTTCTTCATTTTCTTCCTCTGCAAACCTCCATCTTAAAAAAAAAAACCCTGCTGTTTAGCGGAGAACTCTAACACCCCACGGGAGAATACAGGTATAGAAGAAAGTGGGATGTTTGACCACGGAAGTACAAGACCTGGAGAGATAGATCTTTAAAATACTTGTTTATTGATGAATAAAAGACTCGACACAACCGTTGTGTTTCAGCCGTTAGGCCTGCATCAGGAGTCTCGCTCGATGGTGTTCCATATAGTGGGTCTCAGACGTCGGAAATCAGCTAATGCATGCGTTGGGAGACACGTGATGTGATGATCCATGAAGTGGGTCTTTAAAAAGACCTTTACAAAGGAACTTGCGCGTAGACAAATGAAATGTCTGCGTGGTCAAACATCCCACTTTCTTCTATACCTACACCTCCATCTTTAGCCACCAGAGCACATGGCTCTGCTGGCTTAGCTGTTCTTTCTCTTTCTCTAAACACACACCCAGAGACAGCCTTGTACTAAGTGCTGTGAGCCTATATATATATATATATATATAATATATATATATACATACAACATACTTTCTATATATATCCAAACCTGTGTGGATTGTGTATTCTTTGAGAACCCACTGCCTCTGTGAACTGGACCCGACTGCCTCTGTGAACTGGACTCAGGACCATCCCTAGACAACGATTGCTGACATATGGGGGCTCCGTCTCGGTTTCGCAAGAGGATCTCCAGCTGGGTAAGTAAGGACATTTTTTTTTTTTTTTTTGCTTTCTGCATGTTTGGATATATACTTCTAGGCTTCTTAGGGTGGATTGAAAGTTGAATTAATTTAGTGCTGTGTTTGGGGCTGCTCAGAAAAGACTGACAGATCTTCCAACTTTGTATTGGAAGGGGTACCAAGTGGAACAGTCCCACATTTTTAGACACAACATATCTGTCTTGATTAACCACTTAATGTTCTGTCACTTTATACTATTTCTCTATTCAGCCAGTCTCTATCTTGGTGTTCGTGATAATGCACGAACCTCTCTGCCTGACAGGAACTGACAGTTGGCATATCTAATCTTTTAACACCTGCCTTGCGTAATCTATATTCATTCTAAACTGTCTCTCCAGTCCTTCTTCTTTATAAAAGAGGGCTTTTCCAACTCCAAGAACCACACAGTATATATATATATATATATATATATATATATATATATATATATATATATATATATATATATATATATATATATATATATATATATATATATATAAAGAAACTAGCCAGGCCCCGGTACCAATAAAAGTATTTGCAGCAGCCTCAACCATGGACGCTTTTGATCTGAAAGAACTAAAGGTAATGGTTCAGACTTATTGTAACAAAAAGGGAGGCCCATATGAAAGGGAATTCCCAGAGGATTCCTGGTATAACATCCAAAAAACAAATGGTACACCATTCCCAAGAGTTCAAAAAGAAAACAAATAAACAGAAATGTCTTTTTATACAAGGCCTGTGTAGGGGGCTCATTAGTTTGAAACAGGAAAATGCAGAACTGACCACTCAGTGCACTGTTAACCAGGGACCTCAAGGAAGCACAAGTTTGCATCTCTATGCAAAGGGCCCAAGTTGTGCAAGCTACAAACTCCTTCTTACATGTAAATGGACGAGGCTAAAACAGAATTAAAACATTTAAAAAGTAAATGTGCCTCAAAGGACCAGATTAACTTTGTGCACTGACGAGCCCCGGGTATTTCTCCCTCAGCACATCCAGCCTATGAAACACCCTACAAGCCAGGTTTTCAATTCATAGAACCACAAAGGAACATAGACGTGTGTAGTGGACTTGAAATGTGGGGGCAAATCTAAGACTGAAAACACTGACTTAAGCACTCAGACATGCACAGATGAGGAAACCCCAGGCTCAAGCACTAACCTGAGGGACAGGGAGAATTCTGCAGACACAGAGACTAAGTCCAGTACAGACCCCAGAACACCAGTAAACCTGGTACTGTATGACTCATTAAAGGATAGTGGCATTGAAAGGATAACACAGAAGGTCGGCCCTATGCCTTTTAATATAAGTGAATGGTGCAAAAGGGCCACTGATATTCTGATTCACTGGGGCCTAGGAAAGTATATGAGGAAAACGTCTGACTTTGACAGACTTATGCATGTGGCTTTAGGACCCCACTATTTTAAAGTAGGATCTCTCACCCACCCATACCAGTTGGTGAAAAAGGGTCTTGAGCAATTATTTCGCTGTACTCAAATGCAAGCATTTAGAACACTTGCACCCCTGCCAAATGACACATTAGAATAATTTGTGCACAGATTGTGGGTACTGGAAGCAGCCTTTCGAGACCAGGAGGGTTGGCTCAAAACAGAAGATTAAGGTCAGGAACATCATAAAGCATTTTTATTGGAAATCCTATCCCCTGAGATTACTAAACATTTCTGATTGTTTGCTGAGGACCCCAAAGACACTCCTTTTGACACATTAATGCTCAGGATTGGATCTGTGTGGAAAACTCAGCCATCCCAGGTAATTACTGTGTCAGAAGCGAAGAAATGGCAGGCAGAAGGGCCCTCCCACAGCGATAGGTCAGGAAATAAAGGACACGCCCCATGGAGAGGGCAGGGAAGAGGTAATTTTAGAAATTCCTCAGGCTACATCCCGTTTCATGAACTCAAAGCACAGAGAGATCAGTTAGCACAGCAGCAAATTAAGTGGGAGCAAGATAAATATACCATGCAGTTAAATTAGCCAGAATAAAAAGTGAATTGATAGCGGCCCAGGATAAGCAAGAAAAAAAGGATTAGGGATGTCCTGATCTCCAGTGTCCAAATATCAAACAGTCTGACTCCTTTCACTTACCTGAGCACGCCCTTCCAGCACCTCAGGAGAGGGGAAAGGAGACAGACTCTGAATATAAATTAGTTTGTGGCACCCTTGATTTTGGTCACTTGTGGATGCCCCAATGTGAACAGCAGGATAGGGGGTCAGGATAAATTAGCATTGATTGACACAGGGGCTGGAATCAGTTTTACAAGTAGGGTTTCTCCCACTTCAGACCAGGAAAATGTGCAAACATATAAAATCCAAGGGGTCAATGACACTGTGTGGCTATCCCAGTTAAATGGAGTATCCCGGTGCAGATGCAGAGGGAACATGATAATGAAATTTTGGAAACCAAAGCCGCCACTATAGTAAGCACAGAAAAGGAGATAATAAGAACTGATGTCTTCAACCAGTTAAATTTGGTAGTGGATATGGCTAATCTTACATTGTGGCAATGTATTGGATCTCCAAAAATGTCTACAATTTTGGTGCACGAAGCAATTCCCATGCATTTGGCCACACAATGCACAAAAGCTGACCAACAGTATGATCTGAGTATAATTCCCACAGAGGTTACAGACATCCCTGTCTGGGCAGAAGACAAACTAGAATGTGACAGAATGTCCACAGAAATTCTGTTAGAAGAAGAGGATCCTCCGCCACAAAAGCAATATCCAGTACCTCATCAGGCAATAGAACCCGTAGCTAAGATTATACAGGTACTGGAAGAGAGGGGCATCATTAGACTGATCTCTTCTACATGCAACTCTCGTAAAACCAGGAGGCTCCTTTAGACTGACCATAGATTTCCGCGCCCTAAATCAAGTATCAAAATCTGTGGTACCGGTGGTAGCCTCATACCCGGAAATGATCTCTAAATTAAACCCCAACTGTAAATTTTTTTCTGTCCTAGACATTTCAAATGGGTTTTGGAGCCTGCCCCTGGCCCCAGAATGCCAGTACAAAATAGCATTTCAGTGGCTAAATAAATAGTACGCATGGACTGTGTTACCTCAGGGTTATAAGGATTCTCCATCCATTTTCCACAAATACATGCAGGAAGCCCTAGCCTAGGTGTCTTGTAGAGACAATATAATCCAATATGTTGATGACATTCTAATTCAATCTGAAACTGAATTTGACCACTGGGCCCATGTAAGAGAGATTTTAAAAGCTCTTTTGGAAGCTGGACTTAAAGTAAATCCGGCCAAAGCTCAGCTGTGTAAACCACAGGTTTCATTTCTAGGAGTCACTATTTGCCAGGAAGGGAAATCCATAGATTCTCAGAGAATAGATCTCATACAGAAATTACCTCTTCCTACAGGCCAGAAATCCCTACAATCATTTCTAGGGCTTACAGGGTTCTGCCGTGATTTTATACACAACTATGCTGAAGTGGCTGCTCCACTATACTCCCTGCCTAAACGTAAAGAATATGTTTGGGAGGCAGAACACACAGAGGCAGTGACTAAACTCAAGCAGACTGACTTCTGCTCCTGTCCTTGCTCCCCCAGATCACATGCAGAATTTTTTCCTATACCCAGTGGCTGGTGAGATCAGTATAGGAGCTGCCCTAACACAGCGCTTAGGAGGGACAGACCGGCCAATTGCTTTCTTTTCCAGAGTTCTCACTTCTCCAGAACTTAAAATGGGAACCTGTGAAAAACATGTTTTGGCTGCATATGCTGCTATGCAAAAATTTACGTACATTATCGGGGCTCAAACCACTTACATATGTAGCTACCACACCCCTTAAATTCATTGTGGAGGGCAAGTTGGCTTGTAGTAGAATTAGGATGTAGAGAATAGTCCATTGGACCCTGATGTTGCAGGCACAGAATGTGAAGTTTGAATTACTAACAGAGCCTAAAGTGCAGGTTGCAGGGATCTTACTGGAGGGACAACCTCATGACTGTCAGTCGTCACCCAGTACCCCCAATCATTTGATATTTAAAGAACTGGTACTGGACAGAATATCCCCTTTTCTTCCTACAGTATATATTGACAGTGCTTTTTTTGTGACGGTACGCGCCAGTACGGCGTACCGGCACCTTTTTTCACCTGTCCTGACTTTGAGCTGTGCTCTTGCTCGCTCGCTCGCTCCTCTCTCTCGCCGCTGCCTCTGCTCTGCCACCAACGGTACGGTAGCTGTCCTAAGCTTCTCTCTCAACCCCCCCTCCCCATACCCCCATACCTGTTCCAATTCAACTTTCGAGCACTAACAGAAGCAGCGTTTCACATTTAGCTGCCTGTCCTGCATCAGCCCAGGAATCTTTCTCTCTGCAGTGCCGCGCCAGTGCACCCCTGCGGAAACAGGAAGTTACAGCAAAGGGGGTGGAGCGCAGCACGGCAGAGAGAAAGGACTGAGATGACGCAGGGCAGGCAGCTGAATATGGAACGCTGCTACTGTTAGCGCCAGAGAGGGAAAATCATTTCAAAATGTACTTGGTAGGTGGGATGCATGGGGAAGTGTTTACCGATGCTGGCAAGGGAGGGGGCGCAGAAGAGAGACATGAGGAGGGAGGAAATGTTCATTTGACCTGTGCACAGGGGGTGGGGGGCGCAGGAGAGAGACATCCTGGACTCGAGGTTAGAAAAAGCAGGAGACTGCTGACGGGGTGAGTCTATCACACTGCTTCACCCAAAACAATTCCAAATGCTAACAATAGCAAAAAGATAATAAGAAATAAGGGACTGCCTATGCCTGTCCATCTGTAAAAAAAAGTTTAAAGCTGTCCTAGTTGGATAGACAGTGTCTTCAAAGGTGGAGCAGAAAAAAATGATTTTTTTTAACTTATTGGACACCTTTTTAATTTATTTGAAAGCTTCCCATATGTAGATATAAAGAAACTGTATTTTGTGCTCATTTTTCTACACTGTCCTATACAATACAGTTGGCAAAATTTCAGTGAGGATAACCTGATGGGTTCATCTTAACTTTTGTTGTAATCTGCCTTTGGAAGCCTGGTATTTTAAATATTGGAAGTACAATTAAAATCTCCATTCATTGGGGCACATGGAATCGCATCTTCACCTAGACATAGATGGAGAGGAAAGCAGGAGAAAGAGAATTGCTGGACATGGATGGCTGGAGGGGTGGACAGATAAGAGAGGAAAATCGCTGGACATGGAAAAGAGGAGAATTGCTGGACATGGATGACAGGGGAGGGGCAGGGGAGAGAGGAGAATACCTAGACATGGATGGCAGGGGAAGACAGGAAGGAGGAAACAAACTGGATATGGATGGGAGGAGAGGTCAGGGAAGAGAGATTCGCTGGACATGGATGGAAGGTGAGGGCAGAGGAGAGAGGAGAATCGTTGGATATGGATGAGTGGGGAGGGCAGGGGAGAAAGGAGAATCGCTGGACATGGTTGGCAGGAGAATACAGGGGACAGAGGAGAATCGCTGGACATGGGAGGGGAGGGCAGGGGAGAAAGGAGAGATGCTGGACATGGATGGAGGGGAGGGAAGAGAAGAGAGGAAGGAGATGCACATGGATGGGAGGGCAGGGAAGAGAGGAGAAATGCTGCAAATGGATGGAGAGGAGAGCAGGAGATAGAGGAGAATTGCTGGACATGGATGGATGGAGGAGTTGGCGGGGAGAGAGGAGAAGTGCTGGACTTGGATGGAGGGGAGGAAAGAAAAAAGAAGATGCACATGGATGGAGATTAGGGAAAGGGAAGAGAGGAGAAAAACTGCACATGGATGGAGAAAATAGGCAAAAGCTGGATCCACGTTATACCTCCTCCAGTCAATTCCACGGAGGAGGGCCCAGTTTTTACTTATGGATGTATGGCAAGAAATGAAGAAGAAAGGAGGAAAGTAAAGAAATAATTGGAAAGGAAGCTCTGGAAACAGAGTTAAGGGAATAGATAGAGAGCAGTAGAATCAGAGACTGGGACCAATATGGATAGAAAAACAAAGTCACCAGACAACAAAGGTAGAAAAAATCATTTTATTTTCATTTTAGTGTTTGAAATATGTCCAATTTGAGAATTTACATCTGCTGTCTTATTTTGCACTGGGTATACTGGAGCTGTAACAGCTTACAGAAATTATTTCTAATGAAAAAAATCACGTTATTTTTTTCTCCTATACTAGTATAATATTTACATAGTAGATGACGGCAGAAAAAGACCTGCACGGTCCATCCTGATGTCTGTTTATATGTGCCATAGCTGGTATAAGGGGTGTGGCTAGCATAGGGGTTGAGTCATATGTGGTGACCCCGCCCATAGTGAGTACCGGCACCTTTTTTTCTACAAAAAAAGCACTGTATATTGATGGCAGTAGCCAATATGAGGGAGGAAGGAGACTAGCAGGCTTTGCAATTGTACAACTGGGCCCAGATAACCAAGTAATTCTGCAGAGGCAGTACTCCTGTGGGTCAGCCTCGGCACAATACTGTGAACTGGCTGCCTTTGTGGCCTGTTTGCAGCATTATCAAGACTCCCTCCCTGAAATACAGATAATCTTAGATTCAGATTACGTATTCAGAAGTGCCATTGCATTGCTGCCATGGTGGTTAAGCCACAACTTTAAATCCACAGATGGGTCCATTGTAAAAAATTCAGCACTATGGGCTATGGCACAAGAACTCAGTGAAAAATTTCAGAAAGTTCATTTAGTGAAGGTGAAAGCACACAGAAAGAAAGGCCCTTTAGTGAAAGGAAACACTTTAGCAGATTCACTAGCCAAGGAAGCATGTCATGTAGGCCCTATATGGCCCTGGTATGAGCAGACCCGGATGGTAGCCACGGCCACACGGTCCACTAATTATGATCAGGTGGTACCACCAGATTATTTCAGTACACTGCAGGAAAATGACTCAGAGCTCTCCAATCTGAAGCAACTAATGCAACACACCCCTGATAACACTTACCAGCATACACCCTTTCTCACACTCACTATACAGAAAGACATGCTTTGTGTGAAGGAGGAAGGATTGGTTATAGCTATCCCCAGAGCTCAAGGGAAAGATTGGATGCAGTGGGTTCATGGAGCAGGTCCCATGGGGGGGCACCTTAAAACTGAAGAGATGTTGGCAACTCTTAATATGTTGGCCAGAAATGAAACATGACATACAGGATCATGTGGCCTCCTGTGTGATTTGTGCTTCATTTGGGAGACAACCTAAAAAGAAACAGGGACAGCTGATGAGAGCGCCACCACGGGGCCCATTTGAGAGACTACAGATAGATCATGTGGGCCCTCTCCCTTTAACAGCTAGGAAAAACAGATTTTTACTCACGGTAGTCTATTCCTTTTCCCACTGGGTAGAAGCTTTTCCTGTATCAGATCAAACTGCCGGAACCACAGCTGAGGTCTTAACTATGCAATTTTTTACAAGTTGGGGGATTCCTAAGACTATTGAATCGATAATGGTCCTGCTTTTGTTTCTCAGCTAGTCAAGAAACTGTTTGATTTTCTAGGCATAGAACAGCAATTGCACATCCCCACGCAGCGGAGCAGGTAGAACGCATGAATCAAACAATCAAAGCATATCTCAGCCCTATGCTGAATCTGACAGGGAAAAATTGGGATCAGGCCCTCCCTTTGGTCCTTCTGCGTATCAGAGCCAATGTCTGTAAGTCCACAGGTTTTGCCCCCTATGAAGTCTTAATGGGAAGGCCAATGCCTCGATGGGAAAACCTGCTACATCATTTTCTCCCGGAGGATCAGACTGTAGTTCTTGCAAATGAGTGGATGAAATCCCTGTAAGAACACCTAAAAGAAATCCAGACCACTGTGCTGGCAAACATAGAAAAGTCTAGGGATTATCTACAGGAGGTGCAGACCAAAGATTCTGATTTACGACCACTCAAAGTGGGGAGTAAGGTCATGCTCCTAAACCCCAGACCAAACCTCCCCTTTGGCACAGCGAAGTGGGATGGACCATACTTGGTTACAGATACATTAGGCCCAAGCCTATATCAGATCCTAAGGCCAGACAACCAGCGATGTTGGAAACACATCACTCAGTTGAAACCTTATAGATAATGAGTGGTTACCAGTTTCTGTTCTCAGACGACTGATTCCGGAATACAGAACAGAAGGCTGCCCCCGAACAAAAAGATGTTTGAAGAGTGGTAACTATAGTAGTCACTCATGATGTATAGTATCTGTATAGGTGATACCTGCATTCAATAGTGATAATAATACTTAGTAAACATTGGTATAAGTAAGTTTAGTTATTTTACTGTGATACTCCGTGTGCTTAACATTATTTCTGTTGAGGTGTTATATAAGTAAGTTTATAAGTAAGTAGGTTAGTTATTATCTACTATAATATAAAGCACCCTCAACGTTCTGAAGCTGACTCTGTGGCTTCAGTGAAGGGTTTGTAAGTGTGTAACTGACTCACCATCTCTCTCTGCCCCGCCCTCGCGTCAAAACGTGATGACGTCGAGGGCGGGTAATGAGAAAAGAAAAGAGGAGTTATATCGGCCTCAAAGAATCGCGCCACTCGCGTGCCCACACCAAGCGCGTCTGCGCACCACTGTTTTTAATTACCCCTCTCTAGACCCCCGCAGGACCCTTGCCCACGGAGGTGGAGAGAGGGTTTCAGAAGGCTCATAATAAGTCTCTTAAATATGACCTCTGTTTTCTGGCTCCTAATTTCCAAGGACATCCTAGGGCATCTATTCTCCCACATGATGTACTAGAGTTTAAAAGATAGTCTATTTATGTGATATAAGGTGTGAAATGAAACAGAGAAATTAACACAGAGACTAGAGAATAGTGAGAGAGAATTTCTGTGAAACAGTTTAAAGAGAAGAGATTGAAACTGAGACTGGAAAAGTTTAGTGAAAGAAATAGTCTTTTATTCTCACCCAATCAGGACTTCAAGTTAGTACATACATCAGTCAGATTCTGGGTTCAACCAGCCAGAGCTTCGCCTTCTGAGATTTGGTGGGGAAAGAGTCCGATTTTAGCTCAGATTTGCATTTCTTATATAGTATTTGGTCCCCATACAAGTCTATGGAGAGGGACTTTTTTATCTTAACCACAGGTCAGGTGTCCACCTGTTTCTCAATCTTTTTCCTGTCTTGTAAACTCCTAATATGGTCAACTCCTAACATGGACTGTTGTTCCTAATCTTGTGCAACCATCTCTTCTAAGATGAAGAGATCAGTTCCATATCTTGTGACTCTGGCTGCCATTTTAACTGCAACAGACTCCATGTTCTGAACCAAACTTTTTAGGATTTTAGCCATCAATTCCTTGATCTTGGCTTTTGCACTGCTTTTGAATGTCACACTAAATTCTAATAAGGCTTATCAAGCAGCCCTGCTTCTGCAGGTGCTCAGCAACAAGGCCATCATCAGATTTTTAGGCCTAGTCAGTGCCTTTTAGCAGTTTAAGCTGTTTAAGGTATGTAAATTGACCCACCACTATTCCAGTGGATGGATCCCAAGCTGGGACACATATTAACTTGCAGGAAAAGCAAGTCCTTGCTCAGCCAGTCATAGATTTTTAAACCTAGCTGGTATTTTTACAGCCTGAGTCCTAAAATCTGGCCTTCCACCCTTCCGGTGGGCATCCAGTGAGGGCCTCTTGCTGTACTATAATTATACACCACCTACCCTCACTCTGTCTCGCGCAGTGCACCGGCTGTCCTTTTGTGGACTCAGGTAGTCATCCGTTGGTTTTTGACTAGGCAAACAATTATCTGACAGCTGTAGCTGAAGGAGAGTGGCATACGCGGAGACAAGACCAGGAGGCAATGTTTATCCTGGTGAGTGCCCACACTCTCACACACACACACCGCTACACTGTCCTCCCCCCCCCCCCCCCAACATCATAGACAAACTCTGACACCCTCCCCACCCCCCACCCCCAACACCACCACCCACCCACATCATACACAAACTCTCCAAGGGACAATCAACAGACATACATTCCTTGAAAACACCCTCCCCCCTCCCCAAATCATCATACACACACTGTGCCATGGAGAAACATCATCTCTGTCACTCACACCCACACACTTCCCTCCCACCCCCCCTTAATACACAAACTGTAAAATGGAAAATCAACATCTCTATCTCTCACTCAGACACACACACTCCCCCTAACATCATACACAAACTCTGCCACGGTGAAAGCTGTACCATGGAGAATCACCATCTCTCACTCACACCCACAACCAAATTCCACCCTCCCCCCTACAAGAACATACACACATTCTGCCATGGAGAAACAGCATCTGTCTCTCACACTCACACACACACACTCCCAGCCCCACCCCCCTTAATACACAAACTCTATCAAGGAAATTCAACACACACACACCCACAGCCCCCCCAAAAAAACACAAACACATACACTGATGCGGAACACTGCTACCATCCTCCCCCCCTCCAAGAATGGCAATGCAGATTGGTCATGCAACTCACACACTCCCAACCAAATCAATAACCAAGCCCCCACCCCTTCCAATACGGGACTAAGGACAGGGAAGTTCAGGGGAAGAAAGGCAATTGCCCCCCTCCAAACACTTTCACACACAGACGCCGCTACCCTCTCCCCCCCCCCACATCATACAAAAACTGTGCCATCCTCCCCACATCATACACAAACTCTCCAAGGGACAATCACCATCTTTCTGTCTGACACAGACACACATTCCTTCCACCACCCCCCCCCCCCCCCCCAACATCATACACACACTGTGCCATGGAGAAACAGCATCTCTCTCTCACTCACACCTACACACTCCCCTCCCACCCCCCTTAATACACAAACTCTAAAATGGAAAATCAAGATCTCTCTCTCACTAAGACACACACAAACACACACACATTCCCCCCCAACCACCACCACAACATCATACACAAACTCTGCCATGGTGAATCAAGATCTCTGTCTCTCACTCACACCCACACACTCCCCCCCCCCCCCCCCCAATAAATACACAAGCTCTAACATGCAGAATCTGCGTCTCTCACTCACACCCACACACACAACCAACACAAAGAAAAAAAAACAGAAAAACAACAAAAAAGATATTACACATAATACAATGTAAATTATTCATTAGCATGACAACACATTTCTCCTTTCAAAACATTAATTGCAGGAAGCCAATACCTTGCTAGCGCCTGTTTCATTGGTTTCAGAAACGGGTCTTTTTTCCTAGTACTGTAATAATCAGTGTGCTTCTAGTATGGCACGTTTTCTGTTTAGTGTTCTCCTTTACCCAAGTCTAATTACAGGAACTATCGTCCGAATATGCACAATTGGTTGGACCAATTCCATAGATGGGGTATATCGCTATCAAGAAATACCCCCACCATTCCCTGAAGGAAAAGACCTGGTTATCCTGAGTTTCTGTTCGGCGCAAGACAGACCAGTCTACTATTCCCTAAACATCACGCACGTGAAGTGGACTCCACCAATTTCCACTTCCCTAGAAAGAACACAAGAATTGATTGCACCCCCAGAGAAATACTTTCTAGGCCCTCCTGTCTTGATTCTATACAATATTTCCTGTCAGGATAAAGGGACTTGGCACATCACTTATATGTGGATTCAAAGTAATCAACGGCACATTACTGAGACTTCTTTCTTTTTTGATGTACTTTGTTTACCTACCACCCCTCCTCCCACCTCCCCTACCACTCCAGCTCCTCCTATTCTGTACCTCTCAGATATTAATTTGTTCCAGGAAGGGAAACCATTTCAGATTAAATATGATGCACCCTATGATGTTTTATATGATGTAGAATACCACTTTTTTACTTGGCATCTGTATCCTAAAGTATTTCTAGTCACTACCAAATAACCAAACTGCTCTCAGTTTGTTGCCAACCACATACATATGCTTAATACGTGGTTGGATATGCAGTCAGCCACACCCCCAGCCAATCCCTCTAGATGCAAACGGGAATTATTAGACACCATTTTAGGGGGCACAGGAACTGCACTGGGAGCCCTTAATACAATTGATATAGAGGTGCTCCGGAATATGATGGGATCTACAGCTCAACATGCTTCTGAAGGGTTTACATTACAACATATTAATGAGGCTTCAGCTAAACTATCTCTTTCGAAAATAAGCCTGATAGTGTCCCATTGATTGTCCTCTTTCTACCAAGTCTCTGAGATGCTTATTATATCTACCTCATCGTTTAATGCTATATACTCTAACTCTCCATTCTTGTTTTTTAGGCTTCTAGCATTTGTATATAGGCATTTTGAAATTGTGTTTTTTTTCCTTTGATCTACAAGCTGCTTAGAAGTTGAAGGAGATAATGTGCATCCTTTACCCTGTTCTCTCATTAAGCACATCTGGCTTACTTTCAGCACTGTTGAAACCTCTCTACTGGGATTCCCTAAATGAACTGTTTCATTAGTATCCTTCTAGGATACTCCACACCGAACCATGCTCCAGGGTGACTATCGGCTCCCCCCCCCCCCCCACCAATTCTAGTTTAAAAGCTGCTCTTTTTTTTTAAAGTTAGCATCAGCAGCCTGGTTCCATCCTGGTTAAGGTGGAGCCCATCCTTTCGGAACAGTCTCCCCCTTTCCCAGAATGTCGCCCAATTTCTAACAAATCTAAATCCGTCATCCCTGCACCATTGTCTCAACCACACATTGAGACTTCGGAGCTCTGCTTGACTTTTGGGTCCTGCAATTGGAACGGGGAGCATTTCTGAAAATGCTACCCTGGAGGATCTGGACTTCAGCTTTCCACCTAAGAGCCTAAATTTGGTTTCCAGAACCTTCCTCCCATATTTTCCTATGTCATTGGTACCCACATGTACCAAGACAGCCGGCTTCTCCCCAGCACTACTAAGATCCTGTCTAGGTGACGTGTGATGTTTACCACCTTCGCACTAGGCAGGCAAGTGACCAGGCAATCCTCTAGTCCACCAACCACCCAGCTATCTACATGCCTAATGATCGGATCACCAGCAACAACAGCTGTTCAAACCCTTCCCGCCTGGGCAGTTCTCGGAGACATATCCTCAGTGCGAGAGGATAGTGCATCACCTGGTGGGCAGGTCCTGACTACAGGAGTACTTCCTACTTCACCAGGGGGATGCCCTCCTTCTAGGCGACCTCCCTTTTCCAAGGCAGCACAGGGGCTGCCAGACTGGAGGTGAGACTTCTCTTCAACATCCCTGTAGGTCCTCTATGTACCTCTCTGTCTCCCTCAGCTCCACCAAGTCTGCTACTCTAGCTTCAAGAGAACAGACCTGTTCTCTGAGAGCTAGGAGCTCTTTGAATCGGGCACACATATAACCGCTGACCAGATATACTGTCCATGACGCCTATGGCCAACTAGCAAAGCAGGCAGTTCTCTCAAAATTAGTCACAATATAGTCTGGGTCATCTTTTGGCACCATTTTCTTTAATAGAGAAACTGGAGGGGTCGCTAACAGGCTGACTGCTTGAGCAGCTATCTCTGCTTGGGTCTGTGAGTTCTGTTGTAGCTCTATAAGCTTCTGCAACATTTGCTGCTGCACCTGTTGTTGCTGCTGTTCATAATGCTCCTGCATAAACTGCTGTGGTTGCTGTTGTTGCTGGCCCTCCACCAAGGCTTGGAGTAACAGCTCCATGTTTTTGCTGTTAGAGGCCTGGCCCACGCAGCACACCAGTAAACAAAATAAAACCCTGCTTGTTCGGCACTAGCTATACGTCCCTGCCCAATGTCCTGGAGTAGTGCTGTTAATAGGCACAGCGCCATAGCGGTCATGGATCCAGCTTCCTTGGGCAAGATAAGCTCAGAATCCCATCACTGCCACCACATGTGATATCCCAGGAGAGGATTATGGGATAGCCCTGTGAATAACTCAGCCAGACAAAGTATATAAATGTGTTTTATTCACCTGAGTCCTGGGACCTGTTGCTTCACAGGCCAGGAATATCAGATGCAACAGTTTCTCTTATTTAGTAAAAGTCTTCAGGTGGCCTCTGGCTAGCAGGCCAAGTGGTCTGTGGCTGGTGGGAGGCCACACCCCAAACACAACCTGTAAGTTCTCAGGCCTTCTGAGACTCAGGTCTGGCCCCAGCCAGACCTCAGCAAGGCTTAACAAGAAACAAAGTTGGCTTATCTCAACCATGTCACAGCAACTAAATGCATTCAGTAAAGGCATATACTTGGGCTTCAGTTCTTCCTTCCCTGGACCTCCTTAACCTCATCCTGGCCCTGCCTTTTAATCTCCCAGGTACTGACTCCACCCTTCCTGGATCATTTCCTTCCAGGGTGGGACCTGTGTTATTAAGGTGGCCCAGGCTATCGGAAAGACTTTTCTTAAGGGTGAGGGGCAGTGTTCTATAAAGCCCATCACAACCAGCATCAGCAGGCCTAAACTAAATGTTACCTTATTCAGATAGTGGCAAATAATCACTGCTATTTTGGCAACAGTTTCATTCTATTCTTTCTCCACCCTCCCTCCACCTTTCACTATAAAGATAGCATTGGATTAGTTAGAGATATTTTCAGTCCAATACGTTAAGCACCTCATGGTCACAAGGTAGGAGCCTGTTCTATAAAAGAATCAGGGCACTGAGGGCCTGATATTCAGCATGAGTTAACCAGCCAGGAATAGCTGCCAACAGGTTAACTTGCATCTCGGCAGATAACTGGTCAGTTTCAGTAGCACTTAACTGGTTCTCACCTCTGAAAATGCCTCATTAACACAGAAAATAAAGTTGGCAATGTTGGGGGTGTTCCGGGGACATGACCGGTTAAGTCTTGATATTTGGAACTTAACCAGCCAGGCTTAGTGGCCAAATAAGGCCGCATAAAAAGAAGGCCTATCTTTGCATGCTAAGCCATGGCCAGTATAGGGTATATGTCTGGATTTCCCCGGACATGTCCTCATTTTGAGGACATGTCCGGGGCGTCTGGTGGGTATTGCCCGCCTGCCTGTTTGTCCGAATTTCTGGACAAACGGGCGGGCAGGCGAGCGGCACCGTGGGTCTCCCCTCCCCTTACTTACTTTCTGCCCTGGTGGTCTAGTGACCTCTTTGGGGCAGGCAAGAGTCCCCTCTTTCCTGCCTGGAGCACTGCCTGTCCTTGCCCTGCATCCTTCTCAGTCTCAGCTCAGGATTCAGAATGGACGCCGAGAGTTGAAGTGGCCTTGCGAGACTTCAACTCTCGGCGGCCATTTTGAATCCCGAGCCGAGACCGAGAAGGATGCAGGGCAAGGCAGTGCTCCGGGCAGGAAAGAGGGGGCTCTTTCCTGCTCCGAAGAGGTCACTAGACCACCAGGGCAGTAGATAGTAAGTAAGGGAGGGGAGGGGAATATGGAACAAGGGGGAGGGGAGGTGACGGGAGGGGAGGTGATGGGGCAGCAGGGGAGGGGAATATGTGACCCGGGGGAGGGGAGGGGAATATGTGACCAGGGGGGAGGGGAATATGTGACAGGGGGTGGGGTGAGAGCGAGAAAGGGCAGGGCGAGGATCCGAAAGGGATGTGGTGTGGGTGGGGCAGGGGTGGGGCAGGGGCATGACATGTGTCCTCTTTTTCAGAGGACAAAATATGGTAACCCTAGGTCAGTACAGTCTGAATATCGACTTAACTGGTCATGTGCTAGCCGGCATTGAAAATCCTGGATATTCAATGCCGGTCACCGGAAACAGCCTGGCACCAAATATTTGGGTTGAACGCCGGTAGAAGGCAGTCAAAGCACTGCCTGCTGCCATCTGAATATCAGGAGGTTAGTTTCCATTATGGAATATTAATATAACCCAGTATTAGCATGCCGAACATCTAGTTGCCCACACTTAAACTAGCCATGGAGCTAGTGTAAATGTGAGAGCATAAGGTGCTTATTTTAGAAAATAAAAAAATGGTTTTAAACCAACATTTAGAGATCTATCATGCATAGACATCTAAGGTCTGATTTTACAAGGCCAAGATATGGACTTCTAAAGCTGAACAATGTCCAAATGGCAAGAGGGTGTGGTCTGTATGAATTCTAGGGTAGTATCAGGGTAGACCCACCCAAAATAAAAGTTTATTCTCATATCAGAAGGGAAATGAAAGTCTATGTCCAAAAAGAGTGATGTCAGGAGTTAGACCTGCTATCAAGACATCCAGGTTTCAGAACATTCTTATTGAGTAAGGCTCCACTGTAGGGATTTGGGGAGGTCACCTCCTTCATCCATCATTTGTTGTTTTCCCCCCACACCTCAAAAGTGAAACTAGCAAGGGATATTGGGCTCCTTGACAGCTTTAAGAGAAATAGAGGGGCATAATCGAACGCAAACGCCCATCTCCATGGGTGTCTATCTCCGTGGATGGGTCCGCGAAGGGGCGGGCCATACCGTATTTTCGAAAAAGATGGGCGTCCATCTTTTGTTTCGATAATACAGTTGGTGCCGGGCAAATGCATCGGATTTGGGCTGATTTGAGCTGGGCGGTATCGGTTTTCAGCGATAATGGAAACCGAAGGCGCCCAGCTCAAAAACGAACAAATCCAAGGCATTTGGTCGTGGGAGGGGCCAGGATTCGTAGTGCACTGGTCCCCCTCACATGCCAGGACACCAACCGGACACCCTAATGGGCACTTGTAAAAAGTAAAAAAAAAAAATTAAAATACCTCCCAAGTCCATAGCTCCCTTACCTTGGGTGCTGAGCCCCCCAAATCCCCCCCAAAACCCACTCTCCAGAACTCTACACCATTACCATAGCACTTATGGCTGAAGGGGGGCACCTAGATGTGGGTACAGTGGGTTTTGGGGGCAGTTTGGAGGGCTCCCATTACCAGCACAAGTGTAACAGGTAGGTGGGGGATGGGCCTGGGTCTACCTGCCTGAAGTCCACTGCACCCACTAACAACTGCTCCAGGGACCTGCATACTGCTGTGATGGAGCTGGGTATGACATTTGAGGCTGGCATACAGGCTGGAAAAAAGTTTTTAAAGTTTTTTTTTTGGTGGGAGGGGGTTAGTGACCACTGGGGGAGTCAGGGGAGGTCATCCCTGATTCCCTCCGGTGGTCATATGGGCAGTTGGGGCACTTTTTGGGGACTTGTTTGTGAAAAAAAGGGTCCAGAAAAAGTGACCCAAATTCTGGCTTCTGGCGCCCTTCTTTTTTCCATTATCAGCCGAGCGCGCCCATCTCTCCTCGGCCGATAAATACGACCCAGTCCCGCCTTCACCATGCCCCCGTCAACTTTGTCCGTTCCCGTGACAGACTGCAGTTGGAGGTACCCAAAATCGGCTTTCGATTATACCGATTTGGGCGCCCATGAGAGAAAGGCGCCCATCTCCTGATTTAGGTCAAAATATGGGCGTCTTTCTCTTTCGAAAAAAAGCCTGATAGAGGTCTATGTTTCTAAAATGGTTGACATAACTTTTTATGTTACAGCACATAAAAGTTTTATGTTGCGATTTCACAATATAGATATTCATTTGCTGCCACAGAGACATATCTGTTCTTAATATAGTAGATGACAGCAGAGAAAGACCTGCATGGTCCATCCAGTCTGTCCAACAAGATAAACTCATATGTGCTACTTTATGTGTATACCTGACCTTGATTTGTATCTTCCATTTTCAGGGCACAGACCATAGAAGTCTGCCCAGCACTAGCCCCGCCTCCCAACCACTAGCCCCACCTCCCACCACCAGCTCTGCCACCCAATCTCCACTAAGCTTCTGAGGATCCATTCCTTCTGAAAAGGATTCCTTTATGTTTATCCCACGCATTTTTGAATTCCGTTACCATTTTCATCTCCACCTCCCAAGGGAGGGAATTTCAAGTATCCACCACTCTCTCTCTTTTGTTGCCCCGTTGATATTTTAGATGTCTACTTTTCTAAAATAGATATTCATGCTACACATCACCAGCACACGAACACCCATTTTACCAGGATCTACATTACTAGAAGAACTTCAGATATTCTAACGCATGTAAAATTCTTATTTCAATGCCCTTTCTAATACGTCACTCCAAATGTGTCAGCAAATGTAAAACTTCTACGTATTCTGTAAGTTATGCATATAAGTGGGAACCCATCTACGTCCCGGCGATGCTATGCCCATGTGCATTTCCCCATTGAAAATATGCACTATATAATATAGACACATATTCCCAGAGTAGTGATTAGGTGAAATATTGGTACATACAAGCGTATCTGCACACACATATGTGTATGATAATATTCTAAACATTTATGTGCATAACACATTCGTAAATGTTAGCACCTAGGATACAGAACTGTCCTTCTAGTGCCCAAAATTCCATGGGTAGCCAAGTGAACGCATAGCTCCATTTGAATATAGAGCCACATGTACTTTTTGTAAATGTATTCCATCCTCATAAGTACATAAGTATTGCCATACTGGGACATATCAAAGGTCCATCAAGCTGAGCATCCTGTTTCCAACAGTGGCCAATCCAGGTACAAACACCTGGCAAGATCCCAAAAAAGTACAAAACATTTTATGCTGCTTATCCCAGAAATAAGCAGTGGATTTTCTCCATTTCAATAATGGTCTATGGACCTTTTCTTTAGGAAGCCGTCCAAACCTAAGTTAACTGCCTTTACCACATTCTCTGGCAATGAATTCCAGAGTTTAATTACACGTTGAGTGAACAAAAATTTTCTCCGATTCTTTTTAAATTTACTACTTTGTAGTTTCATTGCATGCCTCCTGATCCTAGTATTTTTGGAAAGAGTAAACAAGCGATTCACGTTTACCCGTTCCACTCCACTCATTATTTTATAAACCTCTATCATATCTCCCCTCAACCGTCTTTTCTCCAAGCTAAAGAGCCCTAGCTGCTTTAGCCTTTCCTCATAGGGAAGTCGTCCCATCCCCTTTATCATTTTCATCTACCTTCTCTGCACCTTTTCTAATTCCATTATATCTTTTTTGAGATGCAGTGACCAGAATTGAACACAATATTCGAGGTGCGGTCGCACCATGGAGCAATACAAAGGCATTATAACGTCCTCATTTTTGTTTTCCATTCCTTTCCTAATAATACCTAACATTCTATTTGCTTTCTTAGCTTCCGCAGCACACTGAGCAGAAGGTTTCAACGTATGATAAAATACGACACCTAGATCCATTTCTTGGTCGTTGACTCCTAACGTG